>NC_142503.1:72100000-72407500 GCF_057876585.1 Rhinolophus sinicus
TTTACTTATGCTTAAAAACACATTATCTTTTGATTTCATACCCCCTTCAACTGTCACTCCATTTCTTTGCTCCAATTCATAGGAAAATTTTTCAAAAGAAATTCTCACATTATCTCCCATTGATTGCCCCCAAACATTTGTTTTCTGTCCCCATCAGTGTACTGATATTGTTGTTATCACAACCACCAGCAACAAACTCCACATTGTTAATTCTGTGAACAATTTACTTTTCTAACCTTATCTTTATAGGGTGCTCAGTAGCATTTAATAGGTTTGTCTATTTCCCTGTTCCTGAAACATATTCCCTGCTCTTCAGCCTGTGGTGGTTTTCCTCCTACCTCCCTGGCCAGTCCATCTCAGACTTCTTTCTTGGTTCCTAGACATCCAGTTGACCTCAAATATTGGAACACTCCAGAGCTTGCTTCTGTGCTCATGTATCATCGTTTGGAGGGAACAATAGATAATAATATATGAGGTGAACCAGGTAAGTTGTCCAGGAGAAATGGACCATTCTATTCATTTTCCATCTTTGCCTGGGAGTCAGCCAAGAAAGCCAAGAGAGTTTAGTTGGGGCAGGAAGAAAACCTGTAATGGGTGATATTAAGAAAGTGGAAGTGACCAAGAGTGCTAAATGCAACCAGAAGTTAAGTGAAATGAGGAGTGAAATATATCCCCTGGATTTTTTGACAAGAAGATTATTAACGACCCTAGAGAGAACCAGTTCACTGGACATAGAAATAGAAGACAGTTGAGAGTGGATTGAGCTGTGAGTGGTGAAGGAGCAGAAATAGCGAGAAGAGATTACTATTAGACAACTAGGTACTATTATACTTTAAAATTCTTCAGAATAAGTGATGAGATTTACATGTGTATGTAAGTTAGCATTAATCAGACCTTAATGGAAGGTCAATTGGCACTTAGAGGAATTCAGTCAGGAAACTAGCCTACAGAGACACTAAGGCATACTTCACATATTATCTCAGTCTACCCTAGACAGTTAATTAGTGTAATGATTTGGGAAATATTTTTTGTTGTCGTTCATGATATTTGGAGAACAAAAGAGATTGTACGGGTTCTGCTACCCTACCTAGAATGTGTTAAAGACTTCAGTGAACCTAATAGCCTTTTAGTCTTTAGTCTAAATAGCTCTAGTCTTTTAACTAGAGCCTAGGCCAACAGCTTCTTGTGCACCTTTGTCCTCCAAATGTATGGGGCTATAATGCCTAATCCAGCTAGAAGTCCTGCAGATTGTCTCGGTGTCTGCTGTGGAGTAAATTTTTCATACAAGTGCAAAAGGACAGCAATTAAGGACTCAGTTGATTTTATGAGAACTGGTTGTATGAATTTTGTACCTATTTTCTAATAAACATTTGCGTAAGTAGCAGATTTCCAGTTGACACTTGCATTCAATGTATCGCCCCACGAGGAAGTGAGGTTATAAGGAGGAGCTGTAAAGCCCTATCTATAGCGAAGAATCGGAGCCTACAAATGCTTACCAAAATAATCTGACCATGGTTGAACTGCAAATGTGAATTGAGGTCACTTGATAACAACTTTCTAGAGAAGTGTAGCTATGAAAGGAAGGAGAAAGATAAGCGGTTGTTAGATGGAGGGCGAGTGAGCTGCAATCAAGAAAGTGGTTCTTATGTTTGTTTACTTGTGTTTTTAAATGGAACAGATACCAGCATATTTAAACATTGATGAGAGGAGTCTAGAGAAGGTGAAATATGTAAGATAAGGAATAAAAGAGAAAGAACAGTACATGGCAGCCAGGAAGCAGAGAGAGCAGGGACTTGTAGCAAAGGCAAGGGAAGCCTTAGAAATAACAGATTCTAGAAGGATGGGGCACTATCTGGTAGCTTTGAAGGTTTTGTGGCAGGGATTTGAAACAGATCTTATCTATTTCCTCCTAAAGTGAAATACAACGTGAAGTCATTCTTTGGGGTTGAACGAGGTGATAGATAATTCACAGATTTTAAATTGTCCAAAAACGTATTGATTAATGGGAATTCGGTGTAATATGTAGTTTCTGTTGTTGGTTATTCTGAAGAGATCACTGTTGTGCTTAGATAAGAAAATATAGGAGAGAAAATCTGAATTCATGGTGGAAATTTACTTTACTTTTTCCTACAGTTGTCTCATTTCCAGCACTGAAAATGGAGAAGGTCATTTAATCAGTTTATTTGGGAATTAGATCACTGCCTTGTAAAAAAGGACTGTGAGGCCCATCGCCACATAAATACATCAGTGAAAGGGCATAGTCACTCATGCAGCCATACCCTAAATTCCAGGTGGGGAGGGATGGGAAGGGAGAAGGTCAATATGAAGAGTATAAATTTGTTTTATTTTATTTATTTATTTATTTACTTTTCGTTTCTTATTGTATTTCTTAAGTAAAGCAATTTGGGAATAGGGGCCTGCTTGCTTTTACCTGGTTTTGAATTTAATCCAGCTTTGGAGATATTGTTTACTTTGCAGCTGTCATTCTAGCTTCTATTATATTCCATTTCAAAACCAACATTTTAAAGTATTATCTTTTAGAGGCCTGTCATATGGGAAAGTGCCTGCTATAAATTGCTGGAGAGCAAAATTATTTAGTTTCTATACCAACAACTATTTTTCTTTTACTATTAAATGGAAATAGTACTTAGCTTCAGTTTTCTTCTTAACTTTTTATTCTATACGAAGCTCCAGAAAACCCGTGTTTGACAGGGAGGTTATATGCAAAATGCAAAGGTTAGAAAGTACATGAATTATCTGTACATATGGTCTGGGGTTTGGGGTATCGAGCCTTAGAAATCTGGAGTATTTCATCCTGATTAGAAAGCCCTGTGGAATGCTTCGGGTGTCTCTCCACATGGTGGAAGAGATGGGAGAACACTGGCACAGGCTCTTCCTTCCCACCCAGTTTAACTGATTGAGACAGGGCAATTTTGTTGGAAATGTCTGCTGGCAATCTGTAGGTCTCAGCTTGCTCCTTTAAGCCTTGCTGAGAGAAAGAGCTATTGGAACCGAATCAAGGCATGAAACTTTTGCTGCTCTAGTTTAAAGCTCATGAAAGCAAATGATCTCCAGGGCACTAATCCTTTCACCTTGGTAAACATGCAACAAATCTACTCCAAAGAAAAGCTGAAAGACATCCCATTTCTCCTCCTGCAACAACTCAGATACCTGTAGGCTCCAGACTGACTAATAGGTGTCTCATGAGTCTCCACAGGAGGAGAAACATCCTAAGAAAACAAAAAAGACAGAAGTTTGAGGGTAAAAAAAAAAAAAAAACCCAAATTCCCAAACTGACTCTGACAAGATGCCCTGTTATTTCTTCGTCCTTACCACACAGATAAAGATAGTTTGACAGAAATCAACATGGGTTGCTAATAGTCATTTTGCTTTCTTTTTAAACACAACAGGATGTCAGGTTTTGTGTTGTTTTACTTTTTAATCAACCCTGTTCTTTCCTATTTACTGGCACAAACTCCCTCGGCAACTTGCTGTGTCAGGGAGTGACTTTGAAAGGCAATGTATTAAAGTCTAACTGAAGGAGTTTTTTTTTCCCCCTGTAGATCTGTTTACCAGTTTTAATTATTAATTGAAAATTGTTTGCAGTGGGTAAAAATACACGCTGAACATAGGGGATGAAAACACAAACACACCCAAATCCAAAGACTTTTTTCCTGAGTCATTTATTTCTTTTAAAGTACTGGTATGGATCACCAGTGTATTTGAGGAAATCAGGCAATCTGTACCAGTGCTTTTAACTCTGCAAATCTAGTATTAGGCCAAACTAGTAGTTTTATCAAGCCCTTCTCAGCAAACAGGAGCATGAAAAATAGCATTTGATATACAGTCCCTAGAGAAAATGGTGAAGCAACCTGGCACCAAATTACAGAAAAATTCCAATTATGAATGTTGTACCAAGGTTTTAATCAATAAAGCTGTGATTTTCCACACCAGGGATACGTCACTTGGTGAAATACCTGAGCTTGCTTTAAAAACTAGGCTTCTGGGCAGTGGGGAAGCAAAGAGGGAGGAGGTGAGGGGCTTCCTCTCTAAAGGAATCCTAATCCTAACATCTCTATAAAGAGAATAAGAGAAATTCACTGCGTGAACAAAGGTAGGAAACCATCAGAATGAAAATGTCCTTCAATAGAAAGAAAAGAACAGGATGAAGATTTAACCAAAGAGTAAAACACAGTTTTATGTTTCCCCCCTTTCACCGCTCCCTCCAATATAATGATGAGAAATCCTTTGAAAACTTCTGCTATCACCCATTAAAAACCATTAGCAGAGGTTTGTCAATGACCATGGATTTTCCGCCATCTACAAATGAGACATGTATCTGGAGGACTGAATTTTTCCCCTTCCTTCTCTGGAGACAGACTGGGACACTGAGGTAGCCAGAATAAAAATGTAATGAAGACTTGACAGGCTGGCATTTCAAAGTCATGGGAATGGATGTTTGCCTTACAGAAGGGAGAGGATAAGGATGAATGGGAAGATGGAATCTGAGATCAGACCAAACCTTAGAAATACACGGTGAGGTTTCTTAAAGGCTGGTGGTATGACCAAGGGTAGACATATAAAGTACCCATTTTTGCCAAGAGACCTGAAGAGAAGCGAGATTATAGATATTGATATAAGATGACCTCCTAAGGAACTAAAGGAATTTATTATACAAGAGCTTCAAAGTTCCCCCTACTGCACTGTCACTACCTTTAGTTAACTCAGTCCATCTTAATATCAGTCATCTCGACTCCTGTGGCAGTGATGTGGAGAATGAAGGGATGGAGTGATCAAAAACCGTGTGCCGTTTCCACAGACAGGCTGTCTTGGCAAAGAATAAAATGTCATCAGTTCACCATGGGGCCTGATTCCAAGAGTAAAAGAGGGTAACTACAACAAAGAAAACATTGGCCTAGAGGAAAGGGAAGTGACCAAGAGGGGACTCTTGGTGCTGAGGACAGAGAAGCCCAAGATGAAACCATTGTCTTGCCTATTCTAAGCAAAAATGTGACTCATGAAATGTGGGAGAGGTGGATGCTTGGGTTACGTACACCGTATCTCTTCAGAGCTTTCTTCCCTAGAGCCTTTGATAACGTCTTCCAAGTTATTCAGTTTCTTGCCAAAATGTTCAGCCTGAAGATTTTCTAAAGCAGTGGCATCATCTAATACAGTGATTATCAACCAGCAGCATAAGGACCACCAAGTGGAACCCAAAAGAAAGGCTAGAGTTGAAAAATATTTCCTCAACCGAAACCTTGATTTTCTCTTCCATTCCTTCTTTTTTTTTTTTTTTTCATTCCTTCTTACTACTGACTCATTTCATAAATATTTATTTATAATGAGGCTAGAACATAGCAAGATCATTTTTAGGAATATTTGTGTGTGTTTTCTGAACTCCTGGGACTTTCCCCCTAGTCAGCCAGAGGCAAGCACATTGCCTTAAGGATAAGTCAATTTGGGCTATTTGTTTTTAATTTCTAAAACAGTCTCTAGAGAATCAAAAGAGAGGGCCTGAGGGAAGCAAATAATGAAGTTCAGGCCATCAAAATAGAACAGATAAAAGAAGAGAGGAATGGGGAAAACCGTAGGAGGAAGGCTGGGGAAGGACAGGCCTAGAGGCCCCAGAAAGGAGGAGGTCACTGTGGAATGTAGAGAGCGGGCCACTGCCAGGGACCTCATGAAAGCTGCAGGTCACCTCTCAGGATTCCAGGAGCACAGCACAACATCTGGGAAGAAGAGCTGTGTGAAATATTCTTTATGATGCTGTAAAGCGAGGATCTCCATTCAACAGCTAGCTGCCTGCGTATCCCCGGTAATGTTTGGCAGAAGGACCCTCACTGTGCCTGGGACTTTCTAAGCTTATCTGGGCTGCCTTACATGAACTACTCTCCCTTCCCTTTTTGCACAAACCCCAAACAAGTACAAGCCCTCAAAACAGAAAAGATGATCCATCCTGGGTCAACAGTGGTGGCTTCAAAGTATAGAAGGAAACCTCAGGGCAAGATGACAGCGACAAAAGAAGCATTACAACTTTACTGAGCCTATGTGTCAGACATTTTGCTACCTGGACGCAAAGACGTATGACACAGTTACAGCTCTCAAGCAGGTTGTAATTGTGGGGAGTGGGGTGGGGGAGAGAATGAATACATAACCTTAATAAAGTAGAAAGAATATTGTGTTAGCTGTGGAAACAGAGAGAAGAATCCCCTACACCAGAATTGTACTTAGCTGAGTCTTAAACAATTAATAGAATTTAGCTACAGGAGAGGTGTATTATTTTTCCTATTGTTGCTATATAAAATTACAACAAATTTAATGGTTTAAAATAACAAAATGTATTATTTCATAGTTCTGGAGGTCAGAAATCTGAAATGGGTCTTACTAGGCTAAAATCAAGTTGTCAGCAGAGCTGTGTTCCTTCGGGAGGCTGTAAGAGAAAGATCTATTCCTTGCTTGTAGAGGCTGCAGCCTTCCTTGGTCCACAGCCCCCTCCTAGAAATGACCTCACTCTGACCTCTGCCTCTTTCATCACAATGCCTTCTCTGTCTCTGATTCCCTTTTCTATTAGTATCCGTGTGATTACATTGGCACATCTAGGTAATGCAGGCTAATCTCCCCATCTCAAGATCCTTAACTGAATCACATCTGCGAAGTCCATTTTGCCATTTAAAATAGCATTCACAGGTTGCAGGAGCTAAGAAGAGGATGTTTTGGGGTAACCATTGTTCCGTGTACCACAGGAAGGTTCCGGGCAAAGGCAACAGCCTAGGTAAAACCCAGAAAGCACAGAGAACAGTATGAGTGAGACCCTCAGGGTTATAAGGCTAAAACAAAAAGGAACAAAGCAAGAGTGATGAAAGAGTTTGAAGGGGGCAGGTCAGGAAGAGCTTTGAACTCCATTTAAGGAACTGAAATTTATGAGGACAGCAGTAAGTAGCCATTCATGAATTTTAAATAGGGCCATAACATCATCAGATTTGCCTTCTCGAAAAATCATTCTGGCTAAAGTATAGTGCAGTGTATAAAAGCCCAAGGAAGATGTGAGGTTGAAGGCAGGGAAACAAACCAACTGTTTTTATGAGCCAGGTAAAAGTGATTAGAGCCTGAACGAAGGCAGTATAGTATATAAAGAGGAGTAGGTGTGTTCAAGAGAAATCAGAGTGCCTATCCGCAGGATATGTTGGTTGATTCTAATATGCAAGCAACAGAAGAGTCAAAGATGATAGCCAGGTTTTTATCTGAAGTGACTGCATATATGGGGGTGCTTCCCTCAGTGCCTTTCACTGAATACAAGAATGAGGGGAGATGGATCAGGCTTTAGATGGACGTAGATAATATATTTCATTTCAATCCTAATAGTCTACTCCTTCATTCCTGTCTTTCAGCTCTCAGCAGTTACTTGTGTGATGCCCAATTATTGAGATTTTTGGAATGCCAAGTAGTCCCCCTAATTCAAAGTGCTACTTATGTATTATTTTGGCTTCATCCAATCCAATGTGTTTGTCTGTCTAATTTCTTCACATGGTGTCATTTATCCTGGGAAAATTTGCATGGTTTGGGATTGGCCTGATGGATTTCTGGTATACCAGCAAGATCCCCCCACTTCAAGACTTAAGCACTTAGTCCTCCAACTACCTGGACCATTGCTTGAAGTACTCACAGCTTAGCCCCATTCCCGGAATTCGTAACCTGAAGGGAACTGCCCACACACCCAAAGTTACATTCTCTCCACAGAGACAGCACCCGTCCAATGACTGGTCCAGCCAGGAGTACAAAGGTCCAGCCTCTAGCTTCAGTTTGAGACTCAATATATATCTAAAGAGTCATACTACCTTTCCAGCTCCCTGTGGGGTCTGCTGAAGGCTCTGTTGCAACTGAGTCACAGTTCAATCTCTCCCTCTGCACAAACCTACTTTTCACACCTTCTTAGATATCATCCACCACTGTTACACTAGTGTTTCTCCCTCATCTCACACCTAGGACTGCATGGGAGTGGGATGTCCCATTATGACTAGTTGATGGAGGAGAAAAGCATGGATGAGTTAGCTTAGTATGTAGATGCAAACCAAACATGGCCTGCCATTGCACTTTCATGGTGGCTCTAAAAGACATCAGTGCAGAAATTATCCCAGTGAAGCTTCAGGTGGTGCTACTAGGCACCTACTTTGTGTGGAAAAAGATATAGCCTGAGGCAAATGTATTATCCAAAGTAGCAAATGGCTCTGCTGGTTGATCAGGAGCTTAGAAGGAAAAAAGTTGAAAAATCAGGGACAAGGAAGCTAAAAGGTGTGTGGCTACAAGAGTGGGCACTCAGTCTTCACCTCAGAAGAGGAACCAATCAACAACGTAGACAAGGTGATTTGGGCAGAGGACATCATACAGCCTATGTCATCAGCCATCCCAATGTTGGAATAATATTTTCATGAACAGAGTAACCCCACTGACAGGGATGGCGGATATGATGGTTCAAACAGCATGGACTCCCCACCCACTAAGAATTATCTAATTACTCTACTCATGAATGGACAATCTGCCAGCAACAAAGACAACTAAAACTGAGCCTCCACTTTGGCAATATCCCTGAGAGAAATGAAATATCACATGGTGGCAAGTCAATTACATTAAGCCTCTTCCATCCTCAAATGGGTAGTATAATAGAATTGATTCTAGGGTAGAAGAGGTCCAATGTAATAGACTTGACACCAAAGAATGTTTCACCTCCTCAAGGATGGTGCCATATTAGGAGCTCAGTGTTGGTCTCTTGCTAGTAGCAATTTATCTTGCCTGGAATCGGTTGAAATATAGTGCTTCCGTGAGGGGAGACAGTAAGATTCCCACCATATTTTAAGCTACTGCTCAGTCGCTTTGGACTCCTTGAGCCAGGTGATCAACAGGTAAGAAAAGGAATCACTTTGCCAAAGGAGTTATTTATTTGAAAATAAATGGACAAGTGCACCAGCTATGATCTGATAAAGGCATGGTCATCATTCAGTGTTAAGGTCTGAGTCAACCCACCAGGTAAACCACCTAAACCAACAGCTGAAGCCAAGAGGAATCTAGAATGGGTAATAAAGGAGGGGGAGGATATAAGTTGCAGCCCTGAGACCGAGGGCTGTGGTGGGGGCTATAGGTCATCTTACAAACCTTACTTGAGTAAGTTTCCCCAGGAAGAGAACTCAATTGGAATGCTGGAGGTGTCATTCCCAGATGGGATGAACCTATTATCCAAGTGGATCTGAGCAGTACGAACGGTGGCATCCTTTTTAGAACTGAGGCACTCATTGCCCAACTGACCTCTGTATTGTCTGAAGACAGCCCAGGGTCAAGTCCCTTCTCAAAAGAGCCATCCCAACTGGAGAACTCCATGTGAGTTTGGCTGGGTGGTTGTTGCAACTATATTGAAGCTTAACTTTTCCCTGTGTAAGGTCTGACTTCCTTCTTCTCATTAAAAGTGTCATTCCCAAGGCCACTCCAAAGAAAGCAGCTACACACAAACCTCCATTGCAGAGTCGGCTTCCCATGGAATCCAAACTGTAAAAGTTGGCTTTTTTTCTTTTTTTTTTTTTGGTGTTTGGCAGAACTCAATCTATTATAAAGCCTTCTGTACATTTACAGAACTGTATAAATAAGAGCTCTGATATCTGTAGTTGCGTAAGTTTGAATCCCTCATAATTTCCGTATTGCAAACAAGACCAGGTAACCAAGCCTCGTGGTTCACTATTCTTAGGTAAATCTAACGCTATTTATACATTAACAAAATATAATATACCTGCAAGAATTCCAAAGAATATGATAGATTCTGTCTGGGTCAAAGCTAACATGTTTTAGAAAGTACTTACTCTGCATCATGTACTCTTGCAAATATTTGCCAGAGTAGACTCTGTTATATTTTTGTTCATCATTTGTTAGCTATCTTGCAGACAGTAGCTCAAGTGTCATTATTACAGAAAGAAAACTTTTCCTCTGTAATTTCCTACTACTAGGTTATAAACGTTTCTTAAAATATATTTTTAAAACGTGTCTTACCATACAATGTTCTATCAATACAGAACAATATTCCACATTGAACTATTATTAAAGATAAGACTATAGAGACCAGACATGGTGGTTTTCTAGGATCAATAAGATAATTCTGAGTCTCGGTAACCTTGGTGTCTTCATTTTAAATATCTCATGGTTTCAAAAGTGACATAAAATATTTTTTTTTATTAGTTTCAGGTGCACAAGACAAAGCAAAACTTAGACGTTTATCATTTATATCCCTCCCACTGTGTGAACCCCCCGCCCCCCATCCACTATCCCTCTGTACGTTCCCCAAATTAATTTTCAAACCCCCATGACCATCTTGTGGTTACCGACATAAAATATTTTATTGTCACCAGTTTGCGTTATGCTGTTTCTACAACTACTTGGACTTCTATTTAAATGTGTCATAGGCTTTTCTCAAAATTATCATGGTCAAAAAAAGTTCTTGACTTCTCTCTTCTGTCAAAAAAGCCATTCTTCCCCAATTTCAGAAAGTAGCCTCACCACCCATCTTTTTGGTCAACTCAAAATTCTCTTTGATTCCCCTTTTCCCCGCTCCAAAAACAATTCATCAGCAAGTTCTTTCACCTCTGTCCCCAAAATATATCCTTATTCTACCCATTGCCACCCATCAGCACTGCTCTCACCCTGTCAGTCCACCACCATTTCTATCTGCAATAACCTCCAAACTGGCCTTCCTACCTCTATCCCTGCCCCTTGTGGACACATAAAACAATCAGAAAACATTTTTTTTTCTTTTTAATGTAAAGCAAAACACATCATGACTGTTTAATCCCCAAATACTTCCCATTCATCATAGAATAAAATAAAAACTCCTTATCATAACCAACAAGCCAGGCTACCATAGCTACCTTTCCTGCCAGCCTGAGCTCATATCATATCATCTCCTCCACATTCTCTAGCTTCAGACTCTTTGGCTTTAGTTATTATTGTAGTCATTGTTCAAATATGTCAGTCTCCTTTCCACCTTGGCACTCCTGTTCTGTTCCCTCTACCTGGAACATTCTGCCCCATGGCCTCTTGTTTGCGACAGCTCATCATGAAGGTCCTACTTAGCTCAACTGTCACCTCCTCAGAGGTTTCCCTGATCAAAGTAGATTGCTCCTCTTCCCATGCACTCATTACTGAGTCCTCTATTTTATATTTTATGGTCTTTTCACTATCATTTATTTTAGTTTTATAGTAAATGTTTCTCCCTTTTCTGGTATGTGAAAACAGGGACCTTACCTGACTTTTTCCTGTTGAATATTGTTACCACACTTAGTACTGAGTGATCCATAGATACATGCTGAATGAATATATAAATGATATAAATAAATAATAATATAAATACATTGATATTTATTAATATATACAGAGGGTGCCAAAAAAAAAGTATACACATTTTAAGAAAGGAAAAAACTATTAATATATACTCATAGCAAAAGATGAATACAAGTCATATTTGACTTCTGCAATTATAAGAGGTGCTCAAAGTGGTTACCATCAGCGTCCAGACACTTCTGATTGTGGCGAACTACTGCTTGAGCAACGTTAACCAAAGTGTCCACTTGTATACATTTTTTGGCACCCCTGGTATGCATGAATATATTATAAAATACATAATTATATAATATATTCTGTATTTAAAATAATATAAGTATATACATATAAATGAATGAATTATATCTCAGTAGATAGGGCAAGTAGTTTAATCTCATACAGAGAATGAGCTTTAGATTTAATAACATGCGTATTAGATTAAAGGTGTCTCCATCAAAATTACAAGGTATATACTTCTGTGTGGTTTTCTTGTACAAGCAAGAGGTTACACTCCAAACCATGTTTTACAAATTCTGAGACAAAATATTTTCTCACATTTTACATTTCTATACATATTGTAATCCATGAGTTTATTTCATGCAATAAGGTTTCTTTTACTCCCAGTATTAAAGTGATGATGCATCTTATCATGAATGGTGTCTTAGACTTGCAGGAATAATAGTAATAAGAGCTTAATAAATAGTGTGGAATTAAATCCAAGGAGGAAACCCCTACCTTGTAAACAACTGGCCACACAGGAGGGACAGACAACCAGAATCACAGTAGGGTCAGTGATAGCTGAACAGCCTTCTGTGTGTTGATCTAACTGACTCTGACAGGAAGGCAGGGGACTAAACCCCTGACTAGGATCTCATTCGTGCCAAGCTGCAACCAACCAATTTAAATGATACCTGGATCAGAAAGCAAAAAAATCAATGTGAATGCAACGTTAACATTACAAATGAAATCTCACTAAATTGTAAAGAAAATTGAAATTCTTAAATAATAACAGCTTTGTCCTGTGAATTTCTGATAACCTCAGTGTCTCTGACGTTTTCCACTTATACGTCTTTTGTTGTTGTTCTATTTTATTCTGTTTCAAAACGAGAGAAACCAGTAGTGCTTACTTTTTTATATTTAGGCAAAGTTAACACCCAAGAACTGTAGAGTGAATTCAAGTTCACACTTTTTCTGCTGCTATTAGTGAGGTGAAGAATATTTAACTATAGCAGTGAGATTTAATAATTTCTCATAGTCCTCTTATCTGAACACACATCACCCCCTGAAAGATACAACAAAGTCCCCTGGTGTCACGGGAAGAAATCAGAAATAGCAGTCCTTGTTTCTCTCATCCCTGTCACTTGGGAGTGGCCAGTAGGAAGCAGGGACAGGTAAGTCATTCAAATGAACATAGAATAGAAACAAACTCCTTATTTATCAGTCCTAGAACCGGTACATTCCCTGGACCTCGGGATAGTAATTGGGCTTGCTTCGCATGCCTATTCTGATTGGTGTTGTCATCCTGCAACACTGGGGTAAGGATTTCTAAGGTCCAGCCAAGCTTAGAAAGAAAGAGTATTATCATCAATTAACAAACTGGAACAATTTGCATAGATTATAGTGACCAGAACTGGGAAATTCCAGGCGTAAGTAAATGCAATTTTTAACCATAACACTATGTTCTTACAGATGTGGAGGGAAATAATAAAGGAAATTAGAAAAGCTTACTCTCTAATTCCTACAGTTAATATAATTTTTTTTTTATAAAGGATACTTTTAACAATTTTCTTGACATTAGTTTTTGAGTACCAACAATGAGCCACATACTGTTCAAGTGCTAAGGTAAGTAAACAAAACAACAACATCCGGCCCTCATGAAGCTTATATTCTAATGAAAAAAATTTTTCATAAAAATATCAAATATTCATCCAGTGTTCATCATGTGCCAGATTCTGTTCTAAGTGAATTTTTAATGTATTAGCTCATTTAATTTTCATAAGAACCCTGTAACATGGGTGCTATTGCTTCCTCTAGTCTAGCAGGAATCCTAGGTTGTGGGACTGAGTTTCTAACACAGTGTTCTAACTCTAAAGCCTGCATATTAACTATCATTCGGTATTGCCCCTTCTGTGCTGCACTGCTTCCTGTGCTTTTAGATACTGGGTTACAAGGATGCATAAGCCAGAAAAAGTCCCTGTACTCACATAACTCACATTCTGGGGTAGAGAGACAGACCATAAACAAATAATAAAATTATTTCCGGTAGAGATTAGAGCTATGGAAAACCAAAGAATGTTTGAAAGTAGGGCAATATCATATAGGACAATCCGGAAACAGCTCTTCAAGGAGATAAGGACTAATGATAGCCAGCATCACACAGAAAACATTGGGCTCCAAGGCAAAGCATCAGCTCCGAGTATCTTGGGAAGGACAGTATGCCAGATGCAGAGTGAGAATGAATGCGGAAGAGAAGAAGATCAAATAAGAGAGGCCATGGCCAGATCTTAGAGAACTTCGCAGGTCAGAGTAAGGGATGAGGATTTTACTCAGAGCAAAGGGAAGCCACTGAGTGTTTTAAACCAATAGAGACACAACATAATTTAGGTTTAGAAAAGATTCTAGGTAAAAGAAAAGAGGAAATACAGAAACTTCTAATTGATGCTATTTGGCATTTGCCTTAATTTGCTCATTAATTAATTTTCATTTTCTAATGTTTGCATCTTCTAAAAGAAGCCTGAGAGTGGGTGGGTTATCATTCTACCCACATGTTTCCGGCATATGCTCATTAGCAGAAACGCTCCACCATGGAACTTTAGAGCAACTGCTATAAGCCCTCGAAGAAGGATTATAAACAGACCCAGTTCCAAAAGTGGAGGCGGAAAGAATGAGGAAGGACAAACTACAACACACTCAACATCAAAATTGTCCTTAAAGAAGCATGGGGATGTGCAGGCCACCTGGTTTCATGCCAAGGTCTCTATCCTCTGTTTGGATTACCGTCATTATCCTAAGGCTTCTGGTTTTTGGTCTTCAACTGATGTGCTGGAATGACATTCATTTCCCTAGCTCTTTGTCAGAGTGACATTCAATAGAGTCAAGACCCAGAAGCACTCAGGCAGTGGCCAGTAAAACAGGTACTGCCTGTAGCACTAAGCAAAGGGCCCCTGTTAAACCAAGAATTATGCCTTGAGTTGCTGTATCATGGAGCGGTTTAGGGGTGCAGGATCTAGGGGAAGACATCCAGGGGTTGTGGTGAGGTAGGCTACTCAAGACAGTGGCTGTATGCCAACTGGTAGAATTCAATATTTTAACAGCT
The DNA here is from genome assembly GCF_057876585.1 of Rhinolophus sinicus. Lineage (NCBI taxonomy): Eukaryota > Metazoa > Chordata > Mammalia > Chiroptera > Rhinolophidae > Rhinolophus > Rhinolophus sinicus. The sequence goes on from NC_142503.1 coordinate 72,114,669, forward strand.
CTTGTGGCCATAGTGATATCACTGTCTGCATCGCCCTCTCTCCCAGACCCTGGGGAATTTAACAAAGAGCATTCTGAACTGGGTGTGTCCCGCAGAAACAGGCAGTAGCTGGTTTCACATAAAGTTATGTCAGCTCTCTTCTAATACTTGGGCTGTTTACACAAGCACAATCAAATGTATTGGCTGGAAAATTCCCCTCACTGTGAGAGAACAGACGCCCATAATACATTTTTGCTGGAAGAGCTAGCTGGACCAAAGCAGTTCTGTTAGGAAAACACCACCCACCTCAGTCTGGTCAGCCTTGAACCAGACTGTTGTCCTCATGCTCACACCAAGGCATAGTACAATAGAGGGTATCTTGCCAATGAATTTTAGTTGGTTGGCCAACAGTTTAGTAATAAAGGCATTGGATCAGGCATACTCACAGTTATTATTCTTGAACGCCGAACAACACAGAATCTACCTTGGGTAGCATGTAAGAAGCACATTTCTCTCTCTCAAGGAGTTTTGATAAATACCCACACCCCAATTTGAAATAATCAGTAACAGAACTTCTGATGAAAGTCAAAGGCATCTCTCCATCTTTGAAATCTTTAAACCATATAACTTTTCAAGTGTTCTTAAGTGATTATTTTATAATGCACATAATAAACATATCAAAATGCAATGAAACACTTAGATCCATGGAACATAAAGAAAACTGTTGTGTTAGTAGATGATTCTCCTGGTGTTTGGGGACATGTTTTTGCTGGAAGTGCCCCATGCATAAATGCAATATCTAGCTCTGTAATTTCTTCAAAGACCTTTTTTGCTTACAGTATATTGCTGGTGTTTTTCCCTTACAGGGAAGAAGTGGGAAAACCATTTACATTAGCCTAATTTTATGGGTTTTGTAACATTTTTCCAGCTATCTATTACTTTTATACTAAGGCTATTTTTTTTCTTTAAAGAAAAATAATATAGTAAAATCTAATTTGTTTTTAGAATTGTGTTAAATTTGGCACCATGCATTCTTTCTTTGTATTAATTATATTTTATGTACATGTAATTGTAGCCACTTTTTCAAATTATAGTTTATAAAATCCATAGTCTCTAAAGTGAATTTCTATAAAGATTTAGTAACAAAACTATATATCTACAGTTTTTAAATTTACTTAAATTATAATTATTTTTAGCTGTCAGCCCAGTTTTTAATTCAATTTAAATATCTGCTTCCTATTACATTACTATAGTACAAATTTAAGAATAAAAACATGTTAAAAGATCAAAGGCAATATTAATGTCTAAACCACTTTAAAAATTGATTTTAAACTTTTTGATCTATCATATTTAAATAAAAAACTTAACATACTTTAGCTGCTTTTTAGACGAGAAGCATTCATGAGGTTCATCTAAATAGCCCTTCAATTCTGTGACTGGCTTGAATCCAAATTTTGCAATGAAAAAGAATAAAAGTGGTCATAGTCTCAATTATTACCATATCCAAACAAACATAAAGCAATCAGTAGCTTAGGTACCTACAATTAACAGAGTTATATTTCTAATAACTCAAGGCACATCATCTTCTAGTAGTTGCCCAGGATAAAATCTATGCTTCCAATCTATATAATTTTCTTACAATTAGTTCAATACATAATCATGTCAAGGACATTTTAGGCAACTGCCCAAGATGCATTGGCTTTCATTGGGTATTTGATAATTGCTTTCCCAACCTCCAGCCTCCCTTCTTCAACAGCCCTGAATTTCATTTGGACTTCTACCCTTCTTTCAATTTCTATCTCTAAACCACTCTAAGGCAATCAGCACATCATCCACCCCTGGCCACAGTGATGGGTTCAGGATGGGATGTGACCACCACTGCTAAGTCGTTGAAATTTAGATCTGTGGTGGGAGCTGTCATCGTTTTTCTACTGCTTTTATCCTGAAATGATGAAGATTCAGAAATCAATGCAGTTCTTTGGCTACTGCCAGAACTGAGAAAAGAGGCAGTAGAGAAGAGGCAAAGCTGGGAGATGGAAAGAAACCATGACATTATTTGGGCACTAAATTCAGTTATTTCCCCTTGCTTAAGCTGGTTTCAGTTGGGTTATGGCCCACTCACAGTCAAAAATATCCTGACTGTTGAAACCATTCTACATTTATTACTAATCAAATTATTATTAACCCTTAAACTCAACAAGAGTCACAAATTATGTATGCGACTCAAAGAGTGAAAAAATACTTTTTGACAATTTCAATAAAAGAAGCCTTAGGCTCACAATCATCCTATAAAGGCTATTTTTCTCCCGCTGTACTCTTCCAGTTAAGCTAAGCCTCAGTTTCCTAATCTGTAAAAATGAACAGTGCTGAAACCCACAAAAATGATTGGTACTACCATATATGGAGTACCATGAATTCAATCTTAGTTTGGCCCACAATAATCTTATAATGTTTTTAAAGGAATTTTTTATTTGTTTAATCCCTTAATCACTCACCACAGTGATTATTTTCAATATTCATTGACTCTCCTTAGGCCACCGATCAATCCTAATCCTCATCTAATCCTATGTGAACTTTTTCAGGTTCTCTCCTCCACGCTCCACCACTTACAAAACTCCAAACTTTTGGTAGCTAGCTATATAAACTGTGTGAGTATGCGTGTGTGTGTGTGTGTGTGTGTGTGTGTGTGTGTGTAGCTACAGTTATGTCGTATATATAAACTAACATCCTGTACTTCTGGAACCAATTTCATTATCTTCTAAACAGTATATATTCCAAGCACTCTTTGAGGAGACCTGGATTCTAGAGTTAATGGTAATCATCATCCTTATTTTACATTTATTGAGTGATTACTATGTACCAGGCACTATCCTAGTGGCTTCACATTATTAAATATAAAATCCTCTTAACCTAGGAAGTAAACCTATTGTCCTCGTTTTACATTTAAATAAACAGGAGCACAGACAAATCAAGGTCACACCTTACTAGATGGTAGAGCTGAGATTCTATCCAAATCAGTCTTATGCAGCACCTATGCTCATAACTACTACCCCGTAGTACCTCTTATAGGCTCATGAAGATGTTGTCCAGACAATAACTTGTTACATTTGTATATATATAACATTAGAATGTATAAACAGCTTTTATATTAAAATGCCATATTAAATTAATGGTTAAGTTACTATTATTTCTGTTTTACAAATGCAGAAAAAGTTCAAAGATTTATGGGCTTATTTACCCAAGGTCATTAAACTAATGAATGGTGAATCCACATCTCCTTCCACACAAAGGAAATTTAGATCAGAAAATTATTTTCCCATGGGCTCCTTCTATAGAGATACATGTTTGAAACTTTGATGAAAATAGCTGGTCAAACTCATTTTCTGTAACTTTATAGCATAAATGGTACTTACCCTCTGGGCTATCTGAGAGACATCAGCATTAATGATCAATTAATATTATAATTTCTTTTATTTTCACTCTTCAGATTGATACCCTAGCCTCTGCTGAAATTGTTTCTTTCTTGCTTAAATATATTTTGATTTTCAATGTCATTATTTCTGAGTCTGGCTACATAGCTAGTAAGGTGAGACTACGATGTTGGACAATTAAGTTCGAAAATTTGTTGCAGCAATGTTACTAACCTTTTTTGATATCAGAGGGATTATTCATTATGAATTTTTACCAACTGCACAAACAGTTAACCAAATTTACTATTTGAAAAGTTAGACAACCTGAACTTTTCGCCAACAATTCATGTCTCTTGCATCACAACAATGCACCAGCTCACACGGCACAGTCTGTGAGGGAGTCTAGCCAGTAAATAAATAACTGTATTGGAACACTCTCCCTAATCACCTGATCTGGCCCCCAATGACTTCTTTCTTTACCTGAAGATAAAGGAAATATTGAAAGGTAGACATTTTGATGACATTCAGGACATCAAGGCTAATACAACGACAGCTCTGATGGCCATCCCAGAAAAAGAGTTCCAAAACTGCTTTGAAGGGTGGACTAGGTGCTGGTGTTGGTGCATAGCTTCCCAACGGGAGTACTTCGAAGGTGACCATAGTGATATTCAGCAATGAGGTATGTAGCACTTTTTCTAGGATGAGTTCGTGAACTTAACTGTCAGACCTTATATCAGGAGAGACTACAGTACAGTTAAGAAGTCGAGATAGAAGATGCATCTCACCAATTCTTCAACTTTCCTTTTCAGGTCACAGGTAATAGAGAAGTAAACCCATATTTGGCTGTTTTCTATCTGGGAAAACAAAGGTCTGGCTTTACATGACTCTTGATTGTATAAAAATTGACCCCATCACCACCAAACAAACAAACAAACAAAATAAAATATCCCCTTGTTGTGGGTTGAATTATGTCCCTCCAAAAGAATGTGACCTTGTATGGGAATAGGGTGGCTGCAGATGTAATTAGTTAGGTTAAGATGAGGTCATACTAGAGTAGGTTGGGCCTTTAATCTAATATAACTGATATAACTGGTGTCCTTAAGAGAAGGAGAGACACACAGAAGATGACCATTTGAAGGCCAAGGCAGAGGTTGGAGTCATGCTGCCCTAAGCCAAGGACTGCCTGGGGCTCTGAGAAGCTAGAATAGGCAAGGAAGGCTCGTCCTCTAGGACTTGATAGAGAGCACAGCCCTGCCAACACCTTCATTTCAGACTTTGGCTTCCAAAACTGTGAAAGAATACTTTTCTATTGTATAAGACCACCTAGTTTATGGTGCTTTGTTATGGCAGCCCTAGAAAACTAACACCCTTCTCTTTTCTTCACTCTCCTCTTATTTCTACATTCAAAAATGAGTCAGAATATACTCGTATACAGACATATATATCTTAAATATACATTTTAGAAAACATACTATGATTTCAATGAGAAGCTTTGAATTCAGCAAAGGAAACAATGAAGATTAGGAGAAATGGTTATTTGTCATTTAGCCTTTGACAGAATTACTAGAAGCAAAAATATGCATTTAAATTCACAAACTGTATCTTTTTATAGAGCATAAAAATTTATCTAGACAAAGTACTAGATAAATCCACTTTAGTGATTTTAAAAGACCCACTCTTGTCCTCCAAACTATCCCCAATCTATTCTTACCATATTCTTGTCCCTGTAAAATTAGAGGTCAGAGTCCTTCACAATAGCCAACTTTTACAGATGGACGCTCTTTGTTTTCTTAATTTCAACTGCTTGATCAGTTAGACATGCCCTTTAAACTCTAAGCCACAAACTGATTTCTGGCACAATAATTTAACTTCCAGTATCTTAACCCTGCCCCTCTTAGCTCACCCATCTTTCTTCTGTCTGTGGGATTAACAGCCCAAACTTGATATGATTATTAGACTATGAGTGTGTGAGTGGACATAAGGGCATCCTAGCAAGCACTTGTCTCATTTTAAATTGGTCTCCAAGAGTGCTGCATCCTAGCCTCACTACTTTTATTTTTTCAACTACACAAAATGGTAAAGCTGTTCAATGAATAAATTGTATTAACTCCTGCTATAGCAAACAAGATGCCAAACATCCTTCTTTATGTTGGACAAACAGTTGAATTTTCTCTGACAATAAAACAAACAAAGGCCTTAAGCACTGGACTCACCAGTTTGTAAAAATCAAAAGGGGTCACTTAGTCTCATTTCCACCAAAATTGGTAACATCTGGTAGGCATCCTCTAACATTTAAAAAAATATTTGCAAATAATACCATTCAACAGGTTTGGGTATGTTGTGTGTATTTTGTAGCTAACTGTACCTGGCAGGGTTATCAAAATGTTGTTCTGCTTAGAAACTGGACCTTCCACAGGAAGGATAAACATTTTTTTCCATCTAATTAAAACCATCATGCTCTATGATTGCAATAGCTAGGAAAGTAGGAAGATTTGGAAAGCATACTGGCCCTATCTTTAAGCACTGCTAGCTGCCCATGACTGTGCGAAAGCACACAGCGCTTTCTGGGTGGGTGAGAATGCACGTTGGACTTGCATAATAGAACAATTGTTCCTCTTCCCATGTACAAGTTTCTGGTTCAGAATTGTATCTTGAAATTGACTGTGATCCAGCACTTACGAAAGGCCTGCCTAAAGCATCTGAAATTTGAGAGAGACTGCCCAGGGGACTTGAAAGCACTTCCTCCTTCTGGATTCTCCTAGCTCCATCCCCGTATTAAGCCAGATCTTCAACAAGTGGAATACTTACACTTCATTATCTGTGCCCCCTTCAGAATGCCTTCACTGAGTAAGGGCTTAATATATCCTCAGCCTTCAAAGAGAACTCAGTCAAGAAGGTCAATTGGAACAACGTTACTATAAGATGAAGCTGCAGTTGAAGACATTGTTTATTATTAAACTCTGTACCAAGATCCCGATAAAAAATTCTCTTTGACTTTACATCCTGACATAAGTTTTTGTCCACAAACTAACGTATATACTTGCTTTTGGATTAGACAATGAAGATTATGTAATCAATTTATTTCCCTCTTGCTTTAGATGCCAAAAATTTCAAATCAGTTTAGTTCAGTGAATTTGTTTATCTACTATACCCAGTGCCATAGCGCCTCTGTTTCTTTCTCCATTTGTTTTATATAGTTGCTTACCTCTGTCTTAGCACATGTTGTGATTCCATTTTACAAGGGACTTCAATCCTATATTTTTGATATAGGATGGCAATTAATCTTAAAAACATATACATATAATATATATTATAGTATATATTATATTACATATATAATATATGTAATATAATATGTATATTATATATTATATATGCAATATTAATATATTACAATTATATAATATATTATAATTTATAATAATATATATTATATAATATATGTTATATATGTAATACATATATATATATATTTCCCGTTAAGAAAGGAGTTGAAAAGACTCTTTGGAGACAACAAGTAATAAGTCTTCCTTGGAAATGCAATGATAATGGAAGAACAAAAATTATCACACTACTGTATTATACTAGCCAAGTAACAATATTAACACTTAGTACTATGACTTTTTTGTAAATCTCCTTTTTTTGGTCTTGGTGATTCCCAGAAGTATACAAAATTCAAAAAGAAACTGAAGATAAATGTATGCTTTCTGCTCTCGTCCACAGAGCATTAATAGCTTTTGGAATTGAAATTGTTTTATTAATTTCATTAAATTGAAAGAAAGTCCAAGGCTTTTATGAATAATTCAAGTTTCTGTAAGATCCTAGAAAGCCTTATGGAAAGTACTGTTAAACTTCAAAAAATGCCCTCACAGTAGACCATACATTTAATTTTCAATAACATTGATTTATAGTTTTATAAAGAAAAATAATAAATATAATGAATTACCTTCATATTTCCTGATCTCAGTCACTATAAAATAACTGCTGTAGTTTTACATTTCCAGTGTGAAATATTAAATGCATAAATCAAAACAAAATTATTTTTCATCTTAGAGAGAGAGAATGGTTCCTGAGACTGACAAATTCATTTTATTTTAAAATTAATGTTTTAAGAAAAAAATCCCCATTGAATCCCTACCACCTTAAAAAGGGGGGAAAAAAGAGCTTGCATTTTACTATTTTGCTTATGATGTCTTTCACAATAGGGACTGTGTGTAAAAAATTATTAAGGTCCCTACAACTCTAAACCTACCAGGAGCCAAATTATACTTCCTTGCATGAGTCATCTTCCTTTCCTACTTCCTTTCTCATGGCATTTCCTTTTACCATGATTGTTTTACCCTAAGTTGCTACCCAGAGATAAGTGTCACCCACAATATGTTTCTCCAGTGCCACTACGTAGACTGGCATTTTTGTAATTTAAATATTCCCTTACAGCTACAACTAAGTAATTATGTAATGAGAAGAATATTATCAGCTAAGAACAATCCAAGAGAGATACAGATTTTCAAATAAGCAGAAACAGATGCATTTACTTTCACATTTTATGAACTTTATCCCCTCAATTTCACTGAGAACAAGAAACACTATTTTGCATCCTTGATTAAAAAGAGTAAATCTAATTATAAGAATTCATTTTCACATTTAAGTACCTCTCAGCTTTTGTGAGTGTTCAACATTCAGCCACAAGAATCTTTCAGGAGTAATGACGGCTGAATACTAAAAAGGGCCAAATCCTTGAATGAATGGATAACACTAACCTAATAGGTCAAGAAGAAAAATTAAATCATGTAAGGACCATGATATTGGAAACCTGGAAACAACATACGTGAAATATTTTCTCTAAGGCTCAGTTTACATGCTAAAAACAGATACATTTAAATCACCTTTTTAAAATATGTTTATCTAAGGGCTTGCATGATTCCTAAAACTATCATACATTTTTTTTAGTCAATTATGAGTATAATTAATTCAGTGGTTATAAAACCAGATAAGTTTATGGACAAATCTAATTTTAAAAAAATATATGTTTCTCATGTGGCTAAATACAAACTAACTCCTACTAAAAGAATTAATGTGAATAAGACAAGGAATCAATACCTTTTTAAAATCTTTATAGTAACTCAGTATAGTTTTAAGATGGTGTGCTTTCTGGGGGAGTTTCATAAAGAATTTCTTTAGTCCTGAAATAGCCGTCTGGCAAAGATCTGAACAGGCCTCTCTAAAAATAACAATGGCTGTGGACTTCATAAACATTTTTAGAAATTAAATAGCTGCTAACTTGTTCCATATGGAAGCAAATTCAGAGCCCAACATGTTGTTCATTGAGATCATCAGAACACATATACCAAAGGAAGAGGCAAAATTGTCCACAGTCGTTCATGAGAAGCCAGAGGAAACAGATGATCTTGAAACCTCTTTAAAATATAAAAAACAAAAAGCAAAGGGCTCTAAAAACCACATGATAGATACTCTTGCCCTAAGACTTCCTAGAGTTTCTTATGTCAGGCAACCTTTGAAGATCCCCAAATAGTAATTGGTACTCATTGGATAAGGGCAATTACAAAATTGCTAAAATTTTGGACAATAGTCAGGGTTATGTCAATCGTTTCTAACTATATAAAGGGTTATATATTGTTTATGTTAAACCATAAACGAATTTAATTTTTTTATTCAGACCAAAAGGATAGTATCTCATAAACCTACTTTCGTAATATACTTAAAACATGAAGAAACAGAGATTTTAAAATGCTGCTTAATCGATAATATGCTTACAGAGACATACTGTTATTCAAAATGCCCTATTTGTCTTTTAACTCAGAATTTTATGTAGTCCCAAATAATTTTCCCAAACCCCGGTTTTGTTTTTGTTTGCGTCTTATTTGTTTTGCATTCTCTTCATATAATAAAGGAGAATGAGAAGGCAGAAAACTAACAGCACATTCTCCCATCTGTTAGTCTGTTTACCAACGTTTCAGCATCAGCTTATGCTCGCCAAGGGTTTACTCGTCCCAGTGTTATATGAGTAAATTGGGAAAATTGGTTTCCTCTGGTAAGAAACACTTACACTTCAAAGTATTTTTCGTACATTCGTACTCCTAATTTTCCCTTTTTGATCTTTACATCTGTTGTTGTATAGATCCAAAAGCCCTGAGTTCCCTACGTCCCCTCCAACCATCCCAAACACATGGTTAGTATTTAAGATCCAGAACTTCATTTTCATTTTTTTCTACTTACAATTTTGAATGAAACTGTCACAAGAAATGAAATTCAAAGAAAAGATAATATCAAATATGTCTTGACTAAATTTATTCAGGGTTTTACATTCAAATCAAATTGTGTGTGTGTGTGTGTGTGTGAGTGTGTGTGTGTGTGTTTAAATTAAAGGGGGGTTAAATTTCTGAGGCTGTTGCCATAGAGAAAAGTAATAGGGAAATCTATAGGAAAGAAATTTAGGAAGTCTGGTGCAGCTGATTGCATTCACACCGGGGAAACACAGCGGGGCTGTGATATTATTACCTATATGATCGTTACAGCATGTTTGTTCTTGGATACCAGCAGAAGGATAGGGAATATGTCTGAGGAGAAGGGATAAGATAAAGACATAATCTTTGTAATATGTTACAAAGATTAAAATTGCTCAGAATTAAAATTTGCTGTGAGTTAATAGTTGGATGCTTATCTCAACAACAAAGAGCTTCAATTAAACTATTTTCATCTGATGGCGTGGACATCAAGTGGCTCTTTGGTTGGTGGAATGCTGGGTTGAGACAATTTCTCAATGTGTATTTATCAAATTTAGGACCATTTTGTAATAGTTGGAGTAGACAGCCATAACATTATAAAAGTATGTAATTTGAAGAGAGCATTCCCTCTTTTAAAATGTTTCCCGTGTGCTATTGGGAATTTTGTCATTAAATATTGATTTTACATAAAAGCTTAGTAAAAGTGTTTACTTGTAGGAGGTGGAGGAGATGATACAGCATGTATCCAAATTCTTCTCGGTGTGTATTATTTTTCTTTTGATCCATGTGAATCTATTACTATGTATTACCTATTAAAAATATTTTTTTCAAATAAAGAAAATATTTTGTTGAAACTGTAGACGTCTTCTAGAAATTTCAATTGAAATGTAAATGCTTCTAGATAAAGAGGCACATTTTTTAGCTTATAGCCAGATGGGTATGAGAGGAACCATCGACCCAGAATGATCCTTCCTTATCTGTGAATTCTTTGCTTCCTTGCAGAGTTTGCCCAGTCAGCCTGATTCACCACAGCAACCCTGACTATCTGTACTTAGGGCCATGGATGTCATAAAGAGCACAATTTTGAACTTGAGACAAGAAGGGATTGGTACTGGACAAAGAAGAAGATGAAGGGGTCACTGCAAGGAGAGGTAAGACTGCAGGCCGCATGCTCTACTGCACTACCTATGGTTAGCCCTGCCTGTGTCCTCACGTATACAGATACTGTGGGTACACCCCACACACACATACACACACTCTCAAATGCCATCTATAATGCTATAGAACCCGGTGGAGAACCAAGAGTCATTCCCAGGCAGAAAATTATGTCTATTTTTGGCACCTCCTAGTTTTTTTGAGAAGCAATCCTTTCCTTGCTGAATGTTCACTGATCCCACCACGATTTAGCTTCCTTCTCCTTCAGTGAAGCATGTTCTGAGCAGAGCTTAGAACAAGAGAAGAATAAGTATATTAATGTTTGTGTCTATGAGTATACATAAGTTATGCTAGCTGCTATAACAAAAGATTCCAAAAATCTCAGTGGCTTAACAAAATAAAGGTTTATTTGTTGTTCACATCGCAGTGCAAAAAGGTTGGGGAATTTCCCTGGGCAAGTCTCCTCTGAGTAGTAGCTCAAGGATAAAAGTTCCTTCCATCTTTTTATGCCACCATCTTCCATAGATGGCCTTCATTGTCACCAAGGAAAGGGAAAGGAGTATGGACAATGATACAGGAGATTTTATGGCCAGAGTGGGAAGTTGCAAACACCGCATTTGCCCACATTCCACGGCCTCTAAATAACTTAAAGGGAAGTTAAAAAAAATTTTTTTTTCTTTTGCGCAGAGTAGAATGAAACAGGATTGATGAACATCTAATCAGTCTGTTATACAAATCCCCCCCTGCAGTCATAAAATATTCATCTGTCTTCCTCTCTCAGTATCTTCTGGTCATTGCATCAAATGCAAAATCCTGCACCTCTGAACAAAGCACAGCCCTCTCCCCAAGGCTGGCTGTGATTAATCTAGTTGCTGCCACATATGAACCAAAAAGACAAGTTTTCTGTTCCTCATGTGCACGTTCTCTATACAATGGTGGACACTCCCATTTAGAAAGAGGAAGAATAGGAATCAGAGAGTAGTCAGTGGTCCTTTCCAGTTCCAAAATTATGCTAGGCAGATGGGACAATTCCTTAATTTGGCTTTGATTCTATTCACTAGGAGAAACTACTTTGTCAATTGTTCTCCACAGCCCCTGATTCCATCTTCTGCCCATTTTTCTGGACCATTGTCCTTTTTGGTGATATCTGATGGAGGTGTTTCAGAGCATGGCCTCTTTGGGGGCTGTAGAGCATTTGAAGCCCTGCCTGCTTTCCATGGAAGGTAGAGACCTGTCTTAATATGTGTTCCCTAGAAATAAGACCCTTGAACAAGGATCTAGGTGCAACTAATTGACTATCAGTTAATTGAGAGCCAGCTAAGAGAGGCACACACCCTTAGTATATATAATCTTTGCCCTGAGTTACCTGGTTCAACAATTTTTTAAACCCAGTTTTTTCCGTTTAGGTTTTAGAAACCACTTTTCCGAGCAAACCTTTCTGGACTTCATCTATTCCTTTTCATTTATGTTTGTAAACCGGCCAGTTCTTTCCTGAGCCCATCTCTATTTGTAACACCTTAGAAAATATAGTCTCTAATAGCTGGCCCACACTAATATTCTGATTCATTTCCACCATCTCCCCTAGAGCTGCAGGCTGAGTAGGGACTTGTTGTGACCTCCAATTTATGGCAGGTGACAGTTGTACAAGATATTTTGCCACTGTGTCACGTAAACAGCCCTCTTTCCAGATTCCAATGTTAGTTTTCTCACTACTTACCTATCAACAGTTAAGTCAGTGCCACCCAATTTAACTTTGTCATGGCAACACTTCACTTCTGACATAAATGTCTCTATTAGAATAAATAACCTTAGCTACTATAACAAACAACCGCAAAATCCCAAAATGTGTATGTGTCATTTGTACATAGTCTGATGTGAATGGGAAGCTCTCCTAGGAGGCTTTCCTCCCATGAGTTCCGGGAGTTCAGGCTGTTTCCATTTTGTAATGGTGCCATATCGAATAGAATAGTCTCAAACACCGAGCTAGGAAAGAGAGCTTAGAAGATCAAGCAGTATTTTTAAGCCCAGGCCTGGAAGTGGTAGGCATACCTTTCACTGACATTCCTTTAGTCCAAACCTGACTGCAAGGGATGTTGGAAATGCAGGTTTGCATTACCCAGAAAGAAGAAATAGGGGTTCATCTAGCTTGACTCAAGCACAATGACTGACAAGTCTAATATGTTACCACTCTAAAGCAGGACTAATCTAGAAACAAATAAATTAATCTCTTACAATAAAATTCCGTATTGATTATTGTGGGGGCAGAGCCCCAGAAAGTAGTTTCCAGGCTCTCGGCCTCACATAGACAGGTGCTGGCTCAGGTAGTAAATGGCCAACTGTGATTGCATGGCCATCAGCTGTGGCTAGTTGGCCGTCAGCTGTAACCAGTGAGCCATTAGCCACTAATATAACTGCCGTGGCTACGCTAGGAGAGAGAGAAAGAAGAGAGAGAAAGAATGGGGGCTAGCAAGAAGATGGCAGCTGGGCTGGCAAGTGTGGATGGCGGTTTGCGGACAGTGTGGATCCAGCCTCCAGTGAGAGTATAGTGCCGCCAGAGAGAATATAGTGGTATGACTCCCCTACCTATGGCTCCGTGGGTGTTCCTTTTTGGCCTCACCATATCCTGCGTTCTTGTATGGGGAGCGGGAGCAGAGACCCCGCAGGTCTCCCTGCATGACATGGCGCAGCGAGCAGGGTCTCCCTCAGGCCGCCCCGCACGACAATTATAGACCAGATTGAAGGGACCACAGTCATTTGGTTTCTCATTCAAAATTTAAGGTTTTTTCTGTATAAACCATCTCTATTTTAACTGAGAAGTAAACAACCGAGAAGAATTGAGCAGAGACACTCACTCAATTTGATGACTTATCTTAAAGTGATGGCATGTGTGTTTTTTTCCCACTAATCTCCTATAAAGTAGAAACCTTGCCAATCCCCCTTAGAATCAGACATGGATACAAGACTATCTTGTTTTACTTTCCTAGATGCACGTTTGTTAAAACTGATATTCAACTGCCTATAATACTAAAAACCTTGGAGAACAAAATATCCACGTTACCAATCACCTTTTACCAACTACCTCTTTTCCAGAAAAATATACATTAGCTGTTAGGTGTCAATGTGCATAAAATAGTATGCAAGCTAAGAAAAAATAGTACAACACACAGTCCAGAGAATAAAAATTAGCCCCGGGCCTAACGACGATTATAAAAATAACATAATAGGTACATTTTACTTAGGTGAATTCAGTATCCATGGTCAAGATTCAGTTTTAAATATTACAGAATACTGTGAAATTACAGTTTGTATTATTTTTCATATAGTATTTAATTTTTCATACATTACATTTTCATATAGTACTTACAAGGTCAGACAATTAAGTTCAAGAACTCATCCTAGAAAAACTGCTACATACCTCATTGCTGAATATCACTGTGGTCACCTTTGAAGTACTCCCCTTGGGAAGCTATGCACTGACCCCAGTGCCTAGTCCACCCTTCAGAGCAATTTTGGAACTCTTTTTCTGGAACAGCCATCAGCACTGTCATCATATTACCCTTGATGTCCTGAATGTCATCAAAATGTCTTCCTTTCAATATTTCATTTATCTTAGGGTAAAGAAAGAAGTCATTGGGGGCCAGATCAGGTGAGTAGGGAGGGTGTTGCAATAAAGTTATTTGTTTACCGGCTAAAAACTCCCTCACAGACAGTGCAGTGTGAGCTGGTGCATTGTTGTGATGCAAGAACCACCAGGTTGTCTAACTTTCTCACGTAGCCTTTTCAGGACTTCCAAATAGTAAATTTGGTTAACTGTCTGTCCAGTTGGTACAAAGTCATAATGAATAACCCCTCTGATATTAAAAAAGGTTAACAACATTGTTGCAACAAGTTCGTGAACTTAATTGTCAGACCTCATATACTATGTAGGGTTGTACATACAAAACCATCTATATTATACTTCATGAGAGATACAAGGGATTTTTAAGGGTAATTTTAACTGTGTAATTTTTACAAGTGTGGGCTTTTTCAATCTAATGCCCTGGCAAGATACAGTTCCACTCAATTGTAATCTCAATTCTGCACATAACCTGGCTCCTGACTCACCCTCCCTGCCTTCTAACCTGGTTTCCTCTCTGCTGGTTCATCTTCCATTCTGGTCCTGGACCCGTCTCCAACTTGGTAACAAACATCACTTTTTGGGTAATCTTTTTGCTTGATGTACTGGCATAGGTGTTGTGTAAAACAATATACTGACAAAGACTTGAACATTTTCAAATGTTTTCTAAGCCAGTCATTTCCTGCAGAATGACAAGATCTTGTCCAAAGCAGAGATCTTGATAATGCTGTATATACATCAGACTTAGACCCAGACTCCAGAGCAATTGTGCAGATGAGGTCAGGCCATTACTGACTGAAGAGAAATGACTTTTGCTACCGCTCTGTAGTCCTCATCAGCCAGTCAGCTCTTGTCCTTTTTGGTCTCCGCCACACTTTTCTCTGTCTTTAATACATCTTCCCATAAGTTTCCCTTTGCTAGGAACAGCCTTCATTTACAGCAGCAAGAATGCACTTGACCAAAGTTTTTCAGTTCCTGGCTCCAGTTTCACCTAGGAGTCTGAAAGGCTTGCCGCTTTGAATTAAGAAACACTCAAAATATTGATGAAAACAGTAACTACCATTTATTGAGTGCCTACTAAGTACCATACGCTGTGCGAAGAGCTTCCTGTGTATTAGCTCATGTAATCATCACAGCAACCCTATGAGGTAAGTACTGTTATTGGCTTCATGTCATGAATGAGGACATCAAGGAAAAGGAAGTTCAGTGATTGGCCCAAGGACACAGTGCCGGGAACAGTGGAGCTGGGATTTGAATTCAAACATTCTGGTTCCACAGTCTGTGCTGTTCCACATTTATTCCCCGATAGAAAGCTCGAGTTTTATCTGTCAATAAACAATTTCTTGTTTGTAGTAGCCCCAAGATTGCTGTCGGCAATGACAAAAATATAAGGAAATTAGCATTTCAGCTGAAAAAAACCTTCCTTTCAAGATTGATACCTTCTGGATGTTAGACCTGAATAAGTTCTTGGATGTGTTCACACTGATTAACTAAGGATGATCACTTAGTCCAGCATTATTTCAAAGATTACTTACAGCTATTTACCCTGGCAGAAAATCAGTAGGAGTTGTCATTATTTAAATCTGTTTCTGAGGCACTACACTCATGGAGCTATTTCCTGAGTGGGTGCTCAATGAGAGAAGACAGATATTCAATCATTGAGACCCCAGAAGACAGAGTGAAAAATGCAAAGTTATGTAAGACTACGTCACAGTAGGTACGCATTTACGCATAGATTTAGGCATGTATCCCTTGAATTGGGCTGTGTCAATACAATGGCAGGGAAAAAAAATCTATTAATTTGCTCATTCAAATAAGTCAAAAATTTAGTCAAAGTACAGAATTATGGACAAATTATTCAGTAGTACATAAGCTTAACAATATATGTATAGAAGTGTGTGTGTACATATACATACACATACACACCCCAAAATGTTTTCTAACAAGACTTTGTAATTATTTATTTAGGTGTTTGATGAATTAAAGAAACCTAGAATATAAATGGGAGGTTTCATGTGTCATTGTTACACGTGTAGGTGCTTCCATTCACATTATTTGGTAGTAGAAGGAAGAACCTCACAGAGGAAGAATTTTGTTTTTAAAAGCAAGTGTCCAATGACAGAGAAAGTAAAATTAAAACAGCACAAGGACGATGAACTGAATTTAAGTTCTTACTATTCAGGAGGCAGTTATCCGACTGTGCTCTATTTAGGCATCTGGGTACTTCTTCCTGTAGCCTGCCCTGTGGGGACAATACTTGAACTCCCACCAGCAGAGTTCAAAGACGGGGCAGTAGGCCCTTGGCTGTATGATATAACCTGAAGGATATGACAGGAGTGTTTGCCCCAGGATATCTGCCCTCCCTTTCACCTACACCCTCCCCATCATGAAATTTCCACTTCTGGCCTCATTGTTAAAACAGATTCATTACTTGTGAGACATTACATCCTAACTCAGTACTTGTCACTTATACAGTGTTCCCATTTACTGAGAAAACTAGAGCACATGTGCCCTGGCAGAACACAAGGTTCTGAAGGAATGTGACACTGTGTAATGGGTACAGGAGGGGAGAAGGAAGAAGGAAGTAATAGGAGCCATCCTGAGTATGGGCATTGCTAAGCGAGAGGACGATCAGGATCTAGAAGCCAGCTCCAAAAAGGACAGCGGGAAGGACACTGAGTAACTCAGCTAGTTGGGGACTGGGGAGAGAAGGGTTTTACTCCTGTCCAGCAGATAATAGAGAAAGAAAGGAGAAAAAATTACATGATTTGTGAAAATCCTTCAAAAGTTTTATTGGGAAAGAGCTCAGACTATAATGACTAAGAAGTTTAAAATTCATTATCTTCTGGCCATCCGCATTTTTATCTTCATGAATGTGTTAGGCTGCCGTAACAAATTACCACAAACAGGATGGTTTATAACAGCTAATTTATTCTCTCACATCTCTGGAGGCCATAAGTCTGAAATCAAGAGGTTGGTAGGGTCAGGCTGTCTCTGACGCTCTAGGAGAGAATCAGTTCCATGCCTTTCTCTAATCTTTCGGTGTTGCCAGCAGTCCTTGTCATTCCACAGTTTGTAGACAAACCACTCCAGTCCTCTGCTTCATGATGTTCTCCATGTGTGTCTGTCTCTTTGTCTCTTGTCCTCTAATAAGGACACCAGTCATTGGATTAGGACCCACCCTAATAGCGCATGACCTCAGCTTAATTACATCTTCAAAGATGCTATTTACATTTAAGGTCACATTCATACGTACCCTGGGTTAAGACTTCAACACAAGTTTTGGGGGGAACAATTCAACCCACAACAATGTTTTGTTTTGTTTTTTTCTCTGAAGAGCAACAATATTTAAGTGTTGGCTAGCATTCTTCCCAAAGCCTTCCCGTAATTCAGGGATCATTCACTGGAGGAGTAGTGGCCACTTTGTTAAAGGAGCAATTGAGGAAAACTCGATCACTGTCATTATGAGCCTGAACAGCTCCTAGAAATTTAAGACCATTTTCTTATTACGTCCTTGCATTTGGTGCTTTACTGGCGTCAGAACTTCCATAAAGTTTTCAGAGTTTCACCCTTGGCAATAATCCAACACATGAGCACAACAGTAAGATGTTGGCAGAGAGGCATAAAGGACCATTGTTAAGTTGAGGAGTGGCAGCCCAGGAATAAGGAAGAAAGAGAAGAGCTAATCTCAGGGGCAAAGTAAATTGCACACTAAATCAGTGATATCCATAATACAAACAAAAGTGGCTTAAAAGACAGGTTCTTGTTTTTAAAAAGAGAGAGAGAAACAGAGAAAGAGAGAGAGGTTTTGAACAGGATGAGAACCTGAGCTAGCAACTGGATTTAATGAACACGTAAATACAGTTTTGATTCTATAATTTTTCCCATCTTTAATTTTTACCACACACACACCCAGGTTCCAAGTAAAGCAAAGAAACTAATTACCAGATCATTCGTTGAATAAACGAAACTCAGGTTGTCCATAGCATCCACTGAAGATGGGCCAGCATCAACACACCTCCACATCCATGCCAGCCGGTCAGCTGAGACAAGTCAGAGTCACCGTCCTTCAGTGTTTAGGAGTGAGCCATTAATCGCGAAAGTTTCAGAATAACACTCTTAAGTGAAATGGACACACGACTGAATTAGAAAACTTGAAAAACTTTAGAGATATTAGGGATAACAGTGGTCTCTCAACCATTTAACATTTAAAATTAGATAGAAAATGACTTTAAGATCTGAATCTACACATTAACTAATACTGTAAGAACTTAGGCTGCACCCCCCACCCCTACCTCCCCCCCCACCCACACACACACCAACTTTCAACAAAGCTGGCTTTTATAACTTTTTATTTATGAACTCATCTAAGTTTCCTGGAAATTAAGTCCTGAGCTGCTTCTTCTGGTTTAATTGCCAAAAAGACAGAAAAATGTTATTGAATACCTACTATGTGCTACGCACTGTTCTGGAAGCTTGTGATTCAAAAGTAAACAAGGCAAAAAGAATCCTTACTCCATGGAGATTACATACTACGTAGTAAATGAGACAGACCAGAATGCCTCATTTCAGAAACAGGTGTCCAGTTGGTTATAAAAGAGATTTTGCGGTTTTGGCTTTTTCCCTATTACAAAAGTATTTTAATATAAGGTACTTCTAGTAATTAGAAGTTCATTCCTGATTTTAACACCCTTTTATAGACACCATACAAATGAATGCAAAGATGTTACAATGTGTTTCATAAACTGCATTAGAAGGCCTGAAAATTAATCTTATAAGGTCAAAATTTTTGACAAACTTGCATTATTTGGTACTAAGAAAAAAAAATGAACAGTGTGCAAAGTGGAAAGGGCCACAAGCCACAAGACAGTCAGACCTGTGTTCTCTCCTAGACCTTCTCTGTCTTCTCAAGTTCCCTGAATGGGCTTTGATTTCATAATCTGTGATATTGAGGGTTAATTTGATTCATCTTTTTAAAGAATTGTTTAGACGTCACTGGTATTCCTCAGCGAAGCTTTGAGTCTTGCAAAACTTTGACTTAAAAACTGAATTTTTCCAAATAATTTTAAAGGTATTTTTGAAGTAACATAGAGCAATAGCAGTCACATAATGTTTTATACCAAATTTTAGCCCATTGCAAACTGCCAACAGGATAATTTATGCATTCAGGTTAATAAATGCTTGTATAGGCCTCATAATGATCTCTGGGCACACATTTGAACTTCTTGAAATTGAATTATTGACCAAGTAGGTTGTAGCTCTGACCCAGTCCTTCAATAAATTTGTTTCTTTCTATGTGCACTTGGTGAAGAATGATTCGAGGAGGTACCTGCTGCAGCACGGGCCAGCTGTCCTCTGTCAGTGGCAGCCCAGAGTCAGCCAGATCCACTCAGTGTGCATTCTAGCCACAGCACAGGTCAGCTGTGCAGCAACGAAGAACACAGATCTTGTGACACCATAATGCAAGTCATTTTCACATTTTCTTCAAGCGTTGTGAGTTATTACCTCCCTTTCATATTCATTATAAAGAACGCAAACAGGTTGTTAGGTTGGTGCAAAAGTGATTGCGGTTTTTGCCATCATTTTTTACCTTTCAAACCGCAATTACTTTTGCACCAACCTATTAGCTATTGAGCCGAATCCAGACTTTTAAAGAAAATTAATCATTATTCCACTTTCAAATTTCTAGATCAGCTTATGTGAAGAAAATCCTAAGAGTTCAAGGTGAGCTGTTAAAATCATTTATCATTTGCACCTATTTATCGGTGTGAATCAGGATATTTTCTAAATTGTGCACGCCATGCAAAATTTAAAAAAATACAATTGAAGATGCAGACTGCATCTGTCATCTATAACCCAGAGTTCACATTTTTATGCCCATTAAAACAATGTCATGTATTTCATTAATTTGATTTTATACTAAGCAAATATTACAAACATGAACTTTTAAAATAAGTTGTCAACAATGACACTGCTCTCATTTCTTTTCTGTATAAGGGATTTTACATGATATTGAATTAGAAGAAAATGCCTTTTTTATGAAAAATGTTTTATAACTACCGTTTCCCCGAAAATAAGACCTAGCCGGACAATCAGCTCTAATGCGTCTTTTGGAGAAAAAATTAATATAAGACCCGGTCTTCTATTACATTATATTAGATAAGACCCGGTCTTATTTTACTACAATAAAATTTTACTTATAGTAAAATAAAACCAAGTCTTATATTAATTTTTGCATTAGAGCTGATTGTCCGGCTAGGTCTTATTTTCGGGGATACATGCTATTCTAGTCAGAGGTTGTTTTCAAGTAACAGAAAACTACTCAAGCTAGCTTTAAGTAAATAGTCACAGTTATTGGACTATTATTATTGGAAAACACAGCACCTCCAGTTTGCCTGTTCACAATGTCCTTAGGCCCTACATACTCCCTTCAAGGCCCTACGTACTCCCCCACCAGTGTAGCTTTCTGATCTCGGGTTCTACAGCTCACGTCCTGGCTGATTCTGCTCCAGCCATGCTGGCCTTCTTGCTGTTTCCCAGCACCACCCTTATTCCTGTCTTGGCATTTTCTGCTCTCTCCCCTTGGAATGCTCTTATCCCAGCTATCACAGTAGCCTACTTTCTCACTGCCTTCAATTGTCAAATGTCACCTGAGAGATGCCGTCACCTTGGTCAGGCAATAAAAATGCCATCACTTATATTTCTGGGTCACTTCTCCATCTGGACCCTCCTCTATTTTCTTCTAATATCTCTCTCTCTCTCTCTCTCCATATATATGTAGGCTTTCCTCATTCTTTTCTTACTTCCTCTTTCCTTCCCTTCTTTCCCTCTTCTCTGTTCTCTTTTCTTCTTTCTGCTTTCTCTTCTAAATTATAAGCTCCAGGACAAAGGTAGGAACTTTATCTGTCTTGTTTACCACTGTATCTGTAGAACCTAGAACAGACAACCCAGAGCCCCAAAAGAAGTCGTTTAATCATTATTACTAAATGAATAAACAAGTGAATTAATCAAACAATTAATTAATTAATTAATGAACAAACGAACACAGGCCATTCAGTCAAATTACAGGAGTGAAACTGAGAAGTCAGAAACTTAAATGATTTCTTTCATCTATTGTAGAACCTCATGTCTTCTCTTGCTCTCTTATTTTTTGTTTTTTTGTTTTCACTTATAGATTGAACTCTCGTGTTCCTTTCTCCAAACTTGCTTTTTCTGCTTATTAGTCAATATGTACATGGAAGAAAATTACCTCCAGATTCAACATGACCTGCAGTTCAAGTACTCACCATTCTCCAGTTGTAATCCTGTCTCATAGTGTAAATACTCAAATGAGATAAAGCATTTGGCTCAGCTTAACCTCTAGATTGACCCAACCTTTGTCAGGTCCCCAAAAGAGGTGGCATGGAGCTCAATATCACATGGAACAAAACTTAGCCTTCTAGGTCCACCACTTTAGCAGGTACTGTCAAGGGTATTGGTGGCAACTTAAAAGGGAGACTTCTCTTAGACCCAAATAGAATCTGCTAAACAACAACAACAAAACAAATAGTGAGAAAGATGACTTCAGATAGTCCCACCTAACTTTAACACCATAATATCACAATAGAAAAATGTAAATACATTTTAAGAAGTTTGTAGCTTTGTTTCCTTTTTCATTTCTTTTTATTTTCATACTTAGGATTCTTTCCATTGCAAATCATTGACACCTTAATTCAAACTTGCTTAAACAAAAAAAATGGTATCTACCAGCTTACATAATTGAACAAAAAAGAGGTGTTCTGGATTCAAGTAAGGCATGATCCAGAGTTTGGATGGTTTTATCCATGATTTTTTTTGTTGTTCTTTTTTTTCATCATTTCTTAACTCGATATCATCAATGTTGGCTCCATTCTCATGGCTTCTAACTGGCTGTCAGAAGCTCCCTTGGCTACATCCTCAAAAGCACAAATAGTCCTAATGGACTGATTTAGGTCGCACTTGAAATAATTACAAATATTAAAGGAATGTCACTCCTTTAATTTTCACTCCTTCTGTAATTTGACTGAATGGCCTGTGTTCGTTTGTTCATTAATTCATTCATTCATTCATTCATTCATTTGTTTATTGGCTTAGTCTTTGGTCACATGGTCTACCCCTAGTACTGGGAACAGAGCCTACTCGACCAGGTTTACATGAGCTAAGATTAGAGGAAAGGAGTGTCTACCAATGTATAACCTGGATGCGAAGCAGCAAAACAATAAATTTTCACCAAAGTTGACATAGTACTTAAATAGTGATGCCTGGAAATAACTTCACACAAGGCAACAAAATCTGATCTTCTAATTTTGCTCTGCTAACCTTACATGAACAGATACTGACTATCAAAACCAAAGCATTTTTTCAGTGGTCTTTAGATTAAAACATTATATACTTCATATTCACGCTTTACACTTTATATTTGGCTTAATTACTGATTCTGCCAGTCAACCCTCAGTAAAGCATCCATAAAACCCTACTCTCCAGACATGTACACGGGGAGGGAGAGTGAACATTTAATGAAGTAATATTTGCTGGCTAATGTTTTTACATTTACAAAGGCTGGGCACATCTGCATGCAAGTCTAAAATAAAATTAAGAAAATGATCAAGAATAAGATTTGATGAAAAGAATCCAAAGGAACCCAAAAAGTAGATGCATTTCTTAACCATTTATGAGATTTCAAATGGCACTTATTGTCTCCTCAATGAGGGAAAACTATTTGTCAGTTCGTTCCACCCACCACTAACCAAACAAATAGCTCCATTTCATGGACTCATGATCAAATGATTGGTGAAATATTTCAACGTTCAATAGATTGTCTAAGCATCTATGCCTAAACAGATAGAAAATTTGAACCCCAATTTGTTTTGTGTTATGACTGTTTTTAAAAGAGCAATCAGCAGTTTTTATCTAGAGAGAAAATTTGCTATAGAGGTTTAAAAGTTGGGCTCTGGTGTCAGACTGCCTGGATGTAAATCTTACACCTGCACTTAACTTGTTGTGCCTCAATTTCATCATCAGAAAAAAATGAAGATAATAGTAGCTGACTCAGGGGGTTGTTGTGAGGATTAAAAGAGTCAATCCATACGAAGCTCTTAGAAGCTCCTGGCTAATAGGTAGTACCCAAGGAGTGTTAGCTGTAATTTTCTCTCTCTCTCTCTCTCTCTCTCTCTCTCTCTCTCTCTCTCTTCATTTTTTTCTTAACATGAAGAAATGCTATTAAATTATTGTATGAACACCTCCTTTCTATAAAATGCACAGCACAAACTGGTCCAGCCATAATTGAGATATAATCACCAAAGAGATGGCCTTTGACAGAGATGGAGTAGCTGACAAGTTGCTAAACACAATGTTAAATTGTTTGTTATTGTTGAGGAGTGGGAAGCTTCTCTTTTAAAAGACTCCCAAGTTTAAAGCCAACATGATTAATATTCACAGCAGACAGACTCGTTTATACAGCCAGAGACACTGAGTGAGCCTGGATGATGGGAAAGCATGCTCATTCCTGAGCCTGTAGTGACATATACTTACATCTCGACCAAGCTCAGGCACCTCAGGCTTGTCAAGGAAAGGTGTGTCCATAAGGCTGTAAAGATTTGAACCTTACAAATGAGCATCATGTAGTCATAAGCATCCGAATGAGTCATGGCTTATTTTATGGGTGTAGCTCATCTTCAAAGAAAGATTGAACTGACCATAAACATCAGATCATGGAACATAAGCTTTTCAAAGGCACCTCATAAAAAGTACAATAAAAATAAATACAACTATTGCTTAAAATTCAAAGTCTCACACAGATTTATTGTGAATTAGATGCGTCATTGCTCATCTTCTCTTTTTGGATGATATCTATACCATTGAACTGAGTTTCTAAAATGTTGATAAAGCTATTTGTGTTAACGTACATAATCAGTTATACTCATAGGAGACAACCTCAATACAAGCATAGGATATGAGAGAATTTGAAACATTTGCATTTTCACTATGTTTTCCAATTTTCATTGACTATTAGGAATCTTGTTGACATATATCAGTTCTTGGCCCCTCGACATGTAATCTGTCATGAACTCAATAATACCCAACACTTAGAGTGGCCAAAATGCCAAAGATTTCAAGCTAAAAGTAAGTGTCTATATATGTAACCTTCTGAGGGTTCTCAAATATCATAGAAATTAGAAAATTTTATTATTTTCACCAAACATGCATTAGACCCATACATTTGCAACCTTAGGTGTTGTCTTCAGCTCTCAGCAGAGAATACAGGTACCATGGCAAAAAAATATCCGAAGTTCAAATGTAGATTTTTTTTTCGGGGTGGGGGGAGGGAATGTGTAGCCCACTCTGAATTTTCTGAAACTAGACATAAAGATCATTTTCATGGAAAACAGAAATTATATTTTTGATAGCTCTCAGTAAATGTGAAATCAATTAACACATACTGTTTTAGCATACCTGTTACTTCCCCAGCACCTTCTAGGTTCTGTAGGAAATTTAGAATAACTATGAGAAGACATCTCTGCACCCTAGGAGCTTATATTTCATGCAAAGATTATACTATGTGCAAACAACATCAAACATTAGACAGACAATTTAATAGGGTTTTTGGTACAAATTAACTATTATTGAGGTTTATAGGAGAAGGAGAAGAGCAAGAGTGTAAGTTTGGTAAAATTCAGCAAAATTACATGGAAAAATAAGTCAGGCACTGAACCTCAATGCATTCATAGAACAAAGAGGAAAGGTGAAAAATGAAGTCTGTTGATATGGGACGCCAATAGGTTATTTAAGACACTGGCCTCAATAACAATAACATCATCAAAATGTAGGTAAAGAATAGTTGATTCTTACAAAAATCCCCATATTTCTTTGATAAATCAGAGGCATAAGTCAGGGGTAACTCCAGGATTTCAAACTTGAGTAGCCTAGAAATCTTTATTAGAGACCTGCGTGGAGAATTAGAAACCAGAGCTCAAAGGCAAGAAAAGTTCCATTTAAAAGATATTAGAGTTGAGGTAATACCAAGATGTCCCATTGTTGATGTCTGGCACACAAAAGGAAGTGATACTGGGAGTAGAGTTTGGGAGAGAGATCTGGAAGTCATAGGCTGAAAATTACAGTATCACTGAAATTCCCCCTATGCAGCTTCTTTAGTAGTCAAATATCTATACTCCCTCCCCCCAGGAACAGCACTACAGTGCTTTTTTTGTTTTGTTCGTTTTTGTTTTTGTTTTAATGAGAGGCATCCTACCACTCTGGAATTACTACCATTTTGTCTACATTGAGACACCTATGGTTATTACACTCTAATGGATCTGAGCTAATGGAGTTATATTTTCTAAATATCCCTCCCTTCCAGTACCCATAGACTTTATCAGTACCATGCGTCAGATATGCCAGATTTCATTTTTTCTATTATATCAGTCATGCTACTATCAGCTGACCTAGTGTGATGATGAAGCATTAATATTTTACATACACTATTATTCCTGAGAGTATGTTGAAGCATAAGAAAATGTCAATGTTTTCAGTTTTACTTATTCCCATTATTTGAGTCTCAGCAGTTATACTGAAGTAACTTTATAATATCCCTATTATATATATAAAATCTAGAATTTATAGCCCCAAAATATACATAGAATTGTTTAAAACTATATTGTATTTTCCAGTCCTGGCCAAGTTATTTGAACTTTCATTTAATACGCACAAGAATCAGAGATGTGTGGCCTAGGTGATAAAAGCAAGACTAAGAGATATAGTGGACGAGGGGCAAGGATTGGGGAGACTAATGTTGTATATGTGAACCATAAGTAAAGCATATTTGCAAACAGCATTTCCCCATAGGCTTTACCATGGAATCTTAGCCCTTTGGGTTGAAGGGTACCTTAGAAATCCTCTAGTGCTCACATTTCTTAGGAAGGATTCGGGCTGGGGCAAATGCACAGGGATTTTCTCAGTGAAATCTCTTTCTTGTGATGTGCTGCTCCCACTTGGAGCATAAATTTAAGCTTTGTGTTTGAGTATTTGTAAAAGATAACACTGAAAAATTACAAGACCCCGATTCCTAAGCTTGACCGCTCTTTTCCTACCAAAACTTTGAAGGATTATTAAAAAGTAAAAGGTCATAAATATAGTAACAGAATCACTGAGATCATTGTTACCTTTTATAGTGGACACTCCTAGATGGCCTTTGAAGGAATTCTGGCTATAAGTGGATAAATGGAGGTCAGCTCTGTCTCTAACTAGCCGACTGCTCAACCTCATTTGACCTTTCTCCCCTCAGTTCAGCTAGATGCTCTGAAGTTCATATCCACCCCATCATGTTATAATTCCATGCATATTCTCAGAAAGTCTCATGAAGCCTGTCAAAAGTGTTCATGATGGCAGCCTCCCAATTCAGTTTCCAGCTGAGATTACGATTTGGCAATTTTATGGACATGTGAATTATTGTTCATGCCTTGATGATAACTCTTTAAACTTAGAGAAGCTGCTATCCAAAGCACTTACTTAACATTTGATCAATTCTTGAGCATAATATAACAATTCATGAGAACAGTGTGAATACTAATTTTTCAAAGTGAAAAAAATAAACATAAGAAAAATTAAGCATAGCTATTAACCTCCGGAGGCTATTTTGATCAATAGTATAATCCTATGCAGAGCTGGAAGAAATTTATTGCCATATATTTTAATTTCGCCTCAGGTGAGGCAATTTGCTTCCATATCTAAAACCACGTCACTAACTGTAGCTTCCAGGCTGCCAAGCTATTTGTTTGCATTTAGGAAAGAAAGAAATTGGGAATATATGTAATTATTCAATTTCTACTTTTTTTAGAACCAAAACATTTTGTAATTGTGAAATCCCTTTCTCCCCTGCATCTGCGCACATATTGTTGGAAATTACAGAAATGGTGGATGGTAGTCATCACTAGAGAACTTCGTTCATCTTATTACCTGGAAAACCAGATTGCCAAATTAGGCCATTGAAATATATTCTTACATACGTCAGACCAAACAGACATTTGTAAAGGAGACTATTTCCCTCACTTCAATGGTCCCCAATGGCAAAAAACCCATCCCCAGCTTTTGAGCATTTCACATCTCCATGGAACCTGCTGGGTAGCAGCTAAACCTGTGGAAACAACAATGAGTCATAAGAGTAAGGGAAGCCCTGTGTCAGCACTTGCTGAAAGCCGAAGCTGAAGTCCTGTCCACACTGGTAGCAAGACAGGCTAGGCTGAAAAAGTGTCTTACCACACCTGGTAGTTAGCCGGGCTAACTAAAGGTCAGCTTTGCCTGCCCGTTCCCTAAACCACAGAGCATGTTGCATCCAGCTTGCAGTGTCTTCCTTGGTGACTTTCCCTTGGAGTCCAGAATGTCCTGCACCAGGATAGGCACTTGAATTTTGAGTTCAGCTCAGGGCGTCCTCTTCCCCTTCCGTACACTTTCCACATTTTTCTGACAGGTTCCCTCTCACTTAATGGAGCCTTTCAGTTACTGCAACCCCTCATCTGTCTATATCTATCTTAACTTAGGGAGGGGTGGTTTACATGATGAGCATCTCTCCAACCAAATCGTCTTTCTTCAGTGTTGAGAAGGAGCTGATAAAGTAGAGGGCCCGTTCAGCCTCGGCACAAATGTCTGACCAGGACAAGCTTGCTCCAGCTCAGCCCAGATGATGATAAACGTGGGCTTCACCATTTCACACTCTTGAATCTAGAGAACAATTCAGCTGAAATTTATATATAGTGTGTAATGTGAAGCTTGGCTAAAAGCAAAACTACTCTTGGAAAAAGATAGACAATTTCCAACAAGGCTAATTGAAAATCCCAAATCAAAGATAAATCGGCTCTCTGAGCTTAGAGGGACAGCATCCAAAGCAGAGGTCTTCAGAGCCCACCCAGCAGAGGAGTCGCCCTCCCTCCCTGCCAAGAAGAGAGACCAGGATTCCTCTGTGAGTTCTCTCTGGATGGGGAGAGACGGCTCGGGCCCTTGAAAAAGGCATTAATCACATTTGGTTCCTTGTACCTGAGAAAAAATAGCTATCTATGGGATCTGATTTTTTTGTGTTTCAAACTGGAAAAAGCTTTTATGATGTCTCTTGATGAAATATAACCACTCTCTCATTCTAAGCAGCCTCTAAATTCTTAAATGTGTGTAAATGGAAAACATGCTGTGGGTCTTTATTCCACCGAGCAGCAAGAAATAAATCAGAACTCTCCCCTTCTTACGCCCCCACGCAGGCTCTCCCCTGATACCTCACAGATGTGCAGCGTTAGAGGGAAGAGCAGAAATGCTTTATAAAATTAGTATGTGGAAACCGCTTTATTTACCATAAATGCCTGGCCCGGGGCTTTCTCTACAGTGTCCAGTCACGATATTAAGCTGAGTCCTTGCCTTCTGCTTACGAAAAAGTCCTCCCTCATTTCTGTCAGACAGGAGGGTCTCCATTTTCCATATAGGAAAGGCAGTTAGTGGTGGCATGATGTCCAAGGTGAAGACGCTACAAGTTAGTGGTCAACAAAACATTTAATCCACAATGTATAAAATGTGTAAACCATTTGAGCATCCTGCTGGGTCCAAACTTCTAAATAAATATCTATCATTACTGTAATTGATGTGAAACTGGATGCTGGAGACCCAACAGATGAATACAAATGCTAGAACTTGCCTCCCTGCTTCATTCATATCTCAAAATATGTAGAAGATATACCACAGAGCTCAGGAAAGGCATTTAACTGATTTTAATAGCAGTCATTACATTCGAAAATGAGACTTCCCCTTGTAATGGAGATGAACTGGGAAGACACAAAGGAGGAGGGGTAACTAGTGCAGTCCCCCCGTGCCCTGCCAGAATCACTGCTCCTCATTCTTGCTTTCAGCAGTTAGCCGGCTCCATTTTTCAAAGATTACCATCCCCTAATTAAACAATTAGGGCTTGACAGTTTAAATATGTTATTTTGTTCTTTTCAAGCATAAGTGCCAGCCACTAAGACAAACTATACCCACCACCTTCGTTTCAGCAGAGCCATTGTTATCCCAGATAGAATGCCCTAAAAATAAAATTCATTTCGTATGTGAAGCTTCATCAAGTCAGGTCATGTCTGCTCCTCAGGGCAGACTGCAGTGTACTAATTTCATTATGCTATTTTTAAATGTGGCCTCCTTGGATCTCTCAGTATGGCCTACATAGCTCAACAAGGCCCCGAGTTAATGTTTAGGGCTTTCTTGCTAGTTAACCTCTGCCCACCCTGCCCTCAACCCTAACCTCAATCACCTTTTCAGGCCTGGATCATTAACGAGGAATAAGCACACTAATGATGAATGTGTCTACACTTAAATCCGCATCACCTACTGGACACTGTCTAACAGACGAGCTAGCAGAAGTTCAAATTGGCATGGGTTTCTTGAATTCATTATTAAAGTTACTCCAGCTTAAAAAAAAAAAAAAAATCCACAAAAAGAGAGACTGGCTTTCTAAGATATCATCTTAAGCTATTGTTGAATCTCTATGTACTTATTTCTGTTTTGCCTCTTGTATCAAATTCTCTTTTTTTCCGTTGTAAAATGAACACATTCATACGTAGATGAAAAGTGTAGAAGAGCATATCATTATCCACGACTTCTAGTTTCAACTAATAGAAACTCAGCTCGAATTTGATATGCAGTAAAGGATGTATTGTTCATGTAATCAGAGATAGAAGTGGCTTTTAGGCACAACTGGATTCCGTTGTGGCTCAAATTAATGCCATAAGGACAAGATTCTCTCCCTAATCTCTCAGTTTTATTTTTTCCTGTTTCAGCCTGTATCTCTCGGAGACTCTCTCCTCCTGGTAGCCCATGACAGCCCCCCGCTTACACCCTACCAGCTGAGTAATGCTGATGAAATAACATCTCCTTCCTCTCAATTGTTCTAGTCAAAGTCCCCAGATTGAATCTTATTAGCACGGATTGGATATGTGCCCATCCCTGAACCTATCAGGGTTCAATATGGTCCAAGCCACCTGCCCGATTGAGCAGGTTTATGCTATATGCCCACCCATAAAGCCAGAATTGTAGATCACCTCAGATAAACCTCATGAACTGAGGAGAAGTGAGGGACGGTTCCCCCAAAGAACACCAGGTGTATCATCAAAAGTAGAAAGAACAAATGCAGAGCAAATAACAGATGTCCGTGCCAGAGAACTATGTCCTCACAACTTGAAAAAAGAATCATACTTAGAAATCATACTTAGAAAGATACATACTTAATCCTAGAGGAGATGGAAGGTCCCGGACTATTTTTGAAAACTTGGATGAATTTGTACTAATTGAAGTAGTAAAATAATTCCTACACAAAAATTCAGAAACCGTCAGGAGATAACGTGGGGAATAATGAAAAAAATGATATAGGACAGAGAGAGAAAGACAAATATATGACATGAAATCACTGGAGAATAATGTCCACAAATTGCAGTCTGCTCTGCACACTCATATTCTGCATGTGTTGTCCCACTTCCCCTTGTTTCTGATGAGAACTTCCTAATCTTATTGGATTTCCCTTGTAGATGAGGAGTCATTTTCCTTACTGCTTTCAAGATTTTCTTTTTCTTTTGACTTTTGACTTTTTGATCATAATGTGTTTGGATATGAATCTCCGTGTTTATCCTACTTGGAGTTTGATAAAATAATGGCTGAACACCTCTAACTTCGATGGAAAATATTACATGTCCAAGAAGCGCAACAAATATTTCTTCTGCCTATTTCTTTCTCCTCCTCCTCTTTGGATTACTCCTTTTTACACATATGTTGGTATGTTAATGATGTCTCACATTTCTATGAGGCTTTGTCTATGTTTTTTTATTCAATGGGGGCTAGTTTTCTCTCTTCTTCAAATTGCAACCTCTCTATTGATCTAACTTGAAGTTTACCGATTCCTCTGCCAGTTCAAATCTACTTTCGAGCCCTTCTAGTGAATTTGTCATTTTGGTATTTGATTTTCCATTTTAGAATTTCCATTTGATTCTTTTTAAACTTTCAGTCTCTTCATTGATATTCTCTATTTGGTAAGACACTGTCATTATACTTTCCTTAATTCTTTAGACAGTATTTTCTTGAGTTCCTTGAACATACTTTTAATGCTTTGAAGTCTTGTGTCTGCTAAATCCAATACCTTGGCCCCTCAAAAGCAGTTGTGGGTTTTCCTGTGTATGCGCCATACTTTCCTGTTTCTATGCACATGTGCAATTTTTTTTAATTGAAAACTGGATATTTTAGATAATACATTGTAGCAACTCTGGATACTGATATCCCCCGAGGGGGGAAATTGTTGTTTGCTTGATCATTTGTCTATTTGTTCAGTGACAAGGTTGAACTAACTCTGTGATGTACAGTCTCCGATGTCTCTGCTCAGATAATTTTTCCCTTGTTTTTATCTTTTACCCTGGCTTCCTAGGGGTTGCCTTATTGGTGAAAGGTTATTTGAAGCCCCCGTGTTCAGTTAGGTTGTACCCTTTATCATTGGATATCTGTGTGGCTTGGAGGCTGTTGTCACGATTCAGGGAATTTATGAGTTTGCCCCACAATCAGCCAGGGACCAGTAGCGTCGAAGTTCCCCCTCCAGGTGTTCCTGGAAGGGTGCAGTTTGGGGCATGCACAGTTACCAAACTGCCAGGGATGCATATGATATTTATTTCTAAGCCCACCTTTCTAGATATTGCCCCCAGGGCCAGAGCAGGTATTGTTCAGCCAGTGTCTGGGCAGAGGTTGTGCTAGGGAGGCTTCCACCCTGTGCTAATGGATCTGTGTGCAGCTTGGGGAATGATTTCAGAACAGCCCCAGCTCCTGCTCTGATTGCTTCTGAGTGGATGCCAGGCACATAGGCACAGCCTTCCCAACCCACAGAGCTGGCTGCGATTCCAGGAGGGTGATTCTTGGCTGTCTCTTTGTATGGTTCTCTGTTAAACTCCTGGCTGTACTGTTAGTTCACTTGTTGCTGCTGGTGTCATGCAGCTACCAGACCTCTTACTGCTCTCCACCGAGATCACTGTTGTGTTCAACAACACCCTTAGGCCTGGAATTCTCCAAACTCTGTTCCAAATATAGTCAGTCCCCTTCAACAGAGCTGTTTACAACCTGCCTCTCTCCCTGAGCAGAACCTCTCCACTGCTGCACAGAGCTGGGAACAGGGCACAGTGGCCTGCCTCTCCAGCAGTGACATCCCTGCTCTAAGAGTGGGTGCTGGAGTGGGGGGTGGTAGCCCCTGGTCTTCTCAGCTTGCACCCCCTTCCCAGCATGGAGCCTCCACACTGCTTGGTCAGGGGCAGTTGGGGCCCCTGTATTCTTGGAGTAGAGCTTCTGCCCTATCAGGAAGAGCTAGTGAGGATGGGAACCTCAGTCCTTTTGGCCACTTCTGCCCTAAATGGAGTTTCTACAACATGGGAAGAATGAGGAGGGAAAAATGATAAGCACCTTCAGCCTGCTCCTTGCAGGGTAAAAGGTACCCTAGGCTGGGAGCTGGGAGAAGAGGTGGCCTTCTCCCCTCCCCCCTTACATTCCCTTGTCTTCTTGGCCACACTACACAGAGTGGAATTCCCAGAAAGGACTTTCCCAAACACAGAGCTGGGGGGTGGGGGGGGGAGGGGGTTAGTGAGTGACTCAAATGCTAAGGACTCATTGTTCTTACGAAGATTTAGTAGATTTTCTTGAATGAATATTTCTCCATTTGCTGTAGGCCCTTAGGACAATTTCCAGAGCTTTAAAATGATTATTTTTTCATCATTTTCATCAGTGAAATGGTTGTTTTGCTGGGAAAAGAGTCTGTCAGTCTCCTCACTTATTATTCTAGAAGTCCCTTGTGGGGACAGAGCCAGGAGTGCACTTTCCAGGCTCTTGGCCTCACGTGGAAAGGTGCTGGCTCAGGTAGTAAATGGCCATCAACTGTGATTGGATGGCCATCAGCTGTGGCTAGTTGGCCGTCAGCAGTAACCAGTGAGCCACTGTCGTGGCTACACTAGCAGCAAATGGGGGCTAGCTAGAAGATGGATTGCAGAAAGGTGGATGCTGCCAGCGAGACTATAGTGGTATGACTCTCCTATCTATGGCTCCGTGGGTGTTCCTTTTTGGCCTCACCATGTCCTGCGTTCTTATGTGGGGAGCGGGAGCTGACATCCCGCATGACACCCTGCATTATATCCCTCCACCCTCACATTTACCTACCGTTGCTGTTAGTTACAAATCCACGAGTCAAAAGCCATTCAAGAGCTTAAAAAGTTATCTAGTCTATTTCCTCTGCCTTTGAGCAGGATAATACCTTAGCCAGGCAAGATAGATGAGAATCTATACTGGTTTTGAAAACCTCCAGAGGAAAAAAATTTCACAACCTTCCTTAATAGCCTAAATTAATGCTTACCAACTCTCACTGCCAGGCATTCCTTTCTTGCATATAACCTAAAGCACACGTGGTACAGCTTAAGGGCCTTCGCTCTTCATCTGCCCTGGAGGTGATAAAGAACAGCTGGTCACCACACAGCACAATTCCTCTCCAGGAGGAACAGCCTCTACTCACTTTTTAAAAAACTCCTCCTTTGGTCCTGTCCCTGGAATAAACAATCTTAATATTTCTCATACTATTTTTCAACCCCTGAGCGACCTTTATGCTCCCTTCTAAAATTGTTTCACTCTTCACGTTACCCTCTTAAGACTGGAAGTGTTTCTCAAAGTGAGGTCTAAGCACTCCACACGATTCTCCTGGAGAATCTGCGCATTCCTCGACTCTGGATCCGAACCTTGGCTGTGGATGTAGGTGCGAATCGGCACGCCTCACACGCTCCCTAGGTCATTCTGATGCACCAAAGTCCAAGACCCTCTGTGCTCGATCATAGCCTGTTCTCCAGCATGAGATAGCAGGTTGCAACACTTGACCTGCACAGAAGAATCACATGGAGCTCTTAAAAATCCCAATACCCAAGCTGTACCCCCATCCAATTAAATCAGAGTCTCTAGGCATGGCACCTGGGCCAGCACTCTTTAAAGCTCCCAGCTGAATCTCAAGTGCAGCCAAGGTAGCCAGTTTCTCCAAGGAAGGGACTCATAGTGTTGGTATCCCAGCGCCTCTTGACACGAAGCCTAATGAATGGGATATTTCATTGTAAGCATGAAATTATCTTCATCATAGTGAAGATAAATCTTTTTGCTACCGTTTGTTTTGGAGAAGAGTTGAATTTGAAGAGAGGTGAAGACTTCTGATTTGGAAACATGTAAGATTAGTGATGCTGAAAGATGCCTGTGTGAAGATTCCTGCTAGTCGTTATGAGGATTGGAAACGTGGACGGTGAGTGTTAAAATCTTCACACTAAATGATCTCAAGTCTCCTTTCATGCACCACCACCTCAGACACACCGGGCCTATCCTGAGTCTTATTCCATCATCTTACTGGGGGACAAACTACAAATTTTACACCGGAGTGTATCACTTTATGCCCAGGCCATGTGCCCCTCTCCTCTTATAGGAGATAAGAAATAAGACAGACACCCTCAATGCTCACATACAGACAAAGCCTAAGTGTGAAGAAGTTAACACTCCAAGGGGCAAACCTTCATTCAACCAACGAAAGATAGAAGCTGGTAGATAAATTTGTCCCCCTTTCTCCACAACCTTCCAACCCCCGCCATATAATGTTCTGAAACAAAGGTTATAAAGCTTCTAGAGGGTAGTTCTGAGGGATTCACTGTCAGTTGCATTTAGTGTTGGTGTGGGGACAGGGTCCCAGAGAGCAGTTTCCAGGCTCTCAGCCTCACGCAGAAAAGTGCTGGCTTGGGTAGTGGATGGCCATCAGCTGTGACTGGTTAACCATCAGCTGTAACCAGTTAGCCAGTTAGCTACTGATATAACTGCCGTGGCTTGGTTGGTTAGTTGGTTAGTTTGTTGGTTGGTTGGCTAGCTGGCTGGCTGGCAGGCAGGCAGGCAGGCAGAGAAGTGGCTGGCGGGTTGTGGATCGTGTGGATCCTATTTTGGGTATCTTGTCCGGGCTGCCAGGGAGACTGGGGTGCAGGAAGACCCCTTGTTGGGGTACTGGTGGATGTTTGCTCCCTGTATCTCCAACCCAGCTGCCAACGAGAATATAATGGTACGACTCCCCTATCCATGGCTCCGTGGGTGTTCCTTTTTGCCCTCACCATATCCTGCATTCTTGTGCGAGGGGCAGGACCAGAGTCCCTGCGTGACAGTTGGCAAACTCAGTAAGTAATGCTTCCTTTTATTTCTCTCCCTGCTTCCCTGCTTCCCTGCTTCCCTGCCCCCATCCCCCATTCCTATCCCCAGGGATCACACTCCCTCTTGGAGCGCTTATTAACTATGGCGTATAAGGATCATAACCCTACTAGGGAACCCAAGTTAAGTAAACGGTGTTGGTATATATTCATTTTTATATCTTTACCTATCGCAGTGCCTAGCACAAATTGGGTACCCAATAAATATAACGTAACATGAACACGGAGCTGATTGCTGAACAGAGGAGAGAATGCACCACAACTATGCATGATGAGAGTGTTTTGGTGAGAGAATAACCAAAAGATGGTGACTTAAGTTTTCCATTTAATAGCCATGGGGCCATGGGCAAACTGGCAACATTTTGATGTTTAGCTTCTTTACTTTATAAAATGGGATTCCAAGTTGAATCTGAACCTCATGAGGTTCAAAGGAAAAAATACATATGGCAGTGGTCTGAAAATTATTAAAGCAAAGTATTAAGTTACTGTTTTGGTATCATAGTGTTATATGGTGGCTTTTTTTCCTTCAGATTTTGAGAGTATTAGCAATTAACACATATTAGAAATAATTAGAAATAGCTGTGTGAGATGGGATAACCATAATCAAGAATTGTGAGTGATTACTTGAGTTGAACATTTTTATTTTTGCTTCATGCTACATATATTTTTTGAAATATACAATATTATTACTATAGTTACCACACTGTACATTACATCCCCAGGACTTATTTTATAATTAGAAGTTGTACCTTTTGACCACCTTCATGCTTTCACCCACCCCAACACTCCCACCCTATACCCTCCCCACCTCTGGCAATCACCAATCTGTTCTGTGTATCTATGTTACATTCAGGATTTTGTGGGAGTTTTTCATTTGTTTGTTTGAAATTCTACAATGAGATCATAAAGTATTTGTCTTCCTCTGTCTATTTCACTTAGTGTAATGTCATGAAGGTATATTCGTGTTGTCACAAATGGCAGGATTTCCCTTTTTGGTTGGGTAATATTCCATTGTGTAGATACACCACATTTTCTCGTCCATTCATCCATCAGTAGACACTTAGGTTGTTTTCATGCCTTGGCTATTATAAATAATGTTGCAGTAAACATTGGAGTGAAGATATATTCTTGAGTCAGTGTTTTCATTTTCTTTGGATAAATACCCAGAACTGGAATTACTGAATCATATGGTAGTTCTATTTTTAACTTTTTGAAGAACTTCCATACTGTTTTCCATAGTTGTTGCACCAATTTACATTCCTACCAACAGAGCACAAAGTTTTCCTTTCCTCCATATTCTCACTAGCACTTATTTCTTATCTTTTTTATAATACCCATTCTAACAGGTATGATATATCATAAATAATATCTCATAGTTTGATTTGCATTTCTCTGACGATCAGTGATGTTGAACACTTTTTCATGTATCTGTTGACCATCTGTATGTCTTCTTTGGAATATATTCAGATCCTCTGGCCGTTTTTTAATAGGATTGTTTTATTTTATTTGCCATACAGTTATATGAGTTCTTTATATATTTTGGTTATTAATCCCTTGTCAGATACATGGTTTGCAAGTATTTTCTCCCATTCAGTAGGTTGCTTTTTCATTTTGTTGATGCTTCTTTTGCTGTGCAGATTTTTAGTTTAATGTAGTCCCACATTTTGTTTTTGCTTTTGTTGCTTTTGCTTTGGTATCAAATCCAAAAGATTATCACCAAAACTGATGTCAAGTTGCTTATCCCCTATATTTTCTTCTAGGGAGTTTTATGGCTTCAGGTGTTATACTCAAGTCTTTAATCCATTTTAAGTTGATTTTTAAGGCATAATATAAGATAGTGGTTCAGTTTAATTCTTTTGCATGTGGCTGTCCAGTGTTTCCAACACCTTTTATTAAAGAGACTTTCCTTTTCCTATTGTATATTCTTGGCTCCTGTGTTGTAAATGAATTGACTGTGTTGTGTGTGTGTGTGTGTGTGTGTGTGTGTGTGTGTGTGTGTTTCAGAGCCCTCTTCTCTATCCCATTGATCTATTTATCTATTTTTATGCTAATACCCCACTATTTTGATTACTGTAGCTTTGTGATATACTTTAAAATCAGAGAGCATGATGCCTCCAGCTTTGTTGTTCTTCTTAAGATTGCTTTGACTAGTTAGGGTCTTTTGTGGTTCCCTACAAATTTTAAGACATTTTGTTCTATTTGTGAAAAATGCCATTGGAATTCTGATAGTGATTGCATTGAATTTGTAGATTGCTTTGGGTAGTATGGACTTAACAATATTAATTCTTCCAGTTCATGAGCATGGGATTCAATTTTTGTCTTCTTCAATTTTTTTCATTAATGCCTTCATAATTTTTAGTGTATAGAGCTTTCACCTACATGGTTAAATTTTTTCCTAGGTATTTTATTCTTTTTGATTACATTGTAAACAGCATTTTTACTGATATGTAATGGACATAAAACATTATATTAATGTCATTGTACAACATAATGATTTTATATTTGTATATATTGAGAAATATTCACCACAGTAAGTCCAGTTATCGGTCACCATACATAGTTACACAATTTTTTTTGTGATGAAAACTTTTGAGATCTGCTACCTTAGCAACTTTCAAATATTAATTATTAACTATAGTGACCATCGTGTATATTACATCCCCATAACATTTATTTTCTAAGAAGTTTGTTTTGACCTCATTTTGACTCCCTGCACCCATTTCACCCACACCCTGCATCAGGCAACCACCAATCCATTCTCTGAATCTATAACTTTGGAGGTTTTTTGTTTTGTTTTAATTCCAAATATAAGTGAGATTATATTGAATTTGCCTTTCTCTATCTTACTTATTTCACTTAGCGTAGTATGGTATCCTTAAGGTCCATCTATGTTGTTGCAAATGGCAAGATTTTCTTCTTTTACATGGGTGAATAATATTACGTGTGTGTGTGTGTGTGTGTGTGTGTACACGTGTACCAGAGGTGCCAAAAAAATTTATACAAGTGGCTACTTGGGTCAGTGTTGCTCAAGCAGTAGTTCGCCGTAATCAGAAGTGTCTGGATGCTGATGGTAACCACTATGAGCCCCTCTTATAATTGCAGAAGTCAAACGTGACTTGTATTCATCTTTTGTTGTCAGTATATATATATATATATATATATATTATTACAATTTTAATAGTTTTCCTTTCTTAAAATGTATATACATATATATGTTCATATATATATATATATATATATCTTATGTCGAATATATATACATATATATTTGACATAAAAACATCCAAACCTGTACAAAATTTTTATAAAATTTTATTTGAGCCAAAAAGAGGATATACCTGAAAGCAAGATCTCAATCTTGAGATAAATGCTTTAGAAAATAAGTTTGACATTTCTTTTACGCATTTGAAATTAAGGAGGAAACATAAGGAGGATTACATGGAGGTGGAAGAAAGCAAGGTGGGGATTGGATTACAGGATAGTTAACATGATTATGTGCTCTCTTGAAAGTGGTTACAGCTAATTTCAAAAATGTGTTTTCCTAGATGCACAGAAACAGTGGACAGGGCTTGCATAAGGCAAAGATAAACCTTTTAATAAAGAAGTTAGATGCCTAGGATGTGACTACCCACTATGACCTGCCCAGATAAGAATTTATAATTAGGCCACCCTGTGAGGTTACATTCCATAGAACTCCTTTTTACAACCACAATGTATAGTCACCAATTTTTTTTGTCCATTTGTCCATTGATGGACACTTAAGTTGTTTCTATACCTTGGTTATTGTAAATAATGCTGCAGTGAACATGAGGGTGCGGATAGCTTTTCAATTAGTGCTTCTGTTTTCTTTAGGTACATAATCAGAAGTAGAATTATTGGCTCAGTGGTAGTTGTTTTTGATTTTCTGAGGACCCTCCGTACTGTTTTCCACAGTGGCTGAACCAATTTACAATCTCATCAACAGTGCACAAGTGTTCCCTTTTCTCCACATCCTCACCAACAGTTGGTATTTCTAGTTTTTTTTATAATAGCCATTCTAACAGGTGTGAGTTGATATCTCATTGTGATTTTGATTAGTATTTCCCTGATGATTAATCATGTTAAGCATCTTTTCATGTACCTGTTGGCCATCTGTATGTCTTCTTTGGGAAAATGTCTATTCAGATCTTCTGTCAGTTTTCAATTGGATATTTTGTTTGTTTGTTTGTTTGTTTTTGCTATTGAGTTGTATGAGTTCTTTATATATTTTTGGGTATTAATCCCTTGTCAGGAATACATTAGCAAACATTTTCTTCCATTTAGTAGGTTCCCTTTTCATTTTATTGATAATTTCCTTTGCCTTTGCTGTGCAGAAACTTTTTTGTTTGATGTTGCCCCACTTTTCTATTTTTGTTTTTGGTGACTTTGCTTTTTGTGTCAAATCCAAAACATCATCACCAAAATTGTGTCAAGGAGTTTACCCACTATGTTTTCTTCTAGAGGTTTTATGGTTTCAGATCTTACATTCAGGTCTTTAATCCACTTTGAGTTGATTTTTGTGTATGGTGTAACATAGTGGTCCAGTTTAATTCTTTTGCATGTGACTGTGCAGTTTTCTCAGTATCATCTGTGGAAGACACAACCTTTTCCCTATTTTATTTTTTGCTTCTTTGTTGTAAGTTGAATATATGTGGGTGTTTATTTCTGTTTTTATGTCATTACCATACTGCTTTCATTACTATAGCTTTGTAATATAGTTTGAAATCAGAAAGCCTGATACCTCCAGGTTTTTTTCTTCTTTGCAAGATTGTTTTGGCTAGTTAGGGTCTATGGTTCCATACAAATGTTAGGTTTCTTTGTTGCATTTCTGTGAAAAATGCTATTGTAATTTTAATAGGGATTGCATTGAATCTATATATTACTTTGGGATGTATGAACATTTTAACAATACTCATTCCTCCAAGCAATTGCACATGATATGTTTCCATTTATTTGTGTATTTTCAATTTCTTTCATCAATGTTTTATAGTTTTCAGTGTGCACAATTTTCATCTCCTTGAATAAATTTATTCCCAGGTATTTTATTCTTTTTGACTCAGTTTCAAATGTCTTTTTCTTAATTTCTCTTCTTGATAATTTGTTATTAATATAGAAATGTAACAGAATTTAGTATATTGATTTGTATCCTGCAACTTTACTGAATTCATTTAATTCTAACAGTTTCTTGGTGACACCTTTAGGGTATTCTATATGTAGTATCATGTCATCTGCAAACAGTGGCAGTTTTACTTCTTCCTTTCCAATGTGCACGCATTTAATTTCTTTTTCTTGCATAATTGCTCTGCCTAAGACTTCCCATACTACGTTAAATAGTGGTGAATGTGGATATCCTTGTATCTAATCTTAGAGGAAAAACTTGCAGCTTTTCACTTGTTTAATATGATATTAGCTGTGGGCTTGTCATATGTGGACTTTATTATGTTGACATATGTTCCCTCTATTTCCATTGTATTGAGAGTTTTTAATCATAAATGGATGTTGAATTGTGTCAAATGCTTTTTCTGCATCTATTGAGATAATTATGATTTTTATCTTTCATTCAGTTAATGTAGTATATTACATTGATTTGTGGATGTTAGTCATACTTAGATCCAGGAAATGAACTTGACTTGATCATGGTATATGATCCTTTTAATGTATTGTTGAATTAGGTTTGTTAATATTTTGTTGAGGATTTTTGCATCTATGTTCATCAGAGATACTTGCCTGTAATTTTCTTGTGGTGTCCTAATTTGGTTTTAGTATCAGGGTATTGCTTTCTTGCTTTGTAAAATGAGTTTGGTTGTGTTTCCTCTTCTATTTTTTGGAAGAATTTTAGAAGAATTCGTGTTCACCCTTTTTTAAATGTTTGATAGAATTCACCAGTGAGTTTCTTGGGAGGTTTTTGATTATCAATTCAATCTCCTCACTAGTAATCAGCCTGTTCAGTTTTTCAGTTTTTTTGTTCTGTCTTGGTAGGTGTATGT
The DNA here is from genome assembly GCF_057876585.1 of Rhinolophus sinicus. Lineage (NCBI taxonomy): Eukaryota > Metazoa > Chordata > Mammalia > Chiroptera > Rhinolophidae > Rhinolophus > Rhinolophus sinicus. The sequence goes on from NC_142503.1 coordinate 72,156,342, forward strand.
TTTTAGGAATTCATCAGTTTCTCCAAGGTTGTCCAGTATGTTGGTATATAATTGTTCACTGTAGTCTCTTATGATCCTCTATAGTTCTGTGGTATCAGTTGTAACGTCTCCTCTTTCATGTTTACTTTTATTTATTTGAGTCTTCTCCTCCCCCTCCCATCCCTTTTTTTGATTGTTTGTTTGTTTTTGGTGAGTCTAGCTAAAGATGTTTCAATTTTGTTTATTTTTTCAAAAAAGCAGCCCTTATTTTTATCTTTTCTATTGTCATTTTAATCTCTATTTCATGTATTTCCACTCTGATCTTTATTTCCTTCCTTCTTCTAACTGTAGGCTTTGTTTGTTCATCTTTTTCTACTTCCTTGAGGTGTAAAGTTAGGTTATTTATTTGAGGTTTTCTTGTTTCTTGATGTGTAGGCATTTATTGCTTAGAACTACTTTTGCTGCATCCCATTAAGTTTTGGTATATTTTATTTCTATTTCCATTCATTTCAAGGTTTGTTTGTTTTTTCTCTTTTGATTTTTTCTTTGACCCATTGTTTATTCAATAGCATGTTGTTTAATTGCCACATATTTGTGAATTTTTTAGTTTTCTTCTTGTGATTGATTTCTAGTTTCATACCATTGTAGTAAAAAAAAGACGCTTGATATAATTTCAATCTTTTTTTTTTTTTTAAGACTTGTTTAGTAGATTAACATATGATCTTTCCTGGAGAATGTTTCATGTCTGTGTGAGAAGAATGTGTATTTTGTTGCTTCATGATGGAATATTCTTGTATATGTATGTAGTTTAAATGCATCTGGTCTAATATGTCATGTCAGGCCAGTGTTTCCTTAGTAATTTTCTGCCTGGGTGATCTATCTATTGGTGAAAGTAGGGTATTAAAGTCCCCAACTATTATTTTATTGCTAATTATTTCATCCTCTAGATTTGTTAATATTTGCTGTATGTATTTAGGTGCTCCTATGTTGGGTGCATAAATATTTACAAATGATATACCCTCTTGTTGGATTGACCCATTTATCATTATGTAATGACTTTCATTGTCTCCTGTTAAAGTCTTTGTCTTAAAGTATATTTTGTGTAATGTATTTATTTGAGTCATCTATCTTTTTTTTCTTGGTAAGTCTAGCTAAAGGTTTGTCAATTTTGTTTATCTGTTCAATGAACTGACTCTTAGGTTTGTTAGTTTTTTTGTTTTTTTTTTTTTACTCTTTTTCTATTTTCTATTTTTGCTTTTTCTGCTCTAATCTTTGTTATTTCCTTTCTTTCGCTTCTTTGGGGCTCAGTTTGTTCTTTTTCTAGTTCCTGGGAGAATAGAATTAGGTTGTTTATTTGAGATCTTTTTTTTTATTTTTTAACATAGGAGTTTATTGCTATAAACTCCCTCCTAGAACTTCTTTTGCCACATCTTATCAGTTTTGGTACATCATATTTCCATTTTTGTTTTTCTCAAGATTTTTTTTTTTAATTTCCTCTTTAATTTCTTCTTTGATCTTTTGACTGTTAAGCAGAGTGTTAACTAATTTCCATGTGTTTGTGAGTTTTCCAAGTTTTCTTCCTGTTACTCATTTCTCATTTTATACTATTGCGGTCAAAGAACATACTTGGTATGATTTCATTCTTTTTGAATTTGCTAAGACTAGTTTTGTGTCTTAACATATGGTCCATCCTAGAAAATGTTCCATGTATGCTTGAAAAGAATGTGTATTTTACTGTTGTCAGAATATTCTGCACATGTCTGTTAGGTCCATATAACATACTGTGTTAGTCAAATCTACTTGTTTCCTTACTGATTCTTTGTCTGGATGATCTAGCCATTGGGAATTAAAATACCCAGTTTTAACTGTATTGTTGTGTATTTCTCCCCATTAGCTCTGTTAATTTTTGCTTTATATATTTGCTCTGATTTGGGGTACATAAATATTTATAATTGTTGTATCTTCTTGATGAATTGACCTCTTTATTTTTTGACCCCTTTGCTATTAAATAATGATTTCTTTTCACCATTTTAAGTTTAAAGTCTATTTGTCTGATATAAGTATAGCTATTATAGCTGCCTCTGCCTGTTTTTTCTTGTTGTTTGCTTGTAATATCTTTTTTCATTCCTTCACTCTGTCTATGTATGTTTTAAGTGAAAAGTTAGTTTGTTATAGGCAGCATATCATTGGATCTGGGTTATTTTTAAATCCATTCAGCCATTCTATGTCTTTTGATTAGAGAATTTAATTCATATACATTTAGAGTAATTATTGATAAGTAAGGATTTAATATTGCATTTGTTAATTGTTTTCTAGCTGTTTTGTTGATCCATTACTTCTTGCTACTTATTTTGCTGTATTTTTTGTTTTGAGATATATATGGTTATTTTAATATATTGGTATCAGTATGCTTTGACTTTTTGTAATGTCCTTTTCTGTTACTACTATAGGTTTTTCCCTTGTGGTTACCGTAAGGTTTACATAAAGTATCTTAAAATTAGATTGTCAAACTGGTAATCCAATTTTGATAGCATTACTAAACTTTACACTTTTACACCTCCTCCTCACATTTTAGATTGTTGATGTTACAATTTACATGTTTTTATATCATATGTCAAATAACAGATTCCTGTAGTTTACAATTATTTTTCCTACATTTGTTTTTTAACTTTTAACTAGAGTTGTAAGTGAATTATGCATCACAATTACCATCTTATAGAATCTAACTTTGATTATATATTTACCATTACCATTCAGTTTTATGCTACCTTTTTATGCCTTTATAATATTAATTAATATCCTTTTACTTCCACTCAAACTATTCCCTTTAGAGTTTCTTGTAAGGCAGGTCTAACAGTAATGAATTCTTTCAGGCTTTGTTTATTTGGGAATATCTTTATCAGTTCTTCATTTCTGATAGACTGCTTTTCCAGATATAGAATTATTGGTTGGCATATTTTTTTGTTGTTTTTTGTGGGGTTTTTTTTTCCCAATATTTTGAATGTATTGTCCCAATCCCTCCTAACCTGAAATGTTTCTGTTAGAAACCTGCCTATAATTTTATGGGGGTTCCCGTGTATGTAACTTCTCTATTTTCTCTTGTTGAGTTCAAAGTTCTTTCTTAGTCTTTGACTTTTGACAATTTAACTATAATGTGTTATGGTGCAGCCCTATTCAGGTTGAATCTATTTGGAGTTTTTTGGGTCTCCTGGATCTAGTTGTCCTTTTCTCTCCCCAGGTGTGGGAGGGTCTCAGTTATTATTGCTTTAAGTATACTTTCTGTCCCTTTCTCTTTCTCTTCCCTTTCTGGGTTTCCCGTAATGCAGATATTGTTTTTTTTTATTGTGTCTCATAAGTCCCATAGGCTTACTTCACTCTTTTTCATTCTTTTTTCTTTTTGCTACTGAGTGGATAATTTCAAATGTCCTGCCTTCTAGGTCACTAGTTCTTTCTTCTGTGTTCTCAAGTCTGTTTTTGAAGCTTTCTATTTAGTTCTTTAGTTCAATCATTGTTATTTTTCAGATCTAGGGGTTCTTGTTCTTTTTTTTTTGGAGGGGAGGGAGGTAATAGTTTTTATTTTTTGGTTGAAATTTTCATTTTGTTCATGCATTGTTTTCCTAATTTGGTTTTGTTATCTCTGTGTTTTTGTAGTTTACTAAATTTCTTTAAGGGGATTATTCTGAATTCTTAGTCTGATATTTCTTTTTATATTGTATATCCATTAACAAACTATTGTAGTTATTGTTACTACTTTTGATTTTTTTACCTTTACACTAGCTTTATAAGTGATTTACCCACCATCTTTACAACAGTAGATTATTCTGAATTTTACTGTATAGTTACCTTTACCCATGAGATTTATACTGTTATATGTTTTCCTGTTACTAATTAGCAAAGTCCCTTTTTAACATTTCTTATGAGGCCAGTCTAGTGGTCTGCCAGCCTCTGTTGTATTTGGAGAGTATTCCAGTAGGCTTTTAGATGTGTGTTAAATTAGAAGTCTGCCCCTTCAGGCTGAATCTTTAAGATAAGCTACTTGGTCTCTTACATAAAAACACTGAGTGCATTTAAGTCTGTTGCCTCTGTACTGTGTCTTGGAGGATGGGGATAGCCAGGTAAGAACTGTGTTATAGCCCTATGGAACCTGTGAAAATAAGCCCTGCTGGCTACCAGAACCAGGTGATCAAGAATCATCCCCTGAGCACATCTGCAAAAACTGGGGTGCCAGATATGTGCATAATCTCCTGTCTGTAAGATACTGGTGACCTGGGGTGAGGTAGAGGGAGATTGCAGAGGGGTGCCAGCTGACTCTTACCATCTTGAGAGAGTATATCAGTAGGCCCCTAGATGTATGTTAAATTAGATGCCTGCGCCTCAAGCTGAAGCTTTTAAGATAAGCAAATAGGCCTCTTTCACAGAAAGACTAGGCACATTTCAGCCAGCTACCTCTCCGCTGTGCCCTGGAGCATTAGCTACAGTGAGTCCAAGCAAGCCCTATAAGATGTTTTTCAGTTTGCTGTAGCTTTGTGTGGCTTGTGGACATAAGCCCCAGGTGCTTTCAAATCTAGATGTTTTGAGAATCTGTCTCTCAGGTACAGATCTTAAAAGTTGGAGCTCCAGATGTGGACTTCAAACCTTTCACTCCTCAAACAAAAGCTGGGATTTGTGAGTTCCCTCCTGATTTGGAGTCACAGCACCAGGGATGGGCTTTATTGGAAATTGTGTTTTCATCCTCTCTTACCCCTTTTGATGTAGGATTTTTCTTCTTCATCTGATATGTAGGATTTGGTCAGCTAGTTTTTAGATTTCTTTAGAGGGAATTGTTCTGTATGTAGCTGTAGATTCAGTGCGTCCATAGGAGGAGGTGAGTTTGGGATCCTCCTACATTGCCATCGTGAACTGGAACTTTTTTTTTTTTCTTTTCAGGAAGATAGATGAAATGCCTAACAACAAATATCAGGACAAGACTTTTTCTTTCTTTTTTTTTTTTAAATTGCACTTCTAAAATGTTGGGTAATAAATAGTCCTCCCTGGATTAAGCACTTAAATGACTGGCGCAGAATCTTAGTAATCACACCAGCTAACAAACTGTGTTTGCCTTAATTTGTATCTACTAAGCAGATGAGTAAATAGGTTGAGTAATTATGCTACGATACTTGTATATGTTGGCTGTTACCAAAGGTTTTCCCAATCTAGGCCATTTCATTAAGGGACAAAGGGATGGAATCTTTGTTGAGTCAGAACTGTGAAGGAAGTTATACCAATGATGACAGAAACCTCTGCTCAGTGTTTCCAAAAGTTTGGGATCCATACCCCTACTATCATTAAAGATTGTAAATGGTAGATAAACCTGGCATCAAATAACTTTGAGTGCCATATGAAGAAATGTATTTCCCTTTCAAAGTTCTTTCAAGATTTTAGAAAAACTTAGATAGTACAAAATATCTCCTAAACTTGCCAGTTTCCCTTTCTCCCTCCCTCTTGTTATTTTATTTTACTTTTTTCTTTTTTAAACTAATAGCAAGGTTACAGCTCAGAGAATTTGACAGCAACACCTCACAGCTAGAATTTACTGAAATTGGTTTAATTTCATTATATTTATTTTCTGTTATCTCAAGTCAAGTGATAATGACTTGTCCCTTTATAGTAACATAAATTTTCCTTTTAAAAAAATTGTATTTAAGTTTTTTCAAAAAGTGAACCATTTAAGGAAAATTATAAGCAAATAGTACAGATGGTATGCAGATTTTAAAAGTAAAAATATGAATGTGGTCCAGAACTAAAGTTTAAGAATCATTATCTAGGCCTCTGCAGAGTACAGGAGACCTCTTGTTCTGTAAATACAGTATTTCTTGTTTTGTATGGTTGCTACAAACTTTAATATGAGGAGTAGAAGGAAAACTCTAGTTTTTTAACATTCACTGGTAAAATTATATTTTCTCCTCAAATCAATCCTAGAGGGGTTTCAGCTAGAGCTTCATGGGATACGGCTATTAAGGATAACACCTGATCAATGCTCATCAGAGAAAGTTCAGAATAGGAATTCAACTGGCACTGTAGGTTTTATTGAAGGAGGAACTCAGTCGTATTCTTTTCCATGTAAGATTGTGTGTATGTGTGTGTGTGTGTATATATATATATATATACACACACACACACGTAATACATATATATGTATTATACATATGTATATATATATATAAATTCATATTCTTTCTCTACAGTATGTCTTACTCATGTGACAGTTTATGTACAGAGACCTAGAGCAATTAATACAAAACATTCTTTAAAAGAAAGTTTCCACACTGCAAAGCTAATTATATAAAAACATGTTAGAGAGGGGATTAATTTAAGTATATTTTTTTCAAACCACTAATGAAATAGCTATGTGCAAAACACACATATAAAACAAAAATTTGTGTTCTAACCCATACATGGGTTTTTGTTTTCATTACCTTATCCACTTTTTTTTTCTCTCTCCTTGATGGAAATCTACATTATTTACTTCTCAGGTATTTTCTGTCTGGTCATTTAACTATGCCAGATGTCTTTAAATAGGTCAGAAGAATGACAAATAAAGCGATCCACATAGCAAATAATTGAACAAACATATTTTTATAAAGTGCAAATTTCTCTAAACCAAACAATTTTTTGTCAATAAGTCTTATAGACAGCTCTATGAATGATGAGTTTAGTCAATGCTATAAATCACCTCAGAGATGGCAAGGTTAAAGGATAGGCTCATTATTTGAAAAACCAAAGTGAACAGCTGAAGTACTTATCTAAGAGGTTAGTTAAAATTACGGAAAATGTGCTGTTACATAAAAGAAGATGGAGGGGGTTAGAGAATGGGATTTGGGACTGATTGTTGTAATCAGTTGTCCATAATGATCAAAAGCATTGGATAAGTGTTGATGTTATTTGGCTGATACAGATAAAATCACAAATTCCAATGAATCTTAAGAAAGAAGATATACATTGAACCAGGATTTACTGGGATTACCACTAGTAGTTTTAGTAATACTCTTTGTTATAGTTATTATGGGATTAACATTTTGAGTTAAATGATTCCAGTTTATATCCCATGGGGCTTCATTTAAAATTAATGAATTGTGGAAAAGAGCTCCTAGGAAGTAGTTCTTTTGTTGGGCCAAACCACATTAATGCCAAGCTAGAAAGTCAGACCTAAGGGCTGTCATGATCTCATACAGTGCCCTTGGGCAAACTGGAAAAGGTGCTTCATCCTTTGGGTTTATGCAGCTCTTCTTCAGAGCACCCAGTTTAGCAGATGGGGTGTGGGCTGGATTTCAGCCCTCACTTCCTCCCTCCCTTAACCAGTAACCTACACAATTGTATGCAGCAGTCCTGAACAGAATCAAGGATTTCTAAAGCATTGTCAAGGATATGTCTTTTTGAAACTTTTTTTGACTGCTCATTTGAATGTTTAACAACTAGTATCATCAAGTCTTTTCAATAATCAACTACTTGACAAACTAGGAACTAGGTCACTTACCTCTGTGTACTAATAAACGTTCTAATTTTTTACAAGAAGCCCACTGCTGGTCTCATTTGTGAAAAAAAGATGCCCTGTTATAGCAATAATCATTGAAATTTTCCTCAAGGAAAGCATTAATTCAGGACTTACAATGATTTCATCATTGACTGAGTGGTCCTGGGAGCACAAAGTCTCAGATAAGAGCAGAGCTTATGTGGCAATTCAGTTTCTATCAGGTGGAATTATGCCATAAATCCACAAGACAATAAAGGTTAGATCCACTGAATTAACATCTGTGACGATAAATACAAACATATTTTAATGCAATTTGCTCTGCCAGCCCAGGATTCAAATGTGATTGATTTTAAACTTAAAAATGTCTTTAAAATTAGATTTTAGGATTAAATTCTGTAGTTCTCTGAAAGAAAAATGGGGGAGGGGGGAAATATATTTAAAATATTTTGAGCTTGTTTAGATGTTACTGGATATATAATGGGCATATATTTTCCTTCCAGATCGTTAGGAGTCTCAGAAACCTTTTTTTCTTAAGCAGGGGGAAAGAAAAAACAATCAAGAAAGGAGGTGACCTTTAATTTAAGAAAGCTAGAATTATCATATCATGCAGTATATTAAACTTACAAAAATGCAATGTCCTCATCTGGCTTGCTTTTGAGAACAAAATAATCTGTAAATTTGACATTATTTGTCTAAAATACATTAAAACCAAAAAAAAAAAAAGTAAGCTAAATTGTTGTTAAATTTGTGCAAACGCAGTCACTAAATTTTAACAGTAAAGCATTATTATTCAAATGAGAGTGGATTTTACAATATCCCGATGTAATTGTTTACAATGCAGTAGAATTATGGCACTGTTAAGCAGGACGGGACATTGTGAGAAAGAGTATGTTTCCAATTTGAACCATTTTTACTTCTGTGAATTTTTTTTCCTTTTTTTTTTTTTTTCGTTATAGCAAGCATGGGAAAGGATTTAACATAGAAAACAAGGGCAGATGTCTCCTGCATTGTATACTCAAGGACTTAGCTAATTAATATTTTCCATGTGCTGCGGACTCAGAGATGGAATTAGGCTCTCTTCAGAGGTGCACAAGCTTCCCTTTTTCAGTCTTTATGAGATGTCAGCTAGAACAGTCTACAAAGATTCGCTCCAAGGAATATTTTTAAGAGATTTGTTTTGAGATGAAGGGCTGCTTGAGTGTGAGGCATCCTAAGTGGTCCTAAGCCTCCAGCTGTGTTCCTTAGCAGTCGGGGTTAGGGAAGGCTGCTCCCATATGACAGCACAGAATTAAGTTTGAAACAGCACTTAAGGAAAGGTTTGAGGAAGAAGACAAGACCACTCTCCATCCCATCGGAAAAAGCACATTGAATAAACAGTTTTAGCAAGAGGTCAATGAATGCCGCCTCAAAGGAAAGGCCCTTCATCTTCTTAGATAAGCAAAAATCAGTGTCTGGGATTTGTTTGTGGATGGCGCTCTGCTTCCTGTTCCCCTTACAATCCTTATTTATCCTTCCTATTACTCAGCGATTTTATATAAGTTAAACTGTCAGCATATGAGAAACCTCTCTGCCAATGAGATGACTTTTTTCCTTTCCAGAAAGCCTTGCCAAGTTTATGAGCCAAGAAATAGCTGAATTATAATGGCTGGAACTTCAAAGAGAAAGAGTGAAAGGTATTAAAATATTTTGGTAAAAATTCCTGACTCGTAAAATCAGCAGGGACTGATCGATATGAGAATAAGATAGTAAATTTTATGGATGGGACAGGAAGGGGGCTGAATATCTGGTGATAAGAAGGTGCCCCCAGGTGGAGCCTTCCAGCCTAGTTATTCTCCATCTGGGAGGTGGGGGATGTGACTGTAAAATTCAAGGGAGAAACACCACCAGATAAACAAAATTGCTTTGTTTTTCTTTGGGCTTAGAACAAGTTGCCCTGCTGTGTGTTCCACAATTATTTTCTTTGTTTTGGAATCTTCCAAGAATCTCAATACAAAGCTCTTGATCACTCCTCCGTTTATATTAAAATGAGCCAATTTATTAATAAGCTGTTTAGTTGTTTATGTGATATGCCCTCCATGACACCTATAAGCGCCTTTTATTTTTATCCCTCTAAAGCCTTCTATCTCTATTTTTGCTCTCTTTGTAAAACCTGCTGTACAGAAATGACCTTAAACTCAACAATGTTACTTCTCTCAGGAGACTTTGCACTTCAACAGAGATTAAAGTTTAAGACTAACAATACCCGTTACCTTCTAAATGTAGACAGTAGTATTTTATTAGAGATATCAATTAAGAATTGTTTGACTGCTACTAACAGAGACAATGGCTTAAATAAGCGTAGCTTTCATCCTCAAATTCACCTTGTGGTCTAAGATGAGTGTTATCACTATGTCCACATCCAGGCAGGAAGACAACAGGGGAGGGTGTGGCAATGTAATATTGTGATTTATAATAAGAAATGTATGTGGCTAGTCTTCGTCCCTATTTCTGGTAGAGCTCTTAAAACCCTTGGAATTTCCTAAGTGATGAGAGCAATAAAGAAATATTTTGTTATGTTAATGAGATGGCGGTCCCCTAAGGATGGGGGCTAATTGCCAGGAGACCCAACCAGTGATAAAGGGGTTGGAACTTGCAGTCCTACTACTGAACTCCCACCTCCAGGGAAGGGAGAGGGGCTGTAAGTCAAATAAATTACCAATGGCCAATGATCTAATCAAGCATGACTATGTAATGAAGTCTCCGTAAAACCCCCAAATGTCAGGGTTCCAAGATCTACTTGGTTGGTGAACACATGGCGATTTGGGGAGAGTGGCATGCCTGGAGAGAGCATGGAAGCTCCCAGCCCTTTTTCATACCTTGCCCTATGCTTCTCTTCCTGCTGGCTATTCCTGAATTACACTTTTAAAATAAACCAGTGATCAAGTAAGTAAAATATTTCTCTGAGTTCTGTGAGCCACTCTAGCAAATTAATCGAACCTAAGGAAGAGGTGTTGAGAACCTGTAATTTATAGCCAGTTTGTCAGGAGTACAGGTAACAACCTGGGCTTGCAACTGATGTCTGAATTAAGTTGGTAAGGGCAGAGGTCTTGTAACCTCCAATCTGTAGTCAGTGAGTCAGAAGAATGGATAACAGCCTGGGCTTGGGACTGGCATCTGAAGTGCTGGGGTGGGACACCCTGTTGGTGTCCAAGAATTGCTTGTTGCAGGTATGGCAGACCACCCTGCCACATTGGAAAATAAGTCTCAACACCAATTCAGGTAGTATATATGGATACTAGCTGACTGTATCCCTTATACGGTGTCTCCTCAGAAGTTCTCCAAACAATTTGGCATACATTGACCATAACTTTTTGCTTGGGAATGTTTCTCCTCCATAAATTCAGGAGTATTGGTATTAAGAAAAAGGAGAGAATAATTTTTGGTTAGGTGACTAGAAGTTTCTACTGAGCCTCTTAAAATGCAAACTTCCTGACAGTTACCTACCTGCTTCAATTATGTCCAACCCAGTCCTTTCTGTTAGCCCATTTTCATCACTTTTTTTAAAGACCGCAATTGTAGTTAGTATGTGAAATGAAACAGTGATCCCATAATCAAGAATATAGTTCATTCTTCATTCTAAGTTTTATAATAAAATTAGCCGACTGCGCATGTTCGTTGCTTATTAGTCTCTCATGATTAGGCAACCCTTAATTTTTCACAGTAAGGGGACACTAGATTATCATGGATAACAACAAATAAAGGAAGCTGGTGAAATGCCCAAATTAAACACTAGTTTTCAGAATTAAAAAAAAAAAAAAAATTCCCACTTAAATTTCAATTGAGTTTCACACATACGAAAGTAAATGAAGAAACCAACTACTTTTCTAAAAAATCAAATTCTGTGTTTGTAGACAAACTGACACACGTAAGAAAATTATAGTTTGTATAAGTGAAAAAGACAGAAGGAATTCTTCTTGTTGTTTAAAGGAAGTTGTCAAAAAAAGTGTCTTAATATTTAGTATATTAATGTGAATTATATAGCATTTAGGGATAAACAGCTAAGGTAATATGTTTTCAGTTTCTTTCTTTTGCCTTTCCCTGCTTACACTAACAGTGGGGTTAATGAGGAACCAAATGGTAAATTCTAAAGAAATCCAGTGTTAAGACTGCCAGAAACATGCATGGATAATGCTGCCTGAAGGAGCAAGGGAGGATATAATCAAATTCACAAAATGTATCATTAACAGCCATGAAACTCTTCGATTGGTTATGTAATACTCTAGGCTCTTCCCCTGTTAAATTATGACCTTGGCAGAGGTCACCTCATGGCTTTAGCTCAACCCAGTTTAAGTCACAAAGACCTCTGGTAGACCTCTGGACACAGCTGGCTTCAGACCTTGCTCTATTCCTTAGATGGCAGAAGGCTTTGGGCAAAGGACTCAAACTTTCTGAGGCTCAGTTTCTCCACCTCTGATGTGTTGTTATGAAGATAAGAGAGATAACATGAGGGACAGACTTGGCACATAGTAGTAGCCTGAAAATTAGTTGATGCCAGGGAGACAAGGGGAGAACTAAAAGCCAGTTGGAGACTTGTAGACAAAAATATGTTGTTCTTCCTTTATGATTGCTTGGTGAAATATAATAGTCAGTCAAACAAGTGCAGTTATTAAAGTTTACTGTATATACTGTACATGCATCATCAACTTGAATGGTCAATTTTGAAAGACTAATTATAATAAAATAAAGTTAATACTACAACTGTAATGAACATTATTCTTAATTGAGTTATAATTGACATGTAACATATTAGTTTCAGGTGTGTAATATAACGATTCGACAGTTGTATCATAGATAAATGATCACAATATCTAGTTAATGTCCTTCACCACACAGTTACAAAATTTTTTTCTTGTAATGAGAATTTTTAAGATCTACTGTCTCAGCAACTTTCAAATATACAATATAGCATTATTAACTGCTGTCACCATGCTGCTGTATATTACATCCTCCAAGAGTTACTTATTTTATAACTGGAAGGTTATACATTCTACCTGCTCACATTTCTCCAACCTCCTACACTCCTGCCTCAACCGACCACCAATCTGTCCTCTGTATCTGTGAATTAGTTGAGGCGGGGCAGGAGGGGAGAAGTCAGTGTTTTTTTGTTTTGTTTTGTTTTGTTTTAGATTCCACATATAAGTGAGATCCTACAGCAGTTGTCTTTCTATGTCTGCCTTACTTCACTTAGTATAATGCCTTCTGGGTTCATCAGTGTTATTGCAAACTTTAGGATTTCCTTCTTTTTATGGCTGTATAATATTCCATGGTATATACAAGGTCAGACAATTAAGTTTGCGAACTCATCCTAGAAAAAGTGCTACATACCCCATTGCTGAATATCACTACGGTCACCTTCGAAGTACTCCCCTTGGGAAGCTATGCACTGATGCCAGCGCCTAGTCCACCCTTCAAAGCAATTTTGGAACACTTTTTCTGGAATGGCAATTATAGTTGTCATTATATTCCCCCTTGATGTCCTGAATGTCATCAAAATGTCTTCCTTTCAATATTTCCTTTATCTTCGGGTAAAGAAAGAAGTCATTGGCAGCCAGATGAAGTGAGTAGGGAGGGTGTTCCAATACAATTATTTTGTTTACTGGTTAAAAACTCCCTCACAGACAGTGCCGTGTGAGCTGATGCATTGTCGTGATGCAAGAGCCATGAATTGTTTGTGAAAAGTTCAGGTCGTCTAACTTCTTGACCCAGCCTTTTCAGCACTTCCAAATAGTAAACTTGGTGAACTGTTTGTCCAGTTGGTACAAATTCATAATGAATAATCCCTCTGATATCAAAAAAGGTTAGCAACGTCGTTGCAACAAGTTCACGAACTTAATTGTCTGACCTCATATATACCAATCTTTATCCAGCCATCTATGGATGCACAGTTAACGTTGCTTCCATGTCTCAATGTGTCAGCTGTTGTATGCAACAGTGAACATGGGATGGGGGTAGAATACAGGTATCTTTTTCAAGTTAGTGTTTTCTTTTACTTTGGATAAATAGTCAGAACTGGAATTGCTGGATCATATGGTAGTTCCATTTTTAATTTTTTGAGGAACCTCCATACTGTTTTTCCCCCACAAAAAGTGCACAAGGATCCCTATTTTTTGACATCCTCGACAACACTTGTTATTTCTTGTCTTTTTTATGATAGCCATTCTAACAGATGTGAAGTGATACCTCCTTGTGGTTTTGATTTGTATTTCCCTAATGATTAGTGATATTGAGCATCTTTGCATATTCCTGTTGGCCATGTATATGTCTTCTTTATTAAAATGTCTGTTCATATCCTCTACCCATTTTTTACTTAGATTGTTTGATATTTTTGCTATTGAGTTGTATAAGTTTTTATATATTTTCAATATTAACCCCCTATCAAATATTTGATTTGCAAATATTTATTCCCATCCAGTATGTTGTCATCTCGTTTATAGTTTCCTTTGCTGGGCAAAAGCTTTTTGCTGTGATTCAGCCCCACTTGTTTATTTTTGCTTTCAATTGCCTTTGGTGTGGTGTCAAATCCAAAAAATCATTGCCAAGTCTGATGTGAAGAAGTTTACCACTCTGTTTTCTTCAAGGAATTTTATGTTTTCAAGTCTTAACATTCAAGAATCCATTTTGAGTTAAATTTTGTGTGCAATGTAAGATAGCGACATTTCATTCTTTTGCATGCAGTTGTCTGGTTTTCCCCACACCATGTACTGAAAAACCGTCCTTTCCTCATTGTATATTCTTGGCTGCTTTGTTGTGTGTTAATTGACCATATATGTGTGGGTTTATTTCTCAGCTGTCTATTCTACTCCATTGATCTACATGTCTGTTTTTCTGCCATTAGCATACTGTTTTGATTATTATACCTTCATAATATAGTTTAAAATCAGGAAACATTATGCCTCCAGTTTTATTCATCTTTCTCAAGAATGCTTTGGCTACTCAGGGTCTTTTGTGGTTTCAAACAAATTTCAAGATTTTTTTGGTCCTATTTCCATGAAAAATGCCATTGGAATTTTGATAGGGATTTTACTGAATCTGTAGATTGCTTTGAGTACTATGGACATTTTAATATCTGTCTTCCAACCCATGGGTGTGGAATATCTTTCCATTTTTAAGTCTTCTTCAGTTTCTTTCATCACTGTCTTATAGTTTTCAGTGTACAGATCTTCATCTCTTTGGTTAAAATTTTTCTTAAGTACTTTATTCTTTTTTATGCAATTTTAAATGGGTTTGTTTTCTTAATTTCTCTTTCTGATAGTTTGTTATTAATGTATAGGAACACAACTTGTTTTTGAATATTGATTTTTATGCCCTTCAACATTTCACAATTTATTAGTTCTATCAGATTTTTTGGTGGATTATTTAGGGGTTTCTATATATGATCTCATGTCATCTGCAAATAATGACCATTTTACTTTTTACTTTTCAATTTAAATGACGTTTCTTTTTCTTGCTTAATTGCTCTCCCTATAAAATCCAGTAAGTACAGTGCTGAATAAAAGAGGCAAGAGTGGGCATCCTTGTCTGGTTCCTGATCTTTGTCTTTTGATTGGATAATTTAGTCCATTTACACTTAAATTAATCATTGACAGGTATTGAATTATCATGTTTTTGTTATTTTCTGTTTTTTTTGTAATCCCTCTGTTCTCTTTTTCTTGCTCTCTTCCTTGGTGATTTGAAAACAATTCACATTTTTATTTTATGTATCCCTTAACAAATTAGTGTACTTAAAGTTATTTTTACTAGATTGTATTTTAACCTTCATACTAGCTTTATAAATTATTAACCTACAATCTTAGAACTTTGAATTATTCTTAATTTTACTATATATTTCCCTTTACCAGTGAGATTTATACTTTTATAGGTTTTCCTGTTACTAATTCCTATTTTGTTGCTTTAAAAAGTCTCTTTAATTTTTCTTGTAATGGCGATATAGTGGTGATCAACTATTGTAGCTTTTGCTTGTCTGGAAAACCCTATATCTGACTTCCATTTCTCAAGGACAACTCTGCCAGGCAGATTATTCTAGGTTAACAACTGTTTTTCTTTTATCACTTGGAATGTATCATGCCACTTCCTTTTGGTTTGGAAAGTTTCTGCTAAATGTGCTTATCGTCGTATAGGGGATCTCACGTATGTAACAAGTTGGGGTTCTTTTGATCTTCAGTTTCACACTTTTTATTAAAGTATAGTGACATTCAATATTATATTAGTTTCAGTGTACCACATAGTGATTCAACATTTATACACCTTACAATCTGATCGGCATAAGTAACCATCTGTCACCATACAAAATTATTACAATATTATGGACCATATTCTCTATGCTATACATTACATTCTTATGACTTATTTACTTTATAACTGGAAGTGTGTACCTCTTATTCCTCTTCAACTTTTTCACTCATCCCTCTACCACCCTCTCCTTTGCAACCTTCAGTTTCTTCTCTGTACCTATGAGTCTGTTTCTATTTTGCTTTGTTGGTTTATTTATTTTGTTTTGTTTTAGATTACACATGTGAAACCATGCGGTGTCTGTCTTTCTCTGATATTTCACTTAGAATAATACTGTTTAGGTCCATCCATGTTGTCGCAAATCGCAATATTTCTTTATTTATTGGTTGAGTAATATTCCAATAGACAGACAGACAGACAGACAGACAGATAGATCTTTATGGATAATTGTTTTCTGATTTGGGGGTGGATACCCAGAAGAGGGATTACTGGGTCATATGGTAAGTCTTTATTCTTAAGTTTTTGAGGAAACTTCATATTGTTTTCCATAGTGGCTGTAACAATTTACATCCCCACCAGCCATGTATGAGGGTTCCTTTATCTCCACAACCTCTCCAACACTTGTTATTATTTGTCTTGTTGATAATAACCATTCTAGCAGGTGTCAGGTGGTAGTTCATTGTGGTTTTGATTTGCATTTCCATAATAGCTAGTGGACGTTGTGCATTTTTTCATATATCTGTTGGCCATTTGTTTGTCTTCTTGGGAGAAGTGTCTGTTCAGGTCCTCTGCCCATTTTTTAAATGGATTGCTTGTTTTTTTTTGTTGAGTTATATGAGTTCTTTATATATTTTGAATATTAGGTCTTTATCAGACATGTTGTTTGCAAATATCTTCTCCCATTCAGTTGATTGCCTTTTTGGTTTGTTGATGGTTTCTTTTGCTGTGCAGAAGCTTTTTAGTTTGATATAGTCCCATTCATTTTTGCTTTTACTTCCCTTGCCTTTGAGGTCAAATTCATAAAATCCTCTCTGAACCTAAGGTCCATAAGTTTAGTACCTATGCTTTCTTCTGTGCAATTTATTGTTTCAGACCTTATGTTTATGTCTTTGATCCATTTTGAGTAAATTTTGGTATATGGTGACAGATAGCAGTCTAGTTTCATTCTTTTGCATGTGGCTTTCCAGTTTTCTCAGCATCTTTTATTGAAGAGGCTTTCTTTTCTCCACTGTATGTTTTTGACTCCTTTGTGAAAAATTATCTGACAATAGATAGATAGATGTATTTCTGGGTTCTCAGTTCTATTCCATTGGTCTGTGTGTCTGTTTTTCTGCCAAACCATGTATGCTATTTTGATTATTGTCACTTTGTAGTCAGGGAGTATGATACCTCCAGCCTTCTTGTTTTTCTTAGGATTACTTTGGTTTTTCAGGGTCTTTCGTGATTCCATACAAATCTGACTTTTTTTGTTCTATTTCTTAAAAAAAAAAAAAAAAATGCCATTGGGATTTTAATGGGGATTGCATTAAATCTGTATACTGCTTTGGTAATATGGCCATTTTAACTATGTTGATTCTTCCAATCCATGAACATAGAATATCTTCCCATCCCTTTGTGTCTTCTTCAGTTTCTTTTAATAATGTCTTAAAGTTTTCAGTGTATAGGTCCTTCACATCCTTTGTTAAGTTTATCCTTAGGTATTTTATTATTTTTGTTATGATTCCAAAACAGTTCTTTTTTTTTCATTTCTTGTTTTGAAATTTCATTGTTAGTATATGGGAACACAATGGATTTTTGTACATTGATTTTGTATCCTGCAACTTTACTGTGTTTATTGTTTCTAGTAGTTTTTTTGGTGGATTATTTAGGATTTTCTATATACAGAATCACATCATCTACAAAAAGTGACAATTTAACGTGTTCATTCCCAATTTGGATGCCTTTTATTTCTTTCTTTTTCCTGATTGCTCTGGCTAGGACTTCCAATACCGTGTTGAATAACAGTGGTGAGAGGGGGTATCCCTGTCTTAGTCCTGATTTTAGAGAAAAAGCTTTCAGTTCTTCACCATTAAGTATAATATTAGCTGAGCATATAACATTAGCGTATATGGCTTTTACTGTGTCAAGGTACTTTCCTTCTATACTAATTTTATTAAGTGTTTTAATCATAAAATGGATGTTGTATCTTATCAAATGCTTTTTCTGCACCTTGTGATGTAATATGGTTTGTATCCTTCATTTTGTTTATGTGGTGTATTATATAGATCAATTTGCATATGTTGAACCATCCTTGTGCCCCTGGAATGAACCCCACTTGAATGTGATGTATAATCTATTTAATGTATTGTTGTATTTGATTTGCTAGTACTTTGCTTAGGATTTTTTGTGCCTGTGTTCATCAGAGATATTGGTCTGTAGTTTTCCTTTTCTGTGTTATCCTTACCAGGCTTTGGTATTGGGGTAATGTCCTCATAAAATGAGTTAGGAAGTATTGCCTCTTCTTCAATTTTCTGGAAGAGTTTGAGGAGGACAGGTATCAAATCATCTTTGAATGTTTGGTAGAATTCACTAGTGAAGCCATCTGGTCCTGGATTTTTGTTTTTGGAGAGGTTTTGGATGACTGATTCAATTCCCTTATTGTTACTCAGTCTATTTAGATTTTTCCAGTTCTTTGTGATTCACTCTAGGAAGGTTATATTTTTCTAAGAATTTGTCCATTTCTCCTAGGTTATTTAATTTGGTGGCATATAGTCCTTCACAATATTCTTGTATGATTTTTTATATTTCTGTGGTATCTGTCATAACTTCTCCTCTTTCATGTCTGATTTTGTTTGTCTCTTCTCTTTTTTCCTTAGTGAGTCTATCCAGGGGTTTCTCAATTTTATCAATCTTTTAAAATAACCAGGTTTTTGTTGCATTAATTTTTTTATATTGTCTTTTTGTTTTGTTTCACTTACTTCTACTCTAATTTTTATAATTTCTTTCCTTCTGACTTTGGATTTCATTTGTTCTTTTTCTAGCACTTTAAGGTGTAATGTTAGATTATTTATTTGGGATTTTTCTTGTTTTTTGAGATAGATCTGTAATGATACAAATTTCCTCTTAATACTGCTTTTTCCTCATCCCAATAATTTTGATAGGATGTATTTTGATTCTCATTTGTTTCTATGTATCTTTTGATCTCTCCTTGTGTTTCTTCTTTGTCCCAGTTCTTCTTTAGTAGCATGTTGTTTAACCTCTATGGATTTGTGTGTGTTTTTCTGCTTTCTTTTTGCAGTTGCATCCAATTTCAAATCCTTGCAGTTGGAAAATATGCTTGGTCTGATTTTGGTCTTCTTAAATTTGCTAAGGCTAGTTTTATGTCCCAAAATATGGTTTATCCTTAATAATGTTCCGTGTTCAGTAGAAAAATGATATATAATCTGGTGTTCTAGGCTGAGAGGCTCTGTAAATGTCCATTATGTCCATGTACGCTAATGTGTCATTTAAGGCTGATATTTCCTTATTGATTTTTTGTTTGTTTGTTTGGATGAGCTATCCTTCGCTGTCAATGGTGTATTTAGGTCCCCTACTATAATTATGTTTTCATAAGTTTCTCCCTTCAGTTCTTTTAGTTGGTTTATATATTTTGGTGCTTCCTGATTGGGAGCATATATATTGATTAGTGTTATGTCTTCTTGTTGTATTGTCCCCTTTATCATTATGAAATGTCCATCTTTCTCTCTTGTTACATTTTTTTTATCCTGAAGTCTGTTTCATCAAATATAAGTATGAATACACCTGCTTTTCTCTGGATGTCATTTGCTTGGAGTATTATTTTACACCCTTTCACTTTAAGTCTATGTTTGTTCTTGCAGCTGAGATGTGTTTCTTAGAGCAGCATTTGGTTGGGTTTTTTGTTTGCATTATCAAATCTGCTACTCTTGCCTTTTTATTGGTAAGTTCAGTCTATTTACATTAGGGTAATTATCAGTATATGAGGATTTCCTATAGTCATTTTTTATTTTCTGATAGTTTGGTGTCTCCACTGTTTCTTTGCCTATGTGTTTCTGTCTGTTATTTTAGTTTGGTTATTCTATGATTTTTTTCCCTCTGTTTCCTCTTTTTATATGTTATGTGTCTCAGTTCAGGATTTTTTTTTTTTTTTTTTTTTTTTTTGAGTGGTTACATGAAGTTTATGTAAAAGAAAGTTTCATATATACAGTAGTCCTTTATCTTTGGCATGCATCATATCTCCATTCCAGTTTGCAAATTCAGACCTTTACCCTCTCTCCTTTTATGTTTTTACTGTTACAAATTATCCCTATTTATGCTGTGGGTTCATTTCTGAGTTACAGTAGCAAATTCTCTTCTTCTCATTTTCTTCTGACATTTGTTATTTTTAAGTGTATAGTAAGTGCCTTATTCTGTGTAGGGGTTGCCATTTCCTGCTTCTATATGTCTGTTAGTACTCTTACTCATAGTTTTGTATCCTTTGGTCTTTTTTGTTTCAGGTAGAATAACCTCCTTCAGTATTTCCTGTAATGCAGGCCTTGTTTTGGAAAATTCCCTTAGCTTCTGTATATTTGGAAAGTTCTTTATTCCTCCTTTATGTCTAAAGGATAACTTTGCTGGATATATTATTCTTGACTTGTAATTTTTCTCTTTCAATAGATTGAATGTTTGATTCCACTCCCTTTTAGTTTTTAGAGTTTCTGCTGAAAAATCTGATGGTAATCTAATGGACTTTCCTTTGTAGGTTACCTTCTTCTTTTCTGTGGCTGCCTTGAGAATTCTTTCTTTGTCATTAAGTTTTGAAAATTTCAATATAATGTGCGTTGGAGAAGGCCTTTTAAGATTGATGTAATTAGGTGTTCTATTTGCTTCTTGGATTCCAGAATCCAGTTGTTTCCATTGGTTTAGGAAGTTCTTGTCGACTATTTGTTTGAATAGGCTCTCTGTGCCCGTCTCCTCCTCTTCTCCTTCTGATAAACTCATTATTTTTATATTCTTTCTGGTGGAGTCAGATACTTCTTGTAGAGTTTTTTCTTTTAATTTTTTTTAACTCTCTCAAGTGTCTCCTTCCATTTGCATCCTTTCCAGGATTTTATCTTGGATATCACTATTTTTTTTCCCCTCCATCTGTTCAGCTCTATTTCCTAAGCTCGCTATTTCATTCTTCATCTCTTTTATTGAGTTCTTCAGCTCCATAATTTCTATCTGATTCTTTTTAAAATTTTTAATCTCTTTGGTATTCATTTTGTTCATTGATTTTATTTGTGTTCATTAAACTCCCTGTCCGAGTTTTCTTGCATGTCATTGAATTTTTTCAGAACTGCCATCTTGAATTCTCTGTCTTTTAAGTCACATATTTCCATGTCTTTAAGTTTATTTTCTGGAGATTTTTTATTTTCTTTTTGAGCTGCCTTGTACCTTGGTTATTCATAGTAATTAATGGATTATTTCTCTTCCTGGGCACCTACAGGAGTGAATTCTGCAGCAGGTTGATAGGAAGGTCTTTCTTTTGTTTTCCATTAAATAGCACTGGAGTGTTTTATTTTCTCTTGCCCAGTTCCAGCTTCTCGCACAGTTGGAGATATACTGGGCAGGTGAGCATCTTCCCTGTGACCAGGTCACCTCAATTTCAGGGTCCCATCCTTGTGGGAGGATGTGGTGGGCAATGGGCTTCTGAGCCCCTGAAATCCCAGGACTGCCACTGCAGCCAGATGCAGAGCTGTGTGCCTCAGCAGCTCTGAGTATCCCTGCTAGGATCAGTCATGAAAAGTGGTTGCAGGGTGCACTGGGAGAGGTGGCTGGTGTGTTTGTGGTTTTTTTCTCCTCCAAGTAATGACAACTGCCAGACTACAGCTGCCTTGCCCTCCCTTGTCATTGGTATTAGCTGCAGTGTGTGTGTGTGCTGACCAGGAATTGTCTCTTCAGTTTGCAGGGCTGTAGATATTCTGCTCTTTAACCCAACACTGCTACAGTTTCTTCTGGGGCCTGCTGCTAGCACTGGGAGGGTGCGAGGGCAAGCTCTGAGAAGTTGGGGGGAGGCAGCCAGGCTCTGTGGCTTTGTTTTCTCCCTGGCAGTGAGGGCTGTTAGAGCACAGCTGTTGCATTTCTGTATTTGGTCTCACCCTGAAATCTCTGCCCTGGTCACTAGGTTCAGCTGGTAACTAGGTACTATAAGCTGATCCCTTAGGCAGAATTTCTGGGCCCACAGAGAGTGCACTTGGAGTCTCAATCCTCCGCTGTCCCAGGAAGGCAGTGAGTTTCAGGCTGTATTTGGGGTCCTGGACTCTGCACTTCTCCCTTTCCTCTAACCCTGTTCGCCCCCTTCACCTACTTTCAGGTGTTTCAATGAGCAGATCTACAGACATGTTTGTGTATTGCATAGGGAATCCTGTGTTGAATTATAGCTATTCAACTTGTTGTAACTTCATGCTGCCATGTTTTTGACATCACTGGGTTGTTTGTTTTATTGATGTTGAGTTAGTATGTGTTCTTTATATTTCTTGGATAGTAACCCTGTTTCACTTATATAATTGTAGATATCTTCTCCCATTTAGTAGGTTGTCCCCATTTTGTTGATGATTTTTTTCACTGTGCAAAAGGTTTTTATTTTGATGTAGTCCCATTTGTTTATTTTAGCTTTTGTTTCTGTTGCCTGAGTCCTATCCAAAAAAAAATAAAATTACTAAAGCAATAACAAAGAGATTGCTGCGTATGTTTTCTTCTAGGAGTTTTATGGTTTGGTGTCTTATATTTAAGTCTTTAATCCATTTTGAGTTTATTCTTGTATATGGTGTAAGAAACTAGTTTCATTTTTTTGCATGTATCTGTCCAGTTTTCCAACACTATTTATTGAATAGACTGTCTTTACCCCATTGTATACTTTTGTCTCCTTCGTCATAGATTGGTTGGGTATATTGCTGGGCTCTCTATTCTTTTCCATTGTTCTATTTGTCTGTTATTATTCCAGTATTATGGTGTTTTGATTGCTATAAGCTTGTAGTATAGTTGGATATCAGGGAGTGTGATACCTCCAACTTTATTCTTCTTTCCCAAGATTTCTTTGGCTATTGGGGATCTTTTTTGGGTTATATATAAATTTTAAGATTATTTGTTCTAGTTCTATGAAAAATGCCATTGGTGTTTTAAAAGAGATTGCATTGAATCTACAGATTGCTTTGGATAGTGTGGACATTTTAACCATGTTACTTCTTCCTATCTTCTTCAATTTCTTTCTTTGATGTTGCATAGTTTTCCAAGTTACAGGTCTTTTACCTCCCTAGTTAAACTTATTCCTGAGGTATTTTCTTTTGATGCAATTGTGAATGTTTTTTGTTTTTTTTTTTTAATTTCTCTTCCTGATAGTTTGTTATTGGTATATAAAAATGCAACCAATTTCTGAATATTAATTTTGTATCCTACTACTTAACTGAATTCATTTATTAGTTCAAATAGTTATTGGTGGACTCTTTAGTGTTCTCTCTGCAAATAATGATGTTTTTTACCTGCAAATAATTATGTTTTTGCAGATTTGTTATCTGCAAATAATGATGTTTTACTTGTTCCTTGCCAATTTGAAGCCTTTTATTTCTTGTCCAATTGCTGTGGCTAGGACTTCCAATACTTCCAATATGTTGAAAGTGGTGATAGTGGCCATCCTTGTCTTGTTCCTGATCTTAAGGAAACTGTTTTTAGCTTGCACCATTGAGTATGATGTTAGCTGTAGGCGTGTCATATATGGCCTTTATTATGTTGAGGTATGTTCCCTGTATTTACACTTTTCTGAGAGTTTTTATCATAAATGGATGTTTGACTTTGTAAAATGATTTTTCTGCATCTATTGATATAATCATACGATTTTTATCTTTCATTTTTATATGGTGTGTCACATTAATTGATTTGTGGATATTGAACCAACCTTGCATACAAGGAATGAATCCTACTCGATCATGGTGTGTGATCGTTTTAATATATTACAGAATTCGATTTGCTAATATTTTCTTGAGAATTTTTGCATTTATTTTCATCATGGATATTGGCCTGTTTGTTTGTTTGTTTGTTTGTTTATTTTGGTGCTGTCTTTGTCTGGTTTTGGAATCAGGATAATGCTGTCCTCAAAAATGAGCGTGGCAGCCTTTTCTCCTCTTCAATTTCTTGGAATAGTTTGGGAAGGATAGGTATTAATTCCTCTTTGAATGTTTGGTAAAATTCACCTGTTAGCTATCTGTTCCAGGACTTTTATTTTGGGGGAGTTTTTCATTACTGATTTACTTTTGTTATCGTGTTTCCCCAAAAATAAGACCTAGCCAGGCAATCAGCTCTAATGCATCTTTTGGAGTAAAAATTAATGTAAGACCCAGTATTATATTATATAATATTTTATTTTGTATTATATTATTATATTATATTAGACCGGGTCTTATATTAATTTTTGCTCCAAAAGACGCATTCAAGCTGATTGTCCGGCTAGGTTTTATTTTGGGGGAAACACGGTATTAGTTATTGGTCTGATCAGATTTTCTGTTTCTTTTTTATTCAATTTTGGACAATTATATATTTCCAAGAATTTATCTATTTCTTCGAGGTTGTCCAATTTGTTGGCATAATTATTCACTGTATTTTCCCATAATCCTTTGTATTTCTTTGTAATGCCAGTTGTCGGTTCTCCTCTTTCACTTACGATTTTTATTTGGGTCCTTTCTCTTTTTTTCTTGATGAATCTGGTTAAAGAGTTTATCAACTTTGTTTATCTTTCAAAGAACTAGCTCTTGATTCCATTGATATTTTGTATTGGTTTTTTTAGAGATTAGTTCATTTTGTTCCCTTCTGATCATTTTTATTAACTATGTTATACTCACTTTGGGCTTTCTCTTGTTGTTCTTTTTCTTCATGCCTTTATATGTAAGTTTAGGTTGTTTATTTGGTATTTGTCTTGTTTCTTAAGGCAGGCCTATATAGCTTTGATTTTCCCTCTTAGAATTCCTTTGGCTGTGTCTCATAGATTTTTGGGTCATTGTGTTTTCATTTTCATTTGTCTCAAGGTTTCTTTTGGTTCCTTTCTTGATCTTATTGTTATCCTATTCATTGTTTATTAGCGTGTTATTCAGCCTCCATGTGTTTGTGTGTTCTTCAGTTTTCTTTTTGTGTTTGATTTCTATTTTCATACCACTGTGATCAGAGAAAATGCTTGATATGATTTCAGTTTTCTTAAATGCACTGATACTTGTCTGTGGCCTAACATGTGGTCTATTGTGGAAAATGTTCAAAGGTCACTTTCAAAGAATGTATACTCTGCTGCTTTGAGGTGAAATGTTTTAAAAATATTAATTAAATCCATCTGGTCTAATGTGTCATTTAAGGCACTATTTCCTGTTGACTTTCTGTCTGAATGATCTATCCATTGATATCAATGGAGTGTTGAAATCCTCTACTATGACTGTTACAGTTGATCTCCCCATTTATGTTTCTCAGTACTTGCTTTATATATTTAGGTGCTCTTGTGTTGGGTGTGTGAATGTTTACAAGGGTTATAAACTCTTGTTGGATTGATCCCTTTACCATTATGAAATTTCCTTGTCTCTTCTTATAGCCTTTGTTTTATAGTGTATTTTATCTGCTATAAGTACTGCTACCAAGCTTTTTTGTTTGTTTGTTTGCCTGAAATATCTTTTTCCATCCCTTTACTTTCACTCTGTATGTGTCTTTCAATCTGAAGTGGGTCTCTTATAGGCAGCATATGTATGGTTCTTGTTTTCTTATCCATCCAGCCACCTTGTGTCTTTTGATTGGGGCATTTAATCAATTTACATTTTAAGTAATTATTGATAGATATGTAGTTATTGCCGTTTCATTATTCATATCTTTTAATCTTTCCCCCCCTCTTCTTAAAGAAGTAATTTTAACATTTCTTTAAACATTAAGTTGGTTATGATGAAGTCCTTTTGCTTTTTCTTGTCTGGGAAATTTTATCTCACCCTCAATTCTAAATGATAGCCTTTCTAGCTAGAGTAATCTTCGTTGTAAATCCTTGCTGTTCATCACTTTGAATATTTTGTGCCAGTCTATTCTGGCCAATACAGTTTCTGTTGAGAAATCAGCTGACAGTCTTACGTGAGCTCTCTTGTAGGTAACTAACTGCTTTTCTCTTGCTGCTTTTAAGATCATCTCTTTGTTATTAACCTTTGGCATTTTAATTATGGTGAGTCTTGATGTGGGTCTGTTTGGGTTCCTCTTGTTTGGGACTTTCTGTGCATCCTGCTTGTACTTGTACGTCTGTTTCCTTTACCAGGTTAGGGGATTTTTCAGTCATTGTTTCTTCAAGTAAGTTTTTAGTGCCTCGTTCCCGCTCTTCTCCTTGTGGTACCACTATGATGTGAATGTTTTTATGTTCGATGTTGTTTCAGAGGTCACTTAAACTATCCTCATGTTTTAAAATTCTTATTGCTGTTCTGCTGGGTATTTTCTGCTATCGTGTCTTCAGATTGCTGATTAAATCCTCTGCGTCATATAATCTGCTCTTGATTTCATTAATATTTTCTTCATTTCAGTTATTATATTCTTTATTTCCAACTGGTCCTGTTTTATGCTTTCTATCTTTTCGTGTAAGTTCTCACTAAGTTCATCTACTCTTCCCCTAAGATTGAGCATTCTTATAACCACTGTTTTGAACTCTGTATCAAATAGGTTGCTTGCCTCCGTTTTGTTTAGTTCTTTTCCCGGAGTTTTGTCCTATTATTTGGTTTGGGACATGTTTCTTTGTCTCCTCATTTTCGCTTCCTCTCTGTGTTTGTTTCTATGTATTAGGTAGATCTGCTACATCTCCCAGTCTTGGCCAGGTGGCCTTAGGTGGTAGGTGTTCTGTGGGGCCCAATGGTGCAGTCTTCCTGATCACCTGAGCTGGATCTTCCTGGATCACCTGAGCTGGTGTTCCTTGTGTGGGTTATGTGTGCCCTCCTGTCGTAGTTGAGCCTTGCTTGCTGTTGGCACATCAGTGGGTGGGATTGACCCACAGGCTGACTGGCTATGAAAGCTGGCTGTGATTACAGTGGGCACGTTATTGTTTAGTGGCTCTTCCCATGGAGTGGGATTCACATTAGTGGGCCTCTGGTGCCCGCCAAGTCCACCTTTTGCATGTATCATTTGTGGAGGTGGTTGGTTGGTGCTCTGGTGTGGTATGAAGCTGGCCACCACGTGTTTTGGTTCTGGGGACTCTTGGAAGGTGCTCCAGTGCATGTCCAGGTCAGCCACTTCTGTGCCTGACGTAAGGCCACCTGGTAGGAGCTACAAAATTATCTGTGGTTGGTAGCTGCCAATGATGGGCTTGCTATACTTGGGAGAACCTATGCTGCAAATTGAGGCTGGCTGCCACTAGTGCCAGGCCTGTGGCTACTCAGCAAGAGATTCAGGGCACATCAAGGTCAGCTGCTTCTTATTTGGGGTTTGTCGACCTTTGAGAGGTTTTAGAAAACACCTCAGAGCCATCTGAGGCTAGCCATTTGTGAGGAACAGCCACTGAAAGAGGTTCAGGTCTGTGCATGAGTTGGTTGGAGCAGAGTCTCAGGAAGTAACCGGGGGGTGAGCAGTGTTAGCCAGCTTGACAGAGACTCACATTTCATGCCAGTCTGCACCTGCAGGCTGTTGGAGAGGGTGGGATGTTCACCAAAAGAATAATGGCTCTTGCCAACATTTCTGTCCTGGGAGAGCTGCCCCTCTAGCCCTCGCCTTAAAACCAGACAACTCAGTTCCTCCCTGTAGTCCTGGCACTTTTTGAGCTGCTGTGTCTTCTTTGGAGATTAAGACAAGTATCTGTGAGCCAGTGAGTCTGTGCTCCAGCCTTTTATGAGGACACCGGGGATGATAGCAGCCATCTATCTAACCTGGATGCAGTCCCCACTGATTTTCACAGCCAGACATCGGAGAGACTCCTCTTCCCAGCACTGGTGCTCTGGGCTGGGGAGCCCAGTGTGGGGCTGGGACGCTTCCTCCTCAAGAGGGGCCTCTCTGAATTCTTTATTAGGCAAATTAGTTATCTGTATTTAGGATTTTAGGATATGTATTAGGATTTTTCTGGGGATTTTTTTGTTTGTTTTTTCTGTTCTTTCATTTGCATCATTTGACTTTCTCTGTTGCAGAGACTTTCTCTCTTCTTTGTTTTTCATTTTCTTTCTATGAATTAGATGAAATTGCTACCTCTCCAAATCTTAAAAGAGTGGCCTTGTGTAGGAGTGACCTCTGTGTAGATTGTTTGTACCGGGTGGTTTGGGCAGACTGGCTAGAGCTGAAACAGGTGCTTGGCTCTGTGTGTAGCCAGGTACACTGGCATCCTCCAAGGATTACAGTCAGGCTTGTATATATGTTAAATTAGAAGCACCTTAGGCTGTGAAAAAAGGCTAATAGGCCTCTTTTATGGAAAGACTGGGTGTCACAGTCTGTTGCCTCTCTGCTGTGTCCTGTGGGTGATAGCTGGTAAGATATCTTTCTCTGTTACAGTCCTGTGAGACCCACAAGGGTAAGTCCCTCTGGCCAGCAGAGCCAAGTGATCTAGAGATGTCACCTGGGCAGCAGCAGCAAAAATTGGGGTACTGGATGAAGATACAAGCTCTTTTTCAGCAGAGCTGGAGCAAAGCAAGAGAGCTCAAAGATGTCACTTGCTGGCCTCTATCTTTGGAGAATATTTCAGTAGGTTTCAAGATGTGTGTAAAATTAGATGCCTGCCCCTCAGGCTGATACTTTAAGATATGCAAATAAGCCTCTTTCACAGAATGTCTGGGTACTTTTCAGTCAGCTTCCTCTGTACTAGGTCCTGGAGTGGATGAGTGTGCCTGTGCAAGTCCTTTAAGACAAGTCCAAACTGTTTCTCAGTTTGCTATACCATTGTGGGTCTCATGGATGCAAACTTTGTTGGCTTAAAAATCTAAATGTTTTGGGGGGCCATCACTCTGGTACAAGTCTCAGAAGTTGGTGTGCCAAATGTGGGCTTCAGCTCCTGCTCTACTTGGAGAGGAGTTAGGGGTTTTGAGTTCTCTCCTGATGGTTTCTCAGCCTCTTCTACCTACTTTGTTGTGAGATTTTTCTTGTTTGTCTGCTCTGTATGAGGAGCTCAGCTAGGTTTTATTGTTTTGTTTTCTCAGGAAAAAAAAAAAAAATGTTCCATATGTAACTATAAATTCAGTGTGGCCATGGTGGACGTGAGTTCAGAATCCTCCTCAATTGTCACCTGAACAAAAACCAATGTCATTTTTTGTGATGACTCATAAAGTATGCTATCCTGTGTAATCGTGGGATGACCATGACTTTAGGAGATTTTCACTGTAGTGCCAAAAAAATACTGGTGAATAAGATGCCCAAGATCAGAAGTTTGCTGTGTTAGTGCTGTCTACCTTCACGTGTCTTGCAAGTGTCATTAACTGGTTCCTAGACCAAGATGTTTCCATTAGGCCACTTTTACACAACATATAAAATGTACATCTTGAGCTGATGAAAATAAGTCTGATCCACTCCATAGTAAACATCCCTAATTGCTCATTTTCCCCATATTTTTGATTACTTGGTATATCAAAGATGTGAGAAATGTTACCATCTCTGGGTCTATTAGAAGTGACCGTAAATTGATGACTGATGACTGTGTGTGTATATGTGTATTTTGAACAAACACAACGGCAGTTTGCTTAAATAGTTACTCTTCAAAGGAATAACTTTCAAAACTCATATCGATTCCAGAAATTCTGAATTTATTCAAAACATCTCCAGACTTTCACTTGGAAATGCTTAAAATTCCTGAAGGAAAATTGTATTGATACTTTACAAATTATATCTCATTTGTACTTAGAAACAGTACTACCCAGATAGATTACCCTCTGTACTTATCAGTTTTGCTTTTGATGACTTTTGACTACTTCTCATAATTAAATGCACCTTCAAAGTACAAAAACTGATCATTGCTGAGGACACTGAAAAGATTCTTAAAGCAATTACAAAAGGGGAGTGTTTTAAAAAGTTTTAAAAACAAAGACAGTAATGTTGGGAGTGTGTATATGGCTTCCAGAGGACTGTACGGAAGCAAGAGACTAATTTGGAGGGATACATTCTGTGGGTTTCTTTTTATAAAGTTGTCACATCAGGTGTATCATTTGTAGAGTCTTCCTGATCCTGTCACACAAGAACATTTTCATTATTTCCTCCTCCATTCTTAGGGAGTATGACAAGCGACAGGGATCAGGGTAGAATTCGGGAAAGCTAAATATTTGCAGCTCAGGCTAAGGAAGAAGAAAGGTAAGGAAGAGAAAACAGGAGAAGCTAAGCACTAAAAGCCAAATTAGGAGGAAGAAGTTACTATGTTCAAATATTTCCTAGGATTGTTTCAACTGTTCTTGTTGATGATGGCTGTTATTGAGTATTTACCATGAGACAATTGCCATGTTTGTTACTTGATATACAATATCTTATGTAACTTTTCCAATAACTGTATCTAAGGGAAGTGTCCTTTACAGTCCTTCATGAGTAAGGAGGTGGAGGAATTTTTTTTCCTGTAAGTAAATGGTCTAGACAGCATTCAAACTCAGGTGTCTGATTCCAAAGCTAGTGATCTCTCAAATCATTACCAAGAAGCTAATAGAAGCCAGAATTCCACTCTTGATTTTTAGGAGGATGGCAAGTTCAGGTACTAAGACACTCTTTTAAGAAATTAGGACAACTTGTTTGTCACTCTGTGCCTGTTTCATGTGATTTCTGTGGATTCCATCAGATACCTTTATTTCAGGCTTGGCCATCTTTTAAGATCTCAAAGCACATTCTTGGTATCCGCAGTTAGCCATTGCGGTACTGTTAGGTACTGTTTCATTTAATTGATTATGTTTCCCTTTAAAACTGTATTCATGTTTTCTACATAGGTGTTTCGGTCCATTTCTGTTTTTACCATGATTCTAGTACTTCTATACCACGATAGGACACTATTAGGCATTAATTATCTTAATTCATCAAATACCTGTCAACTGGAAATAGTTGATACAGACTAACACTGATATTTCTCTATAGAGCAGTATTGCCTGGGATTTTCCATTCCTTTCTACCCTTCATCCCACATGTCACTTCCCACTCTTCCTTTGTAAACTGAGATAAAAGGAGCCAGAAAGGAGGAAGTCTTCCTTCCACCCGACTTCTAATTGCACCTAACTACAGAGCCTACTTCAGTTGGTCAGTTTCTCCCAATCTCTGTCATGGATGTTTTATCTATGGATTAGGACATCAAGTCCTTGACAGTAGAGATTGTTTCCAGCTACGTGTTGCACGCAGCTCTGACACCATGCAAGGACCTTCAACTGACCAACTGTAACCGTGGTGCAAAGAGCGTGAAGCAAGTCAGGCGCTTTGTCTTAACATTGTGATGAGCTTTTTGTCCTGTGAGCTGTTACTGGACATGGTGCACAAGTATATTGTTGGGATTCTTGGTCCTTTGGAATTAGAATGTACCGACAAAGATTTCAGCTTTGGGGCGTGATTATGCTTTTTGTTTTACTAGAAGGCTACTTATTTTTCCTCTGAGAGACTTTTGAGTTTTTTCTGCTAATAAGGTGGCATGGGCAGAGACTTTCCTTCCAAGAACACTTCTCCTTTCTATTAGGCTTTCCTGCCTCTTCATTCCTCTCTTCTGCCTCCTTCCCTTCTAGCTTTCCCTCTTCTAGCTCTGTTTCTGATTCCCTGGGGTGACAATCCCGGATCTGTCCTATGGGAATCCAGATTCCAACTATTCTTTTTGCTCTATGAAACACCCATCATCCATTCCTCAGATTCTAATATCTAGACAGATGTGTGTGCTCCATTAAGGGAGAAGTGCTGTGGAATGTGGTGTGTTGTGTGCCAAGACTAATCTATTCTGTAGATGTTGGTACTCAGTCTTGGTTGACTGGGCAATTCCCGTGTAGCTTTTGCTTAATGTCTGAGTGATTGGAGGGAGAAGGACTGTGCTGTGTCTTTCTCCTTTTGTGACTTACTGTTTCTGCTCTTTATTTGAGATTAGGAGTGAGTGTGATTTCAGATGAACACTTAACAGTCAGTCAGGAAGATGAAATTTCACTGAGATGCAGAACACAGGAAGAGAAAATGTGTGAAAAATCACGTTGACGGGGTTGTCTTGGTAGCTAGTAAAGCAGAGAGAGGAAATTCCCGCACAG
Source organism: Rhinolophus sinicus (assembly GCF_057876585.1). Classification (NCBI taxonomy): domain Eukaryota; kingdom Metazoa; phylum Chordata; class Mammalia; order Chiroptera; family Rhinolophidae; genus Rhinolophus; species Rhinolophus sinicus. The sequence continues at coordinate 72,188,259 of NC_142503.1, forward strand.
CAGGCTTTAATAAAATTGGCAGGCAGGGATGTTGGACTGTGTGAGAATACTGGGGCGGAATACAGAGCTGGGGGGAGCAAATAAAGGAATCATAGGGGCCTATCAGACATTCTTTCTCTGCACCTAATTTATTCTTTAAATGAGTTTCCAGATGAGAATTTTCCCCCCATAAATTAGCATCGGTAGATTTAAGAGCATGGTTGTGCACTTCCAGTACAGGGGGTTAACCAAATATTAGGCAATATTATGGTTTGGTACTAAATACTTTCAGTGCCATGGATAGTTCATGACGAGTGTACATTGATATCTGTGTATTCCAGACTTTGAATAAGGACATTCAGAGTCCCAAAAGAGAGAAAGCAGGACACGGTCATTACGTGCCGAAGGGATTCGTCATGTCATTCTGTTAGACACACACACTCACCATACTCGTTCCTCAAGGGCTTTAAAAATATCATTTGATTTTCATACAGCTTTTCTGGAGTTTTTATATTGATCGTGTCAGGCTAGCCTATTACCAGGATTAACGTAAAAGTCCTATTTCCTTGTTGCCTGAGTCACTTGAACAAGAACCTGCAGCATTTTTTTGATGATTCATAAAGTATGCTATTCTGTACAATCATGGATGACCACGAGTATAGGAGATTACCAAGGAGCCACCCTTTGCTTATTGGTTTTGCTTATTTTTTGCATTCGTTCTCCACCTACCAGTTTGTAAGATTCTTGACAGCAGACTTGCTTGTCGTCTTCCTAGATGTGATAGGCACACTTAGTACATTTTGTGGCACATAATAGGTGCTCAATAAATACTGAATGAATGATGTTTAGAGATCGGGGCAAGTTTGCCTCGTATGAATAAGTCATCTAAGTCAAAGGGGGCAGCTAGTCCAAAACTTCTTTATATAAGCTGCCTTTATGTCAATCTCTGTCTTTTGAGGCTTTCATGTGAGAGGGCAGCATGCTTCCAGGGCAGACTGCCAGAGAATAGGAACTGGAGCATAGAGTGTCCCTACATGCCGGGCCTGGCAGGGCCACATAAGGAGTTTTTTGCCTTCAATAGATGAAATATCGGTGGGGATAACAACTTTAACATTTACCTTTTAGAAACTTCTGCTGAAGGCCTTCCCCAAATTGAGGTTGGTAGCTGTGAGATTGTCAGCTTTAGCCTCCACCAAGTGCTTTTTAACACGTAAATGCCTCCGAAAAGGCAAAGCAGCCAATTTTGCTGGTAACTCCAGGATGAAATAAACACTGTCCGTGGAAGTAGGAAGTCATTTTACAAAGGTGTCTGTCTCTCTACGCTGCCTTACCTCCAGAGAAGACCATGAGCTTAGGCACAAATAGGGATAAATGGCTATTTCAGCTGAAGGTATCTATTAAAAGAGGGGGAAAATAGGCTGGTACCCCTGCTCTGTACTTGGTTCTGGTAGACAGAGAGAGAGGCCTTCAGCTCCTGCTGTTCTCAGTGGGGTCCCTCCAAGAGCAGTGCTTGTGTTAACCACTCCACTGTTTTGTCCCCATCTCCTTATCTGTTCTTGTTAGAATCTTTAAATCTTTATTATTCATGGATGCAAAAAAAAAAAATCCCATCATTAAGCCATCATAAATATTCATAACACTGCAATTGTGTGCATTTCATTAGCCACTTGGCAAAACTTCTCTGAAGTACCAGAGTTGGAAGGAAATCTGGTTAATGAGACCAGAGCCCAGGAAATGCAGGGTGGCTTTCCTACTTTTTGTTATTTGTTTTTAACCTGAAAACAAACGCAGAATATAAATAATAATTAAAAGAGATAAGCAGGGGAGGCATTCCCTTTCCGTGAAGGGCCACACATTCCTCGGCTTTGTCTTACTGTGCTTTTGTGTCAAGCAAAAGATAAGGGTAAACACTGCACTACAAGAGAGGGAATCACGAAGCTGCATTGCTAATGGATTTATCCCAGAGCCTACAAAGGCAGGATAAACCCCCTGCTTTGGTTAACAGGGACTTCTCTTCTCAAGTTCTGTATAATTACTGACATCAGGTTGGGGAGTTGAGATAAGCGAGGCTCTTTCCTTGGACTTAAGATAGCAGATGGCCATCCCATTTTTAGTGTCTAAAAAAGAGTTATAATCCATCCATCTCTCTCTCTCTTCGTTAATCCAGTTTATCTAACCTGTGCACTCTTCATCAGTATTGAGAGCTTTTTGGGAGTAAAAGCGAACCCAGGAAACTTCTGCCGCCACCAAGTAGAACTGGGATAAGGTACTCTTCCCCTCTGCCTCTCCCTCCTATCAGGACACACAGATGTGAACCAGTGGGGGCATTTTTTGTTTTGTCCCACAAATTCATGCCTTGAAATGTTTCTGTCCTGTCTTTTCAGCTTAAGGATCTCACTACTGAAAAGGAATTTTTAAATAGCATGAGTGTGTAGAGAGAAAATAGTTATACCAGTATGTTCTGTGGCCCTTGCCTGCACTCATTTAGGAGGCCCCCATGCCATTACGGACAGCCTTTATGCTTGATAATGAGATGCCTTCCCTGCATAACAGCTAACAGGTGCCAGAAAATATTGGTTAACACTCAAGACTGCTCAGCAGGTTCTGCTTTCTCCGAGGAGCTTATGCCAAGTAGAAATGAGTTTCCACCAATCCATGTATCAGACTGGCTGCTGTTGTGCCTCGCTCTGTTAGGAAATGTCACGTGCTAATGAGGGAGTGCTCCAGATTCCCAAGGAGAGGACCCATTAAGGAACGTTCTCCTTGGTCTGTCTGCTCCTGTGGAATTAGAGTGGATCCTTTTTCACCCCGCTATTGATTCTCGAGCTCATTTGTGGTGGTCATTGGCATTCGTCTCCATGTGTGTTGGCCCATCTCAAATACTTCTAATTAAAGTCTTACTCTTATAATGCCTCCCTGTGCTAACTGATGTGGGGTATCAGCAGGGAGAAGGGGTTCTTTTCCCTGCTTTCTTTTGCCCTCATCAAAAAGAAAAGTTGGAGTCTTCAAGAAAATCAAGTGTGTTGTTTTATATAATTCATGGTGTCAATTTAGATGTACTGACCTTTGAAATATGGACAATTTCTTCAATCCTATAACATTGAAATTCAAAATCGGGTTTTCAAAATTCTAGCAGTGTTAATTACTCCCTCTGTGCTTCCATTGCACTTTCTTCATAGCACTTTGATTCTATCTTATCTGTTTAATAGACTATTTTGCTTGCAAGGAACCGTGATTCACTCAGACTAACTCAAATAATGAAGACTCACCTTAAGGATGGCCCATGCTAATCACGGCGTTAGAATCTCATGAAAACCTCAACATAGAAGCCAGGTAACAACCAGGCATCCCAGTGACTGGAATTAGGCAGTGGTTCTGGGTTTAAGGCAAAAGTTAGGGCTTGGCTGGAAGAAACGTGACTAAGACGTTTTCTGTGTATCTGTTTCTGTTTTGTTTATCCCCTTTTCTTCTGACTCATTCTGTTTGTAATACATCCCCTCTCAAGCAGGATTTACTAATTGTCCTGAGTAACTACTAAATAGCAAGGAAGGGCTGAGCTGTCTTTTCCTTGCAGAACACACATAGGACTAGCCTGTGTGTTGGCTGCCTCTGAGTCACATGCCTACTCTGTCCAGTCAGCCGTGACCCGTGGATGTGATGATGTGGTCTGTCATGTGGCTGCCGAGGACTGCCTCCCTTCTTTTCCTGAGAAGGGTCTGTGGCTGTGACAAGCTCCCTAACTAATGTGCATAATCCCTAATGATTGGGAGCTTTACCTGAGTGAAACAGTCTCCTATGAAGTACTAACCTGTAGTGCTCAGCCCAGGTTCTGGCCCATAGCAGGTGCTCCACAAATTGTACTGCATGAATAAGTGAATCTTTATATCCTCTTTCCCTGGGCTAGTTTTGGCTGACGGGAAGTAACTTGCGTTCTGCATGTGACTTTTATATCATTTACTTGCAAACAATAGGCAATGGCAGAGGATTCTGGATTTTTTCTAGATTTTGTCTCTTGATCTATAAGGATCAAGCCAAGGGGGGCCAGTCAGTCCTCATAGTCACGGCCGCAACCTGTGAATACAGGCTGCTGCTGTTACAAGCACCATAAGCTGTGTGGCCCAGACAGTGGGACGTTACTGTTCCCAGTTCTGGAGTCTGGGAAGTCTGAGATTAAGGTGCCGGCATGGCTAGGTTCTGGTGAGGGCCCTCTTCCTGCTTTGCACACGGCCTTCTTTCTGTGTCCTCACGTGGTGGAGGCAGAGAGGAGCAAGCCGAGGACACCAATCCCGTCATGAAGACCCCACCTTCATGACCTACCTCCCAGAGACCCTGTCTTCCGATATCATCACATTGGGGATCAGGGTTTCAGCATATGCGTTGTGGACGGACACAAACATGCAGTCCACGGCGAGGCTAAACCTCATTGCAGATGAGAAACTTGCAGTGATTCCAGCTGTTGTCTCTGTACCCTGGGGTAACAGGGAGACTACAGAATAAGCCCCTACTGGCTTATTCACAAGAAAAGCTCTTTTGAAAAATATAAATTTGTATTCTGGTTTCAAGGGGGAGGGGGTCTGGGCCTGTTTCTTTAGGGGGAAGGCTGGAGAGCCCTCCTCAAAAATACGAACTCCTCCCACTAAGTTGTGTGCTCTTCAAGGCCGTGGGGAGACATCACTAATGTTGGGGCCGGGGCAGGAGGCATACATAGGTCAGCCATCGTCCCAGGGTCGTAAGCTCATCACATGACTATGATCAGTCCCTCATGGACATTTCCCAGTGGGATTGTCTCCAAATGACGATTGCATCGAGATTCTGTGACCACAGTGGGCCGCGCAGTCAGGTAGCACCAAGTACAAAATTATGCTGGGCGGAGGCCTCCTCCTGCCTGGCATGCCCCCATCACATAGTTATCGTTCAGTTTGTCCTGCATGTACGTCCATCTACTTGATCAGGGCAAAGAAAGGGATGAGAAGGAGAGGAAATATTGTACTGATTGGCAAAATCTTCTGCAGCTGTCCCACCAAAAAAAAAAAAAAGAATAATTCCTTTGAGGTAGGTTCTTGGCTCTTTGCATATTGCTTGAAAGGAAAACTTTCCAGTACTTGGGGGGCTGTTTCTGAAAGGCTATCTATACCCGCTGCATATAGTAACTCGGGTTGCTTCATGAGTTACCTTTGCTTCCTTCTCCACTGGCTTTTGTGCTTCCCCAGGGCATGTTGGGGAGTTTGGGTCAATTTCTGTGCAAATAGTGCTCACCCACTTTTTTTTTTTTTTCTCCTCTCTGTGGTGCTGACAGTTTGGGCCGGAGCAGCGTGGAGTGTGAGCCTGCTGTGAACAACTTAGCTAAAGAGCCTGGTGTCCTCAGTCGACAGAGTAGATAATAAGTCCTGTGGGCAGGATCGATGAGAAAAGGAGCAAAAAAAAAAAGTAGAACTAAGAGACGAGGACAGCCAAACAGATTCCAGCTAAAACTGATTCAGCTTGCTAATGAATCCCCGAGCTAGTACTGAATTCTTGATACTCTCTTCACTTCTCAAATCAAGTTACAAAATTGATTCCATGCCAGTTACAAGGGGCAGAGCTGTCACTTACCAGGGAGATTAACTCTTGCTTTGTTGAGTACTGACGAGGACCAGAGAAGGGCAAGACCCAGGCAGAATGCACGGCGCTCTAATGCGTGGCAACTTCAACATCTGAAGTAGAACTAAATCGAGGGTCTGTAATTTGCACCAGTGTACAAACTAGAGTGAGGTAAAGCTAAAGAAGGAATTTAAGGAAATCCCAAACCAATATGGATTTGTGTCATCTCTATGGATCCTTGTGCCCAGACTGGTTAGCCCTTGGGAGGGATGGATCTTAGTCTGCCAGTGCTCAGAGTCCGCATTTTCATACTTAGCCAGCTGGACCCATCAAGAGCGTTTGGGGCCCAAATATTAGTGTAATGACAGCTTTGCTTGGTTCCAGAATGTTGGGGAACTCTGTGGGTGGGAAGGACAGGTGAGTTGAGGAATAGACACCAAGGATCCAAACTGCCCCGCCAGTGACACACCCCGCCAATGTAGACAGTTTCCCATTTACATCTGGGGATCTGTAAAATTCTTTATACACTGTGGTCAGATCTGCGAATGCCACAGTGCCTGGCTGGCTATCCCCTAGCAAGATTTCTTTTAACCACTACATTTTTGCCCTATGGCTTTAGATGTTCTCATTCTGATGTTTAAATGTATCTAAAGAGACCCTCAGAGCCGTGTCAAATATCACACAGCTCAGCATAAACAATGGCAAGAAAAAAAGTGCTGTGAATATATAAAATTAGAAAACAAAAGTAAGAGTGTGAATGTGTGTATGTGGATCAGGGGAAACTACTGAAAGAAGTGACAATACAACTTATTTTTTTTCTTATAGGCTTCCAAATTTTTAGACAAGTTTGAATGTGCACATAAACGGGGTACATTGAGGAATTATAGAATTTAAGTTACATTTGAAAAGTCCACTTTTAGAATAAAACCATTGACTCACAGACAAGAACAATTTGGGAAGTTGCCTAGAGCCCTTCTGCCAGTTACACTGCATTCGAAACTTCTTAAAGAAGGGATAAGCACTTCATTTGTTCTCCTTCAGCGGGAGCTCTTAATCAAGTTCTTAGGAATGAAGAGTAACAGAATGGGGCCTCTTTCCAAACCTTGGATCAACTTGACTCGGCTGCTTTCCTTGGGCTACCTGAGTTAAGTTGCTTTTTTTCTGTATCTCCAGGGAAGAATGATGGCAACCCTGCTTCCATTTAATTCTTCCCAAGCTTGTTGGAAAGAATCATTCGTGTATGTTTTATTCTTTATGCCTGTAAGATCTTGGGATGAAATACTCTCAATAAACCACAAAGCCTATTACTATTTTAAGTACCTGCATCTTCCAGGAGAAGGAACACACTGGCTCCCTGCAGGAGAAATAAATGGAGTCAGCTTTCTGGCTGGCACACAGTCTTTAGGAAAAAATTGAAAAAGACACAGATCTTCTTGTTCTGTCTACTGCAGAAAATGTGCCCAGTTCTAGTAAAGCAAAGCACAAATTTCAAAGGAGTTACGTGTTCCACGCTACACAGATTTTTTTTGTGTTTTGTTTTTTGGTCCAAAAGAACAAGCTCTGAACACAAAAAGGAGAGGGTACTAGGGTGTTGATAAAACGCTGTTTCTAAGATGTGTAGGAGACGAAACATGTTCTTTCTCTTATTAGAGTGTCTTGTTTCATGGTTGTGAAGGAAAGAGAATGACTTTGACTACCTGCATTTCAAATGATACGGCAGTTTGAGGGAACACCTGGCACTTGTCAACAAAACAGCATGCAAAAATATTTTGTTCTATTTTCCCATTGTAATTTCTTAGATTTTTTTTTTTTTTGGTCCCTCTCTTTGTGTTCTTGTCAAGATTGACAAGCATCTGTGTGTTACCAAGTGACATGGAGTTCTTGCTTGAATAATCATGACTAAAATCCAGGATATTTCAAAGCACATTATTGACTCCGGGAGCCACCCACTAGATAGACTCCTTCTGAATTAACTCTGACTGACGGCATCCGTGAGGCAGTGCTTTTACCCCCAATTGTCAGGTCCTCCCAGGTCCCTACCATAGCTCTGGTGTTGGCATCCTCATCCCAGGGTGTTTTGTACTGTTAAAAAGGTTTATTTTATGAATGTTACAGAAAACCCCACGTTTAGAAATTAAATTGAGTCAAAAGCAGACAATGTGGCGCCGGTGTCACTGTTGTTGACCTTCCTTTGGGTGGGGCCCACATAATGCCATTACTGGGAGTAAGATGGCAAAACCCATGGGACACTTAGAATGCAGACAGCAGTGGCTTTCGTGAACTGTCATGATATCATGTTTACTCTCAGCATAGACTGAAGTTTTTGGGGAAGACAGTTTGATAGTCTCGGATGAAAATTGCCAAAAGGGTCATTACGCTGGGATATGCTGAACGTGAGACCTTGAGTCCCCTTTCACTTGCTACCGAAAGGTGGCTCCAAAAATTCTGTACAGGAAGCGCTCAGAGCAGCATTTGCACAAGCCTACTGTTTTTACTTAGATGCTGTTTGTTTGTTTTTAGAATGGTTTGGCTATTTGGCTAATCGCCTCGCCCCCACCCACCAAGCAAATGAACCCTTGGTGATGCTGTTGACAAATTCCTGGGGCAATGCAATTCCTTTCAGTTTTTTTAATCTTGTGCATTAATTTACACACACACACACACACACACACACACACACACACACACACACAAAAAAAAAACTTATTGCAAATTTACTGCTGGCAGGGTCCATCAACAGTTACAACTCCACTTTTAAAATAGGCACACATGTATTTAACCACTGAACAACTTGGCTAATTTACTGGAATGTATCCAACTAAAAACTGGCAGTGAATATTGGCCTGATTATTTATAATCATTTCAGAAACACTTGTTTTCCACAAGGAACAGTGCAAAATCATGTTTTTCATAGCATTTTTGCTAATACTTTCCTGAAGGATGCTTATGTTATCAGCAGAATGAAACTAAGCCTTACAAACATCTCTAAGAAACTTTTGCAAACAATTGCTGAAAAACTGCTAGAAAGGTCAATGAGCAATTCATCAGAATTTTCTTGAACTTTTTTTATGACACCTAGATTATATACATTCCTATAATAAGATGAAAGACTCTAATCATTTTCACTGGGAGATTGAACTACATATATGTGTTTTATTCACCAAAATTTCCCGTGATTCTTTTTGTCAAGCACCTTAGATGACTCAAGCATTCCAAATACTTTGTTACCAAGCAAACTAAATGTGATATTCACATAGCACTGCTTATAGTCCCATCTGTGGTCTAGCCTGCTTTTCCATTACACTGTACAACACTATCAATTCGGAACTGGCCTTTTAATCAGGAGTTCACAGTGACTTTCAAATTATCTTAGTCCCCAATTTTTCATTTTATCCCTTATCTCTAATCTGTGGGTTAGGTATCCTTCACCTTGGTGAGATCCTACACATCTCTCAACAGGCAGTCTCAGCCTCAGGAGCGGCTATCTGATTATTCTTTAAAGGGGAATCTGAAATTGTCACCTTTTCAATACTTCCCCTACTTCCTTAGGGCACTGTGGTAATTTATCTGGGCCAATATCCTCATAATTTGCCTCAGTGACACTTGGATGTTGTCTTGGGTTTTCTCATTTCTACTGTTGCCTTTGTAGATATGAAAATTTATTCTACGCACTGCACCATTCTCTTACAGCCTACAATTGTTATTAACTAACCAGGTTCTGTTTTGTAAGCAGTGCCTAATCCTGTTTTGACTATTTGTAAAGATGGTTTCCTTTACCTTTTAGCTTCTACTCTTAAAATTCCAACTCACTTTTTAAAAAAATCTATTTCCCTCTTATTTATGCATAATGTAAATTCTTGAATTTTATCATTACTCTACAAATCATTACTATATCATGCGTACACACAATGGCTGCCTTATGTTGTAAACTTTGAAAGTACAGATTATAAACATTAGCTTTATTCTTCGCTGCAACTGAGCACGATGTCATGATCACTTAAATGCTTTTGATGATGGTGATGATGATATGACAACGTAATGCTGTTCTGTTTGAAACTATCAAAGGTGGTCCAGTACATCTTTTTTTTTTTTTTTTATGTGAGTTGTTCCTCATTCTACAAAGCTGTCATTCTTCATTAGCAAAAAAGGTTACAGTAAGTTATAATTAGTGTTTAGTACCCTGTCAAATAATTAAGCATAATAAAAAGCTTTCAATGAGTTTAATGTTAACATGGTGTAATTAAAGCCACGTCTTGAAATGCATTTAAGTGTCTATTATGTCAGATATTTGAGGCTTTTTCCCCCTACAGATGAAATTTTTAAATTGTGCTCATAGCAATGTCATCATCAGTGACAAAAACTCACATCACTCAGGTGCAAAATGGGCTTGACAGTACCCAACAAGAGCAATATTCAGAAAATAAAACCAATCACTTATACAACCCTTTTATTTACTGGAAAGGAAACTGAGAGCCAAAGATATTGTGTGACTTGCCCAAGGTCACACAGTGTTTAATTCTTTCTTGATAGTCAGAAATGAGGTTTTTGGGTTGTACTGAAGTGATTATTGTTATTACCATTATTTCTTTCTGATGTTTAAGACGTTTACTGGAAAAAATGTTTATTATGTCTTTTCTTGGTGGGGTGAAAAAAATACTAGGTGCAAAGCAAAAGAACGTAATTTGTATTTAGTTCTCGTATTTAAGTCATTTTAGGATGTGGGGCTTGTCATAGTGCCTATTTTAAGGCTCAAATACAGAAACAAGGCTGAAATCTCACCGTTTTCTCATTAGAATAATTGGAATGTGCCTAGATACTTGGCCATTTCTAACCCTGCATTCTTTGAGCTTCTCAGGCCTTCTTTGTATTGTCTTTTCGGTCCACAAAGATTGTGAAAAATCAGCAGAGTACAAGTAGCCCCTGAAAATAAAGGCGTCATTCAAGGAACAAAGAAGTAGAAGGAGGGCTCCAATTAAAATGATGAAAATCTTTAATTTTTATTTAGGTATACTTGTACGGACAAGTGTATATACAAATACAGATTGTATGGTTTTGTCTGTGTGTGGGTTGTTTTGTTTTTGTTTTTACATTTTTTACGTTTCTATAATGTCAGCATTTCAAAACAGCATTCGATGAGGCAGTGCAAAGGGACTGCAAAGCAGGGCACCACAAGCAGAGGACCACACGGAGCTGGACTTCACACCCAGACGCACACACAATGAGTGGCTTCAATGGGGTGTCAGGAGTAAGCATGGAAAGCGGATTTTGACTCATGGGTAACCTCCAACATGCCAGCATCTATTAAACTGTACACACAACGGGAGCGAGCCCATTGTAGGGAGATTTGTCTCACATCCGAGCAGCTCTGGGGCAAATGCCTGGGAAAAACTCAGTGATGCCAAACCAGAGACAGACCTGCCCATTCACGGTTCTGAGGGAAAAGAAAATGTGGGAGGAAGGCGAGAGACAACAAAAAAATAAACACAAGAAATAAAAGGCGGTTGTAGGCAAACGGGGTGGTGTTGGTGGAGGTGGTTTTCAAAAGCAAAACTCGTGACCACAGCTCTGTGGACCAATGAATGGAGGGAAGGAGTTTAAACTGTTTCACTAATTTGGGAAAAACTAATAAAAATGGTTGCGGCTGTTGCCAAAGCACCAGAGAAAAACAAAGTCCCTGGAAGTCCACAGGTGCTGGGTGACTCTTCCTTTCACAGTGACACAGAGGGAAGCAGCCCCCATTTAACCTTCTTCAACGAACCATTTGCAATCGTTCCCACGTGGAGGCTGCGTGCTACTGGCAAGACTTCCTGAGAAAAATGAATCTGTGTGTGAAAACCACCACAAACAGAAAACCAAACCAAAGTACAGAACCGTTTCTAAATTTCCTAAACTTTTTCAAACCAACATGCTGGGGGCGGAGGGAGGTGGGGACCCCATAGGGCTCCAACATCAGACCTTGAAAACATTGAGGACAAAATATTGATCAAAAAGTCATGTTGTTCCAGGTCCCAAGACGGTGGAGTCTTAAGATTGGGAGGGCGATGACCACATGTGAGTCCTGTATGGAGCAGTGTCTTGGCCAATTGTGACTCTTCTCAAGCAAGTATACATTGGATGTTTCAAAGCTTCAATGCATGTTTTGTATCCTGAAAGACTATTGTTCTCACTTACAAAAGACATAAGAATCAAATTAATACTTTATTATCAAACACTATATACAACAGAGGTTGCTAATAATACAGAATTTAAAGAACGCAGTTTTTTTTTTTTTTTTTTTTTTAAATGTTTTACTTTTCTTTCCTCTGCCACCCAAGAAAGTACAGTACAAAACAATAGTCTAAACTAACACCAACTGTTACCTGGTCTATTAAAGGATACACGGTATCCACTAAACAGACAGATCCTTATTTCCCTGCTTCATGTTGCAAAGCCCTTGGCAACCAGGGGCAAAGGTTGCTGGGGGTTGACTAAATGGAGCTGAGAGGCAGCTAAGGCTGCCCTTCAGACTTTTGAATTGTTTTTGAAATTAAAAGCTGCTATAAAGTTGCACTGACATCCTCCAAGCCCCCAGAGGGTTGTAAAAACACCACAAAAGGCCACCAGCACGTTTTGGACAAGATGAAAACTGATACCAATCATCTCCTTGAAAACTCCATGGCAAGCACTACCCACAATCACATCACTGATAGGTAGAGAAGCACACTGTCTACTGGCGTGGATAGTCTTGCTAATGTTTTTCTTTACTTAATTTGTAGTAGCATGATGGTGAAGTAAAGGGGTCTAATTTCACTGTGAAAAATGAACGACAGTGGCAGAGAGGGCCGTGAGTAATTATTTCATCATTTGTTAGAGACAAATGCTAGAAAAACCACAGAAGTCACCATTTCTAAAATGATATTAGCACTGCTAATGTAGTCATGACTAATTGGAATCATTACAGGATCATTTGATTTGCTTGTGGTTATAGAACATGCAGTATTATTTTGGTTCTGACTATTGATCCATTTTAGAATGTATATTCCCCCTCCCCACCCCACCCACCCCAAATCCCACTGGACCAACAAGCCTGTAACTATTAATAAAAATAAGTAGTACTGGCTATTACTGAGAGTATCGAGCATATAAATAAAGGAAAAAGAATCCAATGCTGTGAACTTTTGTTTCAGTGAAATGGTGGCCGCCTTCTGTGATAACACTCTGCCACTCCAGAGAAGTTCCTGATGTCAGGGGAGTAGGACTGATTGCATCTGCGAGGCTGGCAACCCCACTCACTGGTTCCAAGTGAGCTCAGACCCAGCAGTAACATCCATTCCCACCGGATCAGGTAAGCCCAGATTACATTTCCACATGTGTGCAGCTCTCCAGGGTGCAGTACCTGTACAGCTGCCTTTCCTTCACATGTTTTTCTAATTCTGAACTACTCATAATTCTTAGCAAATTCCCATTCATGAAATCTGTCCATACATGAAATCTGTCCATAATATGACCCCCCCTCTTTTACATATACAATTTTTAAATGTATTTTTTAACTGTATTATTTAAAAAAAAAAAAAAAAAAACACCCTTATTTCTGGAATCCTTCCAATTTTTTCACATCTTACATGATCATTGCATTATTATTATGTTTTTGTTTGTTTTGAAAGGCATGGTTTCTATTGCTATGTCGTACAATAGCAAACAAGGCAAGATTTCTTTTCCATTTGGTCTGACACTTTTCCCTGTCTGGGCTTTGGAGTTGAAAGTTCATGACAGCCTCATCAGTAGAAACCCCCAAGGCTTGCATTTCCTGGTAACCAGCCAGCGGAAACATCCCTCGCTGGCCATGCTAAGATTCTTTAAACAGGGTCATCCTGCTTGCTTCTCCTTCTGCCCCCACCCCCACAATGAAACAAGATAGCCCCCCATATTTCTAAATGTATCAAGGGATACCACTTTTTCTCACAAGTTTAAATAGGACAAGCATATATACTCACTCTCAGCATAAAGTATATCTAAATAATGTATTTTCTATTCTAGTGGATTTTTAAAAAAATATTTTGTTAAAGTCTTTGGGACTCCATCTTGTTTATCTCCCACTTATAAACACGTGTTCCCCCTATGCTTCAGGCTGTGTCAGAAAGGGAAAGAATATAAAATCAACACTTGAATTTTTTTATTTCAAACTTTGGAATTTTTATTCCAAATTTCCCTTTAGCCCTCCCAAGTAGTGCTGACTGACTCTCTGGGTGGCAGGGGTTTGTGTCCGAGCCCCTGGAGTCATGGAGTGTGGAGCAAAACATGGGTACTAGGGTGGGAGTCGGGGAAAGGCCACCGCACACTGGCACTCCAGCAAAGCCAAATCACATCTCCTCTGGCCACTGACCTCCTTACCTCGGTACATACTATGCCCCAGAGGAGTGTCCAAAGCTATTCCACTGTGTACTCATCAACCTTGGCTTGTCAGCCTCAGGGAAGGTCACTTTAGTCATAAAAATGCCTCTTTGAGTTTCTTTAAAAAACAAAACAAAAATAGTTGTAGCACCACGGTGATCTATAGTCAAAGGAAAAACAAAACTCTGGTGTACACTGTCCAGTCACCAAAAATATTAGAGGCACTCATACATACATACACCCACCAAACTTCATTGTCTTTGATTTCACACTTGCTCTGTGCTAGCATTCCGGCACCCTACCCGCCTCCTAGAAAAAAGGCTTCTTTGACAGAGCACAAGTTTTGCTGTCAAGAAGGCTTTAAGACAGGCATCCTAAAAAAAAAAAAAAAGTGTCTGAACCTTTCAGAAGCCTGTTCATTGATATACGCCTAGAGGAAATGGTGTAATAGTATATCCATTCTTAATACCTCCCCTCTGGACCTGACACGGTGACATGATGCCCTGCGTGATTAGCTTACAGACCTGAACGAGAAGGCATAAATATTGTATGGGAGAGGAGAACCCTCCCGGGCCTCACAGTCACTGGCTGTATCTGACACAGTGCGCTTACGGAGGTGAGCTCTTAGAGGAGAATGCACAGGAGCTGATGACCACTGGTGTCACAACGACAATTTGGCATTTTCGTCTGGAGTCCATTGAATTTGGAACGGGTGAGAAAAGTCAAGGGCTGGGGGTGGGGGCGGGGTGGGGGAGGCAGCAACTACTTTAGCCCCCCCCACTGATCCCCCAAGTTGTTGCTTAGAATTCAGGCTGAAAGAAAGAAAACCAAAAAATCTGACATCTGCCAAAAAACCAATCACAAGTCCCTTCTTAGGATGAGCAGTTAGGTGGATCTCTGGTGTTCCAAGACCCTGATGTTTTCTGTGACAGGTGACGGGAGGAGACTGTGCTATAATGTCAAAAGCATCGCCAGGAGGAACAGTAGGATTGCCAAAAGGCGGCTGGGTATCCTTGGTGTTTGTGCCGCGTTCTCGCCGCGGGATGGCTCGGCTGACTCATGTACGGTGTCATCTGTTCAAATAGAAAGAACACATTCCAGTGAGATTTCACATCCTTAATAACTCTCTTGCAGCAGCCTGCTGTTAACAGACCTTGCCACCCTCTGCAAAGTAAGGTAATGAACCTTGTGCCACCATTGACTTTCATGTCTGCATAATCACTCATTATTTACAGCAAACAAAGGAGAGGCAGAGAAAATTGGACTTTCTCAGCCACAGTAACAGTTTCCTTGAAAATTGAGGGGAAGCATTGTGCACACACTGCAACCTTTGGCACATGAGCTTACTTTGGTTTCCTAGCAGTCAGACACACTTCGCACACACGTGAGATACCTGAAGGTACCTTTTAAACCCAAGATGCCTTTGAGAAGCAAGTAACATGTTTGGGAGGTGGGGCAGTTATTTTGGCATATTAGTGGTTAACAGGAATGGGTGCCCGTCTTTCTCTGTTCAGCACTTCCATAGTATCAGTGTTGAATGCCTGGTTGCTGGGAGCCTTGAATTTTCAAATATGAAAAAGTAAATGCCAACACAATAGCATTTAAAATAAACTCTACATAATGCCCCCTAAACTTCAGTGAACCGGTGTGCTTACAATTAGACATCAATTACGGTGCTGTTTCCATTACAGACCCTGTAGCTCCAGGGTTAAGTGACTTGAACTGAACTATGTTTTATTTTTATCAGGCTGAAGCTTGGCACATAAATGATCGTCATGGATGCAAATCTTCCTCTGAATAAAATGGATTCAATGAGGTAAGCTTCATAGCTATAAAGTGTTCTGTGAGGCTGTTATGACTTGGGCTAGTCTTCCTGATCTGTGTGATTAGCAGGCGTAACTTGCAAGCAGGAACTTTGCAGTAATTAGGACCCAAAGATAGACTGCAGGCGTGCCTCCAAGCCACACTATGCTCTCATATGGCACATCTATCTTCCTTCCCCCGGGCCCAACTTATGCTTTTAGACTAAGTGATCTCTGAACTACATTTTTGGGGTCAACAGTGGGGTTCCGGGGTAGATTTTCAGCATTGGGGGAATCTTCCTGGGGGAGCTCAGCAGTTGTCATCCTGGCTTCGCTCAATGGTCAGAGAAAACGGTGACAAGTGAGACTTTAGTGGTTACTCTCAATTTTGGAGACCTCAAAGGAAAATCCTTAATTATCTCTGAATGGTTCACCTCAAATCCTGTAATGGAATAGCTATCTCTTGGTCTAAACTCATATTTTCATACTGCACAACATGTCCCAACAAGGATGCTTTTTCTTCAGTGGGTGGAGTCACACTCCCTATTATTTGTCCTAAAGTGACCACTTTTCGGCCCCTGCTTCTGATATGCTCATGTGGGCTCTTTCTGTTCATCACGTATATGAACTAAGAAACATGTTTTCTCAGCACTGAGTTGTCTGCCCTGGAGGGCTCTTATGCCAGCCTGTCCTCATGTAAAGCTGCTGTAGCCCTCTGCCACATTTGCTCCCCTCTCCTGGCCCTTAGCAAACCTGCATCGCGAGACTATTAGACTAAAAAAGGTTAGGAAGCAGGAATGGGAAGTTAAATGGATGTAGAGGAAAATACAGAGCCCCACATGGTTTAGGAAATACTGGTGGACTCTTCTTTTTTTAGTCTTGCAAAGGTATTAAGTCTATAGTTAATGGGAGGCAGATGTAAATGCCCTTAATAGTCCTGAAATTAAAATCCATATTACTTTCTTAAGAGCACCAATATGTTGTCAATCAGAAGAATAGCGTACTTCAGGCTTAATTGTAACAGAACCATCTACCACAAGGCATATTGCAGAGTTCACTTTGAAATAGGACTGATTTATACTCCTGAAATTACATCAGCTGATGGGTTCTTCTCCACCTCATTTTTACTAAGCTATTACTTAGTCCTCGTCCTTGTAAAGGTTGGAAGGGAAAAAGGTACCCAATGATACTAGGTACTCAGTATGAGCCTGAGGGGGGCCTGCATTCTCTGTCGCTCTGGGGTGAATGAACCTTGCAGGACATTGCCAGAAAAGCATTTGTTTTCCGTATAAATGATGCTCAATGTGCTTTTCAGGCCTCTAACCATGGACAGTCTTTGTTATTAGCCCTTTTCTAAGCAACCAACTAGTGTGGTACTGTGATGCCCTCCAAGGGGACAAATCCATCCATGAGGGCCTCACAGTTCTTCTGTCCTTCCTGCAACACACTGGCCCTGGCTCAGGAGTCTACAAAGTATCCTTTGATTAAACCAGGGCATTAGTGCTGTGAGAGTCTATGTCCCCCAAGAAGCAAAACGAGAAACAGGCTGCCATGTGGGTAAATCTGAACGATTTCAGAGTTCTGAGGAGGAATGTATAAGCATAGTCTGTCCCAATAGAAATCGCCCCTGACCGCTGGAGAATTTCTAACACTTGTAACAGTGACTGTGTCTTGGAAGAATAGTCCTCTTCAGAAGCCAAATCAAAGTTGGCCTCCTGGCTACAGGATTCCACAATTCGAGGGTTTCGATGGTTAACTGAGAAGACACTCGTAATATTTTGGAGCAGATTATGTGGCATATGTCTGCCCTGTATCATTCTGTATCCCTGATGATAGGAAACTGGCAGGCAGAGTGTGCAGGCAAACAACAAAGACAAACACATTCCAAAGACAGGTGAATTAGTACACATATCTGAGCACATGCAATGGGATCCTTTCAGGCTCCCTGGATTCAGAAAGTCCGGGTCTACACTCAGCCACTCAACACACTGATGCAGAGCTGCAAGTCTAAATTTTCTGAGGAATAAGGCAAAGTATTCAAATGTATTATTGCATTTTTATAGGCAGGGATCATAGCTCAACCTTGTCTTACTGTTTTCCGTGAAGATGCTCACCAGAAAGCTCTAAAATACAGTCACGACTGACCAAGGAGCCTTTCCTGCAAGTATACTTATGCATGTCCACTCCCCGACCTCCATGCACACATTCTCTCTCTGGCTACATTCTGTCAAACTTTTGCACACCTCCATCAGTTATATGTGCATAGATATGGGGACCATCATGGTTTTTAAGTGCTCAGTGGAAAACAGATTGTTTCCCAAAGGACACTGAAATACGCTCGCGTATGAATGCATTTCAGTATCTTGCATTTTATCATTAGTTGAATTCAAAGGTAATTTTCTTATTGTCAGAACAGTCCTCAATGTGCCTCTTCATTACCAGAGAAAAACATACTGTTAACGTTTCTAAACACCCTCTTGCTTTCTTGATAGGCAATGGAATTTACGTGGAGATAAGACTGGAAAACTATGCCACCATTCTGTAATAACATGCATGAGAAAATCATAATTCAGGGTAACTTGTATTTATAACATGCCTAACTCTGCTGGCTATGCTCTGCATTGACAAAGCCAAGAGGATGACGTTCTCTTTATCAACATCTCTAGTAGCAGGTAAGAGAATCCTACTTTTATATTAACGTTGGAATGGGAGTTGAGAGATCTGAATATTAAACCTGGATCTGTCTTTAGGTGTATAACCCAGACAAGTCTCCGTTAACAGAGATCCCATCTAACTCACAGGTCCTATGACGGTCCAAGTCCTCAGCTTCTGAGGAGTCTGGTACCTTGAAAAGCCACAGTGATGCTTCCAGATTTCCAGGACACAATTAAAATGTCTCCACATTAGCACTCATTCCTTACAGCTTTCTAAAGGGCTAACTGATCCCTAGGGAGCCACTAAGGACTCTGAGCGCTTATTGTACACACCTCTCATTTGCTCTCTGGGTAAGATGCCTGCCTTAGAAAAACAAGAACACTTGGGGAAAACACCTAACTCCTCCTGTCAGTTACAATGGTGAAAGCTATTGTATGTCCTGAGGCTAAGTTTCCCTAAGGCTCATTGACTGTGTGTCCCAATAACAACACTCAGAGGAAAAGGGGACCTCACAATCCTTTAATTTCTAGGACCATAAGAAAGAGAAGTCCTGCTGCAAATAGATGGAAAAAAGTCTATGTTTACATAAGGGAGAGGGCTAAGATGGAAATAATTTTATTTCCCTTAAGCTTTGAGATGGTCACAAGAGATGGGTGAGGAAAGGAAAGGACTGGGAGATGAGCATACAGGGGACACCGAGGCACACTCCTCAATATACAATAGCTAGGGAACTCCCACCCCTCACAATCTATAGCTGCATTAAATAATCAGATTGAATTTACAACCAAATGGATAGTTTACCTGTTTCACTGTGTATAGTATGCTACAGTGTAAATGCTTCAATGAGTACTTTTGTGGGTTCTGTTTGTCCTCAGTGATAAGAAAGTCTGGGTGTGTGGTAAGTTAGTAGAAAAATATCTACCCTAATACTTGTTTTGCCTCAGCAATCAAGGATCACATTTGGCTCGACAGACTACAAAATACGTTTGTGGGAACAGCAGGTATGTGAATTTGTGGTATTAGGGAGGCAACATGGTTATAGTTCTCTAAATCAATTGCTATTGACAACCACAGCACAAATATTTGACATAAAATGAAGTTCTTTAGATCACTTCAGTGATGCATGTGGATTTTTAGAAGAAAACTAAATATGTTGAATTTGTTACTGTTTTGTGCAATAATCTTATTTTATCCATAGATTTGGACATAATATAAAATTTTAGAAGCATATACACAATAGAAAATTGTTCTGTCTTATATGAAAACAGATCCATTAATATTCACAGTGATTCGCCAGCATGCTCGGAGGATATGGTAAAAAGTAGTGCGATTTTAGCAGTCTGATGGGGCTTCTACATTAGAATACTGCATTATATCAAACCCATGTCCAAAAAAGAAAAGTCATATTTTATCTAACATGCACTACACAAAGATACTGGAGGAATGGGAAGGATATAAGTAATATTAGCATTGCTAGCAATGAGCGAAAAGCAGAGCAACTCTAACATGCAAACATGCAGAGAGGAAGAAAGGAAAAAAAGTACTGAAGCACCAGAGAGAGATGCATTTGTTAAAAGAGATTCTCTAAGCATACTAACCTGCTGGTTCTAATGAATTTTCTACTTTGTCGTTAACATCGAAAACACGATCATGAACACCTATAGTTTTCATACAGCTATCTATAACAAAAATAGAGATAACAGCCAAATATGTTAGTGAAGACACCCTTCAACTCCCGTTTCTTTTTTTTCTATCTCTCTATTTTTTTTTTTTCCTTTTACTTAGGTAGAGATTGGTTTACAATCAATGGCATGTATCCAAATGCCAATATTATTCCCATTTGCTGTGCGCGTACAACAGTCTAAGAAACAACAAGTTAGCAACTGCTGTGTACTTAAAATAAAAGCTTCATGAAGAATGATGAGGAAAAAAAATCTGATGAAAACTAAAACATGGATGTTGATATACAAAACAGATACCACACAGGATTTAACAGTAAAAAAAAGTGTTACCGCTGCGGACCAGACCACACACTATCGCATGCGCAGTGAAGCCGCCCTCTGAAGCTCATTCTGGCGAACTTACTTGTGGGTCTCACAAAGACTTTGAGCTTCAGACAGGACCTTCTTCCATTATCTGGGATTGCAGAGGCTGTGGATAAGACAAAAAGAGAGCAGGAGGGAAAGGAGAGAACAGATTATTCTTCGTTTTCAAATGCACACGGTGAGTCTACAATGCATTCTTTCCTGAACAAGAGGAGCCCACTTTTAATTCTTTCCAGAAGTTAAAACAAAAAAATACGTTTCGGATTGATGTAGACGGCTACAGAAACAGCTACTTTCCTACCCCTGTTTTCTCTTTTCAATATAATACAGACAGGATCATGCAAGAATGTTGGTAATCTACAGAAAATACTGCGGATTTTTATTTCAAAGGCTCTTCCATTTAACGTGATCTGTTATCAATTTTCTCTAAAATAAGAAGATAATGCGTGAGCCCTCCTGCTTTCACAGCGCTCCTCCTCCTCTACTGCAGGAAAGGGGCCCAGCAGAGCCCAAGGTGAAAGTGCTGGCAGAAACCAATAACAGATAGTTACAAGGCCAACTTAAACATGACCTACTTCTGCTGGGGAAAGCAAAGCTTTGTCTGTCCTGAAAGCCTGTCTGTCAGTGCTTTGCAGGTAATTCAATTAGAGGTTTTACTCAGAACTTGGCTCCACATTCTATATGACTAAACCGAGTCCAGCAACTTCCATCATGCTCTTATAAGTACAATATGCTATTGAGAAAGGACTATGCAATGGTACATTTATTCTTAAAAATTTGCCACAGAGAAGGATGGAATTAATAAAGCGGGCTTACCAAAACATGACAACATGTTTCAAGTTATAAATCATTTGAGGAAGAAACTTTCTTCTCCTCTTCAAGATAATAAGACTGTAAACTTTCCTTGCATTTGAAAGATTATCTCCCCTCAGTACACACAGCATATGTCAAAGGGATTTCCAAGGGCTGTAGCACCCTTAAAAATCACATATGTTTACTAATGCATTCTAGAAATGACAAAAATTACAGAAATGAGTGCTGCATACTTTCTTCCCTATGTGTTTGCTTCAAGTGGTTTCTTTGTTCCGAAAAAGCAGATGACATCAATCAAAACACACATGGCTTACAATTCGTTTGGTATTAATACCCTCAGTGACAAAGAGACGACGGGTGTTTGGTGTGCCTTCTCTTTCCTTTATTTTTACCTTTTCCTATTCCTTAAGGGGAGCCCAGAAAACTAAAATGCTGATTTTGCAGGTGAGAGGATTCAAGAAGCAAATTCCAAACTAATTTTACACAAGTCTCCTCATGAAATTCCAGATCCACGTCCTTTTAGAGGAGAACTGATAAATTCACCACCTAAAAGACGTCAAGCTGCAAAGAACTCCAAGTGTTGCTCTTCAGCACCTGTTGAAAACTCTTCTAATTCTAAGACAAAAGTATACAGAAGAGATGTTTTCGGCCCTCCCCATCTCCCCCATTCATTCTGACAAGCAGTTAAGAAGTGTTAACAGCTGGCTTTGCTGTAGGCTTTCATTAAATCAAAGTCGGAAAAACTCCCTCTACTGACATTTACAGTAACTGGTGTGTTATTTAAGGCACAATATTTGCACTCTGTGGTTTGATCCAGGAAATGGTGTCCTTCCTGTGGACCCCAACAGCAAATGTGCATGTCACAAATACGGTACACATAGGTGACTCCGATTCACTAGGAAAACCATGGGTTCTTGAGAGTTTCTGTCTTATTCATGAGAGGTGGTGTGGAAAAGTGACACACAGATATTTACACTGCCGTTCTACAGATTTCTGAGCTGAGATGAACTCACTTTTGAACTTGATTTGCACTGATTTTACCGAGACACGGCAAGAGATTAACAGGCTCAAGGCAGAATCAAATGTTTAATTGTTTTAGTGGGGAAACTTCTTGGAATGAGTACAGTCTTTCAGATTTATATGTAGGAGAAATCCTATAAATCCAGGACATAAAAATCATTGTAAGTTGCCCAGGAAAAACTGACGAGTTCTCTCATCAGCTCTCAAACAGGGACAATTTGCCTCAGCCATTGAATGAGCTACATTCTTTTGTGAATTAATGTAAAATGTAATACTTATACTTATGTAAAATAAAAACCTCTCCTTCCCATCGAACTTCTCCATTAGTTCCTCATCTCTCTAACACCGGAAAAGTTGTAACAATGATAGCGTGACTGACACCTTATGGTACTGTTTGACTATATTATACGCTAATCCTTAGAAAAATTGATGAACAAAGACTAATAAACACACTGTGAATACACAATGCAGATTACATTAAATCAGTTGACTCTACAACCTGACCTGATTTCAAAGTAAAATCTTAACCCTTAGAGCCAACCTGAGAGGGTGTGCCTTGCTAGGTCAGTATAGCTTGGGTTCCTTATTTATCACACTGAAAAGGAAAACCAAAAAGCATAAAAAACTTTTTAAATGCTTTTTTATCCATTTATCAGCAAAACTCAATGTTTTATGCTTTAAAAAGTGAGAGTGTGGCTTTATTCCATGTTACGTTTCAGGTTTCTGAGCCCCACAGCCCTTGGCTGACGTAGGATGCTTTTATACCACTTACAAATATAGGTTAATTAATTATTAGTAATATTTGAAGATATGAGTGCTCTACTAGTCACAAGTAAACGAAAAGCAGAGGATTGAGCATTAAAAATACAAAATAACAGACGCATTGAAAATGTAATTTTCACAAAGAAAATCCTCTCAGGATCAATATGAGTAAAAACTTAAAATGTGCTTGGCTTTTGTCAGAAGGTCAGTAGTAATATCCCTATGATTCTACAGATATCACTACATAATGACCATTATCTTAGTTTAAAAAAATTTATATTTAAGTTCTTATGCTGCTTTCCTTAGAAAATTAATAATGAACATTTGAAAACTGATAATGATTAATTACTAAACATGTATTATACCGGGGGTGCCAAAAAAATGTTTACACATTTTAAGAGATGTTACCTATGCTCAAGCAGTGGTTCGTCATAAACAGAAGTGTCTGGACACTGATGGTCACCACTTTGAGCACCTCTTGTAATTGCAGAAGTCAAACATGACTTGTATTCATCTTTTGTCATCGGTATATATTATTACAATAAATACAGTTTTTTCCTTTTTAAGATGTGTATACTTTTTTTTGGCATCCTCTATATATTACTACAGCTTCATCCATCCATCCATCCACTCAAATGCTTTTAAAATTCCTACTGTGTGCCAGTTACCCTATTAGGTGCTGCGGATACAAAGATTTATGGGACAGACGGCTCCTATTCTTGCACTGTGCTTTTTCCAGCTGGGGACATAAATAGGAATGACAGTTTAGGGCACCAGCAAGGATCTGTGTGATAACTGAGGTCTGCATGAATTGCCAGCCCAGCTTTGGGCAGGCAGTTAGCTTATCTGGGAGGGAGAGGGTGTCACACACATGTTTAGCAGAGGGAATTTTACTGAGGCTTTACAGGTCCTCCAGAAGCTAACCAATAGCAACTGGGACAAAAGAATGAAAACATTTCATCCCCAAGTTCCCAAACTGGAGGTTTAGCAACCAAGAAGAAGTATTAACCTGCAACAGGTAAATAAAACCTAGATCTGAACTCTTCCTATAAAGGTATATGGATTTTCTCATAGAATTTGTCAAATTAAAATGAGAAATTCAACTCATGTCTTAAATATTTGTCACACAATCCAAAGCCATATCCCTTTACTCAGTTTACTACTGAAAATGTACATTTGGAGTCAGGGAGCTGGGTGTAGGGACATGGGGACCATTAATACAAATACACCCTCCCACTCCATGATCTTAACAGCAACTTTATAAATCAATCCATAGGGTCCCTTCCCCACTAACGATCTGCAAAGTACCAATCAAAACCTTACAACACATAATGAAATATAACCTGGGGGCCCTCTGGTTCTCTATTTAGAGTATCCTGCTAATAAGGCTGCAAGGGCTGCTTATCTTCATTCTGTTCCCATGACTTCAAACCTTCAGCCTTCCTGAAAACCCATTTCCTTGGTCTCCTGGGGCTCAGGTGAACCCTGCTCAGCACTTTGCAGCCAATTTGATACATAAAGGGGACCACATTCAATGCCCCAAAGCAGTACTTCCAAAACCTGTATTTAGGATTGCAAATATATGGGATATTCACGTCACAATTCACTTGAGGCCTCTCAGTCAGATATGGCAAGAGAATATTGGCATGGTGCTTGAGGTAGGCAGTTTCTGACCTGCCTTCCTCCCCACCTCCTCATGTGCGCCCTTTGTGTACTCGCCTCCCCTGGAGAGTGGGCTGGACCGAGTTTCTGGCTTCTAATGAGCAGAATTCAGTAAAAGTGATGGGGTGTCACTTCTGTGATTATATTGCAAATGACCGGCTTCCCTCTTGCTAGCACTCTCTCTCTCTCTCTTGCAGTCTCTCTTGTTCATGAAGTAAGGTGCTGTATTGTGAGAGGCTCATGTGACAAGGACCTGAGGGGAGACGTCCAGCCAAGAGCGAGCCTGCAAGAGCAGGCAACAACCTGTAAGCAACTGAGTCCAACCACGTGCGTGATTTAGAATGAGAATCCTTCTCAGCTGAGCCTGGGGCTGACTGTCGCCTGGTGAGAGGACCCAGCTAAGCGGCCCCTGCAGTCCTCACCCACAGACACTGTGAAATAATAAATGCTGTCTTAGACACAAATTTGGGGGTCATTTGTTACTTGTGCTAACGGATACGATGCTATATATAAACAACTCCGTGCAATCAAAGACTTCCCACGCTGACGTGGGATTTGAGGACAGAGGCACTGCTGTGTACTCTGCTAAAAGTCCTCCTGGCCCTCGCTCCCACCCAGCAGCTCCTGCCTTATTCTGCTGCCTTGTCTAAACAACTGCATCCCCTACTAGTTTACTTCTCGAGCTACTGTTACAAGGTCACTTAAAATAGGCCCCGAAGAGTGGTAATTATAAACTGCTGTGCTGTTGAGGAAATACTACAAGACATATCTATTTGTTTTCACTCCAGCATTTAAAAACCTGTTTTTCACTTTCTGTCCCTTGCCACTTAGTTTGTTTTTGCTAATGCAGTCAACGTGTGCTGTCCTTGCAATTAGCATGATGTCTCCCTTTAAGTTCAAATCACCAGGTAAACCTAAATGAGCTTTGATACAAAATGTAAACTCAAATCATAAGAGGCAATGCCATTTGTCAGATGAGAAATAGAATGTAAAGGTGAGCTTAAAAATACCTGAAGTCAAAGAACTTTATAATGAGTTAAAACTTCGTATCAAAAAACTCCTATCAGTTATCTTTTACACAGGCTAAAAAGTTGAATACATACATTATGAGATTTCAAACAACTCACAAATAATCAAGGTAACAAACATTCTTTTTCATAAAGAACTGGAAGTTTAGCGGGAAAGCGGTGAGACTCTATATTTTTTTCACATTTTCAGGCCCAATACTATTAGTCAACTTTAACATCTCTGCATAACCTTATTAATCCTCAAATCTTAATTCCAAAAGCCCAAATCCCTCTCCTTTTCTGTGTCCCTTGTCAATCTGGGTACTTTGAGAAGTTTTATTTTTAAGAATAGTCAGCTGCTTTCTTCTTTTTAAAGAAATGAGAGTGTGTGGAAGCATTAAAAATGCAGTTTTCCATTATGTTTGCCACATGCAATCTTTCTCAATTTGTGCAAGTCAAAAGATAGGCTATTATTTGTTAGCAGAGCCCAGTTTTTCCTTTGTAGGATTCATGTGGTTTAACATACAACACAGTTATATGCAAATTAGAGAGGTAATGGTGGAATTAAGCATTAATATTCCTTTCACAATAAATGCTGAAAAAATAAAGCCCATTTAAATAAATGGTACTACTGCAAATGTCTTCTATAATTTAATGAATCAATAAAATCTATTTTGTGTATGTGGGTAGAGGGTGGGAAACAGAAGTGGTGGGAATAGGACAGAGCTTAACCAAAGCCAAATGGACTTCTTGGAAAATGGTTACCATACCCTCAGAAAAAGTCTTAAAACAAAAGTTAGGCCTCTTGTTAGGAAAGAATAATGCAGCAACAATTTGCAACTGGCTATCTGCCCCTTTTTGAAAACAGAACACCACCTATTTTCAGATGGAGAACAAAATCGCCAGTTATGACGGAGCACATCTCACCCTTCTTCTACCTTTTGAGATTTAAAAGTCTCATGTTTTAATATCCTGCTCTTGGCCCCAGGTTTATCAAACTTGCGTCCTAAGGGCACCCACAGCAGCTGGCTCCATTTGCTCACACATTTCATCTCGAGCAGCCCACAGGGTCACCAGACTTAACTCACTGGCAGGTTAAGGTCAAAGTCCCAGATGTAAAACTTGAAAATGAGGTTACTAAGGAAAGGTGGAAGCTTTGGCGAAATCTAAAATATCATGTAAATAGTAGATATTTTGATATGGCTCTGGGGTGCTTCTTTTTTAAAAAAAACTAGAAAAGGAAGAAGGGTGTGCTTCCAACAATATAATAAGGGTAAAACAATGTTCTCGGCAAGCTAAAACTTGGTTTCAATACCAGGGAACTGTAACAGAGACAAATAATTAGAGTAAAGTTCAGGGCAAGGGAAGTAAAATAAGTTCCAGCTGTGCAGCCTCAGACAAAAGAGAAAACACGAGGTACCACCATGCCCCCACGGCTCTCCCCCCATCTCTCTACCCCCTTAGGCAAAGTTCTCACTGCAAATGCTAATTTAAGTATTATTTAAATTCCAGCAGCTAAGCCTCAGTAGATCAATTACTTTCTCTTAGCAACCTCAAATAAATGGCTGAGGACAAGTTCCTTTCCACCGATTTGTAGGAATAAACAAATAGGACATTATTGTGCTTTTGTACACATTTATATGAAGTGTGGGCAAACTTTTACGTGCATTTTAAAGCTCAGTGACAGCAAACTTGTTTCCACTGCTTACTGAATAAGCACATATGACTTGTCCCATATATTTTGATATCTATTAAGTCATGACCAAAAATAACCTGGATTTCAGAGAATGCTTTTAAAATCTCCTCTATAAGAAACATTTCTAATTCTTGTTCAGGAAAATTCAAGTCAGTTTAAATCTGAGATTTGGCATCTAGACTTTATTTCCTTCCATGATGTGATTGGAGAAATCCAGTCCACATAGGCACGGAAAGCAAGATAACATTTAGATATCATTATAATTAACAAAACCCTAAACAAGGAGATACAGTCAAGTCCCTTATTGGATATTTTACTATTTAAAAACAAAGTCACGGAACATCTTTGAACAGTTAGGAAAAAATTAGTTTCTTATTATGAACTAGTGTTGTAACTATTTTCTGAGATCTGGGCTTGCCTGAGGCCACACTATTGAAATGACAGTCCCAGGCCATGAAGGTCAGATAGTTCTTTTTCTCTCATTTGTAGTAATTTGGTGAATTTTACCTGCTGTACCAGATAGGTATAATCTGACAAAACAAAACAGATAAGCAGAGTGATTCATTTACAAAAACTTCTTTTCAGCTAGAAGCCGCGTAATAAAAATACTAACGATAAAAACAAAGATTCAGACAAAAGGCAGAATTCCTAGAATCCCAGAGAGGAACTATTTGTATTATTCTTCCCCACATGCTCTTGGTACCACCTCCTTGTGTCATATGCTAGTGGGGTGACTATTAACTGGGAAGTAAAGAAAGCTACAAATCCCATTACTCATTTGTGTAGTATTAACAGAAGCAATGTTAGCATGTAGCACTAATGTAGTGTGACGGTACATTACTAATAAATTGTCAAGTTAATACAATTTGAAGAAACTCCTAGAAAAAAGTTAGTGTTTCTTTGAACCTTTCCTATCCACCTTGATGCTTATCTTCCTTGGTGAGATGTTTTAGAAGGGACTGGTTTAGTGGTTTGAGTGCATGCATAACGATGAACTTTCTCCGTGGTTCACCCATTCGTTCTGACTTATTTTGTGCCTTCTGGTCAGCTGCTTAAACCCACCCAGACCTTGTTTTCTCTGACCTTTGGTTTCTCTGGCCTTCCCCTCTTGAAAAAATATTTAAGTATGACCTACTTTAGAGGGGCACTAAACTTTTATATTGCACTTGGAAACTCAAGTGACAGATCCCTATGGATCTAAAATACCATGTTACTACTCCACAGATTAATATCATCAGCTATGCTATGTCCACATTGCTCCCTCTGCCCGGCAGTTTCCCTAAGCAAGTAATCTCTAGTTCTGAGTACAAATTTGTAGGAGGGAGAGGGGATTAGGTTATGGATAGTTGGGATAAAAAGTTATTTATGAGTCATAAGGAAAAGTACAACCCTTTATTTCTAGCCTAAATTAGAAAAAAACGAGATTCTATCATAGTTTTGTGTGTGTGGTGAAGGCCTTTATGTGAGGATGCGAACTGAAGCTGGGGTGAGAATTCAGAGAATTAGAAAGGGCATTGTAAGACTCAGGTTCTGTGAGTTCTTTTTTAATCCATGTTAACAGTGTGAGCATGCCACTATGTGAGAAGGATGCTGCCCGACAGTGAGGACGTAAATCCTGCGGAGAAGCAAGCAGGCTCGGAGGTGAGACCACCTTTGCAGCCGCGCAGGCTGTTACCGCAATGGCGCTCAATAAAACCAGCCTGGAGGTGGGTGCAGACACTGTACCATGCTCGCACCAGTCTGTGGGTACTGGGCTGCAGTGAATGGTACCTAATCCTGTCTCCAATATTCTTTTGCATCATATTTGGGTAAATATCTTGTTTACACAAATCAATTATTTCTTCAGTTGTTTTTCTTAGCCTGTAGGCCTCATTCTCCCAAGTATCTCCCATTTCTGGTGATAAGGTATGTATCTAGACAGGTGTAGCCAGAAGCCTAGAGAACTGAACAAATTAATTTCTCTCTTTAGAAGGCTAAGTTCTAAAAAGGAGGGAGTCATTTAGGTACCAGGATTGTCTATCTGGCTTCACACCAAAACTGCTCTCCTTGATGAAGATTATATGTTGACAGAGTGAATAAATGCAATGATAGGGACTAAATTCTATTTGCTCTGGGAGCCTGACTAGCACCATTTCCAGTCAAGTTAATGGCTGTGCAATGCAGAACAGCAGAACAGGACGACCCCACAGAACAGCAGCTGGGGTCGTCCATACTCTGCCCCCAACTTTGATTTCCTTCTTTCTCTCTCCTACTCTTTCCCCTCCTTCAGTCCATATTAATAGCAACAATATTTCCTCCCAGAACCTCGCCATCTCCCTTCAGTGACCTTCCCCTTTGCCTCTCAAGATCCCAGCTCCCTCTGGCCACGTGAGCTATTTCACCATTTCTCCAACACGATAACCCTCTCTTAGGTACTTGCACCAATTTGTGTCTGTCCCCTTGACAGCACGTCCCCCGCTACTGTTTTGCTGTTACAGCGCATCTCTGCTACTGGAGGTTTGAGCTCCCTGTAGGCAGGAGCCATGCAGGGTTCTCAGTTTTGAGAAGTCACTGCTTTGTTCACAACGTGTTCAATTAAGATTTGAAGAATGAATCTAGAGGTTAAAAAAAAATAATAAAATAGATCTGTGTATCTGCGACATGATTTGTTGAGCAAACATAAACCAAAACTCACGTTTAAAATAAGGAAAGAAAAACAGAGGAGTGATGGCAAATGTCAAAGAAAAATTTTTTGAAACCCTCCTTCCTTGGAAGGTTCCTCTCCCTTCTCTGCTGACTCCTTCTTATGGAATGATCTTGGAAACTGTGACCTAATAATCAGCCAAAGCCCGGAGCGACGTACAAAATTCAAATGTATCATTTTCATATCTGTGAGGATGTGGTTGCAAGAGATAAGAAATACATGAAAGGAATCTGGGTATCTTTAGAGCCAAAAATATGCAGAAGCTCATCAAGTGATCAGCCTGTGTAGGGGTGGCAAGCCCCTCCAGGACACAGGAGAACAAAGACAAGCTGATGCTAGAATCGAGTGGCTTCTTGACGTAAGGACCGAAAAGCGACGTTGGGGTGATCATGATCAGAGGTAAGGTGAGGCCATCCTGGCTGCAATCCTCTAGTCACTCAGAAGCCTGGCAAGGTTAAGGAGCCTCAGACGTTCCATGAGGACGTAACCCCCCAAATTGCTAAGGGATATAACTCGACTCAGCCACAGCTGAGTTTAAAAACTAACTACAGGCATCTTTAAAAGAATCAATACCATAGACGTAGTATCGTGGTAAAGATGCATCTGAGAATGTGAAACTCATACTTTTAAAGGGTAGGAAAACTTTGGCAATTTGGAGTAACAGATCAAACATGCAATTCCAATTTAAATTACATCAAGGAACAACGGATTTAGACTTTGACTAAGTGAAATCTTAGGTTGACAAAGTTTTAAAAAATTTAAGAGAACTAAAACTTCATCGTATTTTTAAGTTTAAATTATTATAATGTTAAGAATTACTTAAGTACCTAGGAAGGCTTTATAGTCAAATGATGTAAGTGCTTATAAAGGAAACAGAATATATTAAATATTTAATGGTTAAAAGAGTTTAATTCACCCAGTTTGCAAATGGAACAAAACATTTTAATTTACTAGTCTTATATGTACAATAATAAGATGTATAAGCTAATTTGAAGAGGCTAAATTTGAAATTTTAAGGAAGAATTATAGTTTAAATTGTTACTTTAATAAGTCAAATATTAAATTTTAAATCCAAACTAACCCTTGGACTAACCTCTCCTATGGACAAAAACTATCCTCTGTGCACCAGAAACTCCTATGATCCTTCTATTCCTGTCACGGCTCACATGCTACCTCCCCAGAGAGGCTTTTCCTGATCACCCCAGCAAAAGCTGTCTACCCTCTCTACTCTCCATCTTTCTGTCACCACGTCTAACTCCTTTTACAGGTCCTAGCATAATTGGCAGTTAGAGAGAGATTGGTTTGTCTCTCAATTAAACTGTAAGTTCCAGATGCAGGAACCATTTTTTTTTTTTTTTCAATATACCACTGTGTTTCTAAAACCTAACATAGTGCTTGGTGCAAAATAGGCATACAAAAAAATATTTTTGAAGAAATGAATAAATAAATGAAGTAACAACTAAATAAGCCAGAAATATGCAGGTCCATATTTTACAAAAATAATCAAAGGGACTAAGGTTTTCTAGAAACCTGAGATAGTCACAGACTGATTTGCTATGTTTTTCACTCACTCTGAATATTACTTTTATATTTCCTGTTGCTATAAGGCACAACAATCTCATAGCTAGATGAAAACTTTGCCCAATTTATTGTTGTAGCAAACTTTTTAAGAGATTTGTTTACTATCGAATTGGCCAAAAACCCTAGTTCAGCAAGAGGATAATGCTGCACAGATGGTAGCAAAGTGGATAATAAAAGGTTGACAAATTACAATTATAACTAGCATAAAGTATATTAAACAAATCAATGGTGTATTTTTAGGAGCTTCTAGTATTTGAGAAGTCCAAAAAATGGAATAAAGGATAACCATACTTCAAAATATGTTCCTATTTTTTAAAGAAATTTGTGAAGCTACGTTATAAATACAGCATTCTGTCCACTATATTAATGATAATTTCCTATTTAGGTTTTAAGAAATCATTTACATTTCAATGCTGGCTACATGTCATAAATAGGAAATTTTTGTGTCGCTTCACATTTTGGGCAAAAAATATGCATTCTCATATTTTTCTTCTGCTATAGTTGAAGAAAATGTACATACTCTTGAGTCACGTT
Organism: Rhinolophus sinicus; assembly: GCF_057876585.1. Classification (NCBI taxonomy): domain Eukaryota; kingdom Metazoa; phylum Chordata; class Mammalia; order Chiroptera; family Rhinolophidae; genus Rhinolophus; species Rhinolophus sinicus. The sequence goes on from NC_142503.1 coordinate 72,220,448, forward strand.
ATCTTTTTAATCTAAGAGGTCTCAGATGAAATTGGCTTTGAGTTTGCTAATTACAAAACTCAACAGGGGTTTTTCCTTATTTGGAGTAAGTCATATTTCTAGTCATTAACCCCAGCTTTAAAAAGATTAAAAAGTCTGAATACAAACAACTTAAAAGTTTGAAGAACATCCTTTCCCCTGTGATACCTTTAGACACTTCAAGAGCACACTTCCCAGTACTATCTAATTACAAATCTTTTGCCGTTGTGGGGGCCGGGGGTGGTAACACTCATACATTTTGAACTTCGCGACTACACAGTTCTGCAGGGAGATGAGAAATCGGTCATTTTTTTTTTTTTTCATTCTATATGTTGGAAAATTTATGTCAATCGGAGCTACAAGGAAATCAGGGTTCTGAAGGGCAATCCTGCGAGCTGCTTTTCGCAGGGCCAAGCCACCGGGTTCAGATGCTTTCATTCTGGTGAAAAGATCATTACCAGGCCGCTCTGGGAAGTTGGCCCTCCTGTAAGTGTGCTCCTTTGTTATGAATATGGAACAGATGGAGCCAAATCTATCTGCTCCGTAGGAACAAAAACACTTACAACCCAGCTCTCTCTATTAAAGACTCTACTTAGCTCCTTTATACCATCGGCTTTCTGTGCACTGCTGTGAGGTTTTGACTTTATAGAAAAAGGCACTTCATAAAAGCAACAGTCCTTACTCTTAAACCAAAGTGGCCTAAGAACTAAAGAAGATGAATACAGGGTTTCACCCACAGGATTCCTTGGAGATATGCAGATATTCAATTAGGGGTGTGTGAGTGTGTGTGTGTGTGTGTGTGTGTGTGTGTGTGTAGACACACATGCATATAGACGGAAGACTGTATTAAAGTCTGGTAAGTGTCTGCATTAAAACAACATGAAAATATAGAGGAGAGTGATGAAGATGTCACATTTCCCATTACGAGGATGGCATCTAATTGCTGTAGCATAATAAAATGCCAGGATTTAATTTTGTATACACGTCCGTAAGGCTAGCAAGGGCTGTCTTGAACAGAAAAAAAAAAAAAAAGAAAAACGTGACTATGCATAACAAAATCATTCAGGTAAATATAATTAATAGTTAGGGTCATACCACAAAACAAAGGCTATATGATGCTTCTTCACTATGAAAAATAGTAATAATTACATTCAGCATCATGACAATTGGCTTTTATAATCTGAAAGATGTAAACACTACTGGTAAAACCGATGTGTATGCTTCTTTACCATGCCGATGGGTGGAAGCACACCAAAAGGCCATACCTACAACGTGCTGTTGCTGACATAGGCGTATGAGCAGATAGCTAGGTGAGTGTCACAGGCTTCTGGGTATGGATGCACAACCGTGTATGCACTTCCCCTTGTTAGCAACGGGGAAGAAGGGAGTGCCTGTCTTATTTCATTGCATTTATTATACTGATGCATTTAAAGTCTGGTTGCCTCTTCGGAGATAATTGAAAAAAAGAAATTCTGTGGAGGATGCTTTGATTCTGACTAAATCAAGTCTTCGGGCAAATTTCCTCCTGCCAGTGGAAGCACAGCTTGCCTGAAGTCGTAACCTTTGTGGGAGGAAAGGAACTGGCCTTGAAGCAGATCATGAAGCAGATGTTTTATGCCAAATCAGAGTCTGGGGATACGTAGGCTACTGCAAATAAAACTCTTCTTCTGTCTGTTCAATCATTTCAATTCCCTGCAGTGTGAAATATGAACTTGCCAACAAATGGCCAGCGTGCTGTGCCTCCCAGCAGGGGGGGTAAAGTGCCACAGCTGTGCCAGACATTGGAAATCTCGGGACGCGCATGACATGTTCATTACTTCTCTGGTACAGCCGGAGCCAGAACCAGGCCTTTCTCCAGAACCCATATGCAGGGCAGGAGCTGGACTCCCTACTACACCCAAGAGTGAAAGACATTATTTCCACCAAAATGAGACACACACCTTGGATGAGACACACACTCATCTCTTGGATGACCCCAGAAGGTTAGTCTTTAAACAAGAAACCAAAGAGCAGATCCTCTCTGGGTATAAAGAGATTGAAAAGAATATGTCTGCCAAAGATCACAGCTTGTTCCGGACTTTATTAGCAACCTGCTCTGTGAGCAGTAAGAAAATTAAATAATGAAATATACTTTGAGCCTCAAAGCATCTAGGAGAGACTGAAACGGCCCAGTGAAGAACTTATCGGGAAAATATCTTTATCAGAAAGATGCAATTGTGGAAACTCTCTGGCTCACCTGTTACAGGCAAATGTAACACTGGTTTCTCCTACGGCATTGGCTTTCTAGTTCCTTTTACATTACAGTTTCCCAATAATAAAACAGTTTATCTAAATGAAAGAACAGTAAAATTAGACTAATAAGTTTCAATTTGAGGTCCTTTGCAGCTCATTTAACATATTCACACATACCCTTATAGCTGCAATCCTAGATTATAAATATACCATATTCAGTTCTATTGTGGGATTTTTCAAAGGTTATTCACATGCTTTCTAGTGCCACATTCTTTCACGTTTTAATCATGAGCTCCTTAAATAGAAGTCATTTGCATCTGTAAACATTCCCTTGCAGTAGTATTTAGCAGTGTATTCTCTCTGTGCAGAGCTATTTTAAAAGGAAAATAAACCTTAATATGGAATAACAATCAAGCATAGGCATAAAAAGATAAATTAGAGGATTGAGAAGGCTCTGTAACTCTTTTATGCAATTTCTGAAAAAAAAAAATGCTTGAAGTTTTCCAATCTTAAAATAGCCCAGATCATCTCGTTTTGGACGATGGATTATAAGAATACTACTCTTATGATCCAAAGCATGACCCAAATCATAAGGATAATTTCAAGAGACAAATGAGTTGGAAATAATTTATTATTTTGAAAGAAGGCCAAATAAGTACACATGGTACAAGCTCAAAATGATAGACCATTATCACAACTAATGGCCAAGTTCTCATTAGCTTAGCATTTCCAAACGAATGCTGTACTCAATAAATCTCTTGCAGAATGGTTACAAACGATTGTTTTAAGGGATTAATAATAAGACCTATATTTTTATTTTAGGATTTTTTTGGCACCAATTACTCATTTAGAGTATTATTTCTCCGTAATGTTTCTTTTTCTCTATTTAACTTGACCAAATACAAATTAGAAACATGAAATTATTTCTTAATTGATATGGAGCTTGGTGGGAGGGAAATTCATTTCAGGATGCATAATAATATTATAATAGTACCATTTATCTACTATTTCTATGCACTAGGCACTGTGCCAGGTTTATTAAATTTAATCCTCTGAACAGTTCTGCCAGGCAGGTATTATTATCCTCATTTCAGAGACGAGGAAACTGAGGCTTAGAGGGATAGGCAGTTACCAATGACATACGTAGCTAGTGTACGGCAGACCGGATATTCAAATCCACGTCTTTCTGATACCCAAACTCTACAAGCTCAGTTTACAGTAATAAGTCATACTTTTCTTCATGACCGCCCTACTTCAAAAATGTGTTTTATAATTGCCCAGAAGCTCCTAAAAGCCCTCCCAAAAAAGTCTAGGGGGTAGGTTAAAACTTGGTAGAACTTGACTGTGTAATCTGAAGCATTCACAGTAGGTTTCAGTAAGAAACCCGAGTGGGAGTTTTGCCTGCAGAGACAAGCCCCAGGCATCCTTCCTAATCAGCTGCATGTCAGGAAGTCTTTTCATATTACTGTAACTGATGTACTCCTCAGTACCCGCATGCACCACTGTAGGAAGAAATAGGAAACAAAACACAGTAACCCAATTTCCAAAAAGAAAACTGGGTAAATTGGCAGCATCCTAAGTACACATTTCCAGTGAATGCAGAGATTTCTCAGCCTGGAGTCGCTGTCCCTGACCTCATGGTACCCCTTGGGATCTGGGCGGTTCTTGTCTGCTCCCACCCCTGTGGTGCCTTAGCCTTGGCCTGGAGGAGAAGTAAATGAGCCGACAACTTTGTGGCACAAGAGCCAAAATTAGCATGCAAAGCAGAAATTCCTCTTATCCAAAACCCAACTGAGAGGGCTCTGTCTGGAGGAGGGGCATGCTGAGCCCAAAGCCACCCACCTATTTACACATCGACAGTCCATGGCCCGATGCCTCAGAAAAAGAACAGATGCAGCAGAGTTACTAATTTTCACCTTATATTCAATAAATACGAGGGTTTATTAATAAGATACACCAAGGGTGACTTTTCTATTTTTCCTTTTTCTCTTGCAATGTAGGTATTTGACCCATAAATGTCCTCCTCAGCAGCACATGTACGGTTTCCGGCACCATCCCTATTCCTAAAATTATTCCCCTTAATGAACAGAATCCCTACAATCCCATCCTGCCAGAGAACGAAAGGATTCTGCTCCACTTTGGACAGATGGACAACAAGAGTCCAGAGTGAGGCTGGTAGAACTTGAATTAGATCATGTTACTCAGCTGCTCAAAATCCTCCACGACTCCCAGCCCCCACCTCACTCAGAGTGAAATCCCAGATCTTCTCTATGACCCCCCCCCATCATCCATCACACACCCTTACACACATTTGCAGAGCTGCCCCTTTCATCCTGCTCCAACCATGTGGGCATGCAACTCTTCTCAGGCAGGTCCTTGGTGTTTTGTTTCCTCTGCTGGAAAGCCCTTTTGCCAGATAGACACATGGCTTTCTTCCTCACTTCTTTTAGGTCCTTCCTTAAGTGTTAACTATTAGAAAGGTCTTTCCTGCTGGTTCACGTTCTCGTTCTCTCTCTCTCTCTCTCTCTCTCTCTCTCTCTCTCTCTGTCTCTCTCTCTCTCTGTCTCTCTCTCTCCATATAATCACCCTATATAATTACATAATAAAATTGCTCACCCTCCATTATATATAATTACATAGATAGGTCACACTATATAAGTACATATTTAAATATATTTATATGTTAAATTATATAAAAGCAATTTCCCTACCTTTATATTTTCTATTCTCCTTACTCTGTTTTAGTTCTTCATCATAGCATTTACCAACTACATGACATATTTCATATTTATTTATTTGTTTGTTTACCCTCCTCCCCACCCCTGCTCCCCAGTCACGTGTAGATTCTATTAAAGCAAGGATTTTGACTATTTTTTTCTCTAGTGAATTCAGAGTCTAAAATCCTGTCTGGCTGGCAGTATGCACTCGACAAATATCTGTGGAATGAAGGAAGGAAAGAAAGGATAAATGAATGAAAGACAAAGTCACCCCAAAAAAATGCTGGTTTGCTCACTGACATACTGTGAATGCCCACAAAATCACAAGTTTGGAGTAGAAAAAAGCAAAATAAAAAAGCCAGTAACTGAGTAGGCAAGTGAGTTCCCTGCACTGTAGGTAGGTCCTTAAGCTTGCTATATGCTGTGAATAAGTGGCTTATTTTTCAAGACAGGGTTATTCTTTTTCCAAATTCAATTTAGATGCACAAAAACATTTGCATAAAGGAAAATGATTTTAAAGTACCATTGAAAAAGGTTCTACTAATAACCTGGTGCTTGTTTTCAAGGCATTTCTGTGAAGGGTGAAGGCAAGTGACAGCAAAATATCCGCCAAGTATCAAGTTCGAGAAGAAGGTCAAGTTTTTGTTGGTGGCTTTTATTTGGAGTAATGCTGAGCCGCTGCAGCCCTGAATAGTAGCCTGAAAATGCATCAGAGGGTGATGCAGACTCGGAGGTGAACTTCATCACCATCATCATCAACAGCCAAACACTGATCACTTTTGCATCCTTCTATCAGTACGAACCTTTGAGCCTAAATCACTTCATCACAAAACTCAAGGTTGCGAACCCAGGGACCATCTAGTTCAGTCTCCTCATTTTACAAGGTTAAGAAACTGAGCTTCAGAATTTTAGAGAGGCCAAAAAACCTAAAGTTCATCCTACTCAGATATTGAAGTATCTCAGAAGAGAAGGATATTGAACATGTTGATTTGGCCCAGGGACATTTATCAAAAGAAAAGAAAAAGGGCTCACTCAACCTACAGAGGACAGAACTAGGGCAAAAAAAAAAAAAAAAATCCCCAAAGCTCCTCTTAAATACAAAGAACCAAATTATTAGGAATTAAATATTTAATGAGTTTATAGTATAGCTAGTTCTGCTAAAATTTATGAAATAGTTGTGTTCAACTTTTTATTTGCTGAACATATTCTTTAGAGTGCATGTAAAATCAATGTGTATATTTATGTCCCTTTTTATAGAAAATAGTATAATTTTACAATTTTAAATAACTGTGGACGGTTATGGCTACTGCATCTTTTCTTGTGACATAAGGTTGGTCATAGCTCTAATTTATTTTTTCTCAAATATATGGCCAGAGACGCAGTCTCAATTAAGTTATTACTCCTGGAGGAAAATAGGAGGCACTTTACAACTCTCTGCTTTATGATTCTATTTCCAGAAAGCACAGTGGTGAAAAGTGGGAGCTGTCTGTGATACTAATTTGAAAAACTAATGAAATTATTGGGCTGTTATTTCTCATAAGTAGCTACCAGCCCCTATTCTCCACACAGTATATACTGTATTATACATGTACAACTTCAGCCAAGGCTACAACTTGCTCTCAGAAATAAAATATATACCCTAGCCCCACCCCCACCCCCACCACCGCCACCACCTTACTAAGAAAGTGGTTTATAAAATTTTATCTCAATTCTTGGGCATCGAGAATTTCATCCCACTCTCAAGGAACTGTTCTTCCCACTCACCTACAGCTAGCTATGTTTCCAAAACTTTCAACTATTTCTGTTCTTTGCAATCCATTTGATCCTGAAAAGTATATGTAAACTGGATTTTTTGAAATCAAATTGTTTAAAAAATGCTCCAGGGCTACTGAAAAAAAATCAATGTCTGTAAATGGAACGATCACTGCAACTCATCCTTTGTGAAATCCTAAGGTTCACATGCCATGCTTGTTTAAGATGATATAGACCTGTTCACAGTTCCTCGAGGGGATAAAAATCAACATTAATTATTTCTTTCCATTCCATGTCGGTTGAAAATTTCCTCTAGAATAGAAAGCATAATTTAAAAAATACTTAGCAGTATCTACCTGGTCATTTTTAAAAAATCTGCACAGACCGAAAATTCCAGAAAGCTGGAATCCTCACTGCCAAAGCCTTGGTGGGCTGTGTTGGAATCCCCTGGACTCTCACAGAAGTAGACTGTCCCATGCTTTATCCATCCCCCCTTCCCTACTGCATGCCACTATGCTTATAATAAGCAAGAAGATATCCACTGTCCCTGCCCTCAGGACCTTAAATTTTAGACATGAAGACACAAAATTCGAAATTGCCATCATTGTTCTGAAGGAAGAAACACAGAGCTTCACAGCAGAAGGAGGCCAGAAGCTTTGGGGTGAGGTGGTTCCATCAACTCTGAGCCAAAGAACCTAGTCCAAGGTGCTAAACTCTATATCAAACTTGGCACAGAGACATTCAAAGTCTCCAAAGGGGCAGCTTCAAGTAGGACCTTTCGGCAATCTAGATACATTTGCTAATTGCAAGAATGTACCAGACACAAAGCAGTTAAAAGCATTTACCGAATACCTACACCATGTTCACCCAAGGAACTGAACTACTGCAGGCAGGGGCTATGACTCAGCTTATGTTTTGGATTATCAATGCAAGAAGTCCCTATATAGCTATATCCTAGAGTAGCTTCCAATGATACCAAGACTTTGGGGACCCTTTGGGCCCAGCAGGCAGAATCTAATGATTCAAAGCACCAGGGGCACTTTCCACACAGGCCTGTGGGGGAGCAGAACTCCTGAGCGTGCAGTGGGGACAATGCCCTGGAGCTGCTATGTAGGCAGCATGACGCCTTTTGCAGAACACAAGGTATCAGATGAGAACACAACTGCGTAGTACTGGGGAGTAGAAAACTGGCTAGTTTTCATTGCAAAAATAGGATTATCAATATTCAGGATCAACTTTAAAGGCATATTAGTGAGTGCCTCCCTTCCTCTATTCTCAAGTCCATGTGAGATGGACTTGAGAATATGTTTATAAGTAGAATTATTTGGGTAGGGTAACTAGTCCTTGAAGACAACTAGTGAAACGGTCTATAAAAGTGGGACGAAGTCCAATAAAGAACAGAAGAATGGCAGAGTAAGCACAGGTATATCTCAGGGAAAACAAAACCCAGCAGACTACAAATTACATGCGCATCATAATGGTCTACTTATTTGTTAGATCTAATCAAAGTGCTGTTTTCATGTTTTAGATCTACATTTAAAGTAAGACCAGGAAAGTGACCAAGTTATTTTAAGAACTTAACACAGCTCTCATAGGGACAACTAGAGGAATATAAATGGCATAATTCACTGCAAATACATGAAACTTTGACGGAAGCACCAATTAACCTATATTTGTGGCTCATCTCAAATGACAATTAGATGCAAGGATGTGGATTCCACTACACAGAAAGCCTGATTTTGCTGACTACCATGTTTCCCTGAAAATAAGACTGGGTCTTATATTAATTTTTGCTCCAAAAGATGCATTAGGGCTTATGTTCAGGGGATGTCATCCTGAAAAATCATGCTAGGGCTTATTTTCTGGTTAGGTCTTATTTTCAGGGAAACACAGTGGCTATAAAGGGCCGGATGATGAATGGTGTTAAAATAGATCTCACATTCCTCAAGGTTCAGAGACATACATGCTTAGTATATTTTAAAGCTGAATAGGGTTTTATAAATAATCTAACCTCATCTGATGCAAGCAAGGTCCCTCAAGATGCTCTAACGAGAAAAGGATTCCAAAATCTAGTAAGTTTGGTGAAGTTTGGAAAGTAAGACATACTGTCTTACTCTCTTTGGAGAGTTACAATGGTATCACATTTTAGGCCTCAAGAAGTTTTGCAGCAGGGAGAAAATTAACTTTAACCCCAAATTTCCTAAACTTAACTTGAACTTGACATCACAAATTGTAACACGTTAGTAATTTTCTTGTTCCTTGGAATCATCTCCTGGGACCCCCAATCTAGCTGATTTTACATTTGAAGAAACAGACTAAGTTATATGACCGTACACAAATCTGACTAGTCGGGCAGTGGTAGAAATGGAAACTTGACCCATTCCACTGCATTTCTTGTATTCTGTTGATGTCAATGAACTAAAGCTGGAAATCAACATCCTATTGGATGTTTTGCATTATTTGTCTAGAGTCTTTGCTTTTTCACATTATCTCCATTAAAAGAAAGAAAAGCAATTAAATGTGAGAGAAATCCTAACTGAAAAATATGAGTCCTATTCTTTAACTTGCTGGAACATAGTAAAGCCTACAAAAGTACTAGACAAAGATAAAATATTACTGTACAACTGGAAATATAAATATTACATTGATGCTCTGCCCTGTTATACTCAAAGGAATTATTACATAGATTTTTCCCCCCTTGTTTTGAGCAATTCTACGTACTCTACACTACCACACATCAATGAAATACATTGTTGTTTTGGCCAGTGGTTGTTTTTGCCTATTCAGCATCATTGCCTCTCTTTCTTAGGCTAAAACCCAAACAACTACAAAAACTTTGAAGAACTCCTCTTTCCTTATTCCATGCAGTCTTTGTGGGGTTGTCAATCAAGGTGCTCTTTATTCTTTCCAAACGATAGGCATATATGCCAGTCAAATTCCTTTTCCCAGGAACTTGAATCCTTAGTAGAGTAGCACAAGTAATGGAGAAATGCTAGAGCTGAGAAAACTGAATGGCTGGGTCTTGATGAGATAATTCTAATTATCCACTTGTTTCTACGTTCTAGATCCCCAGCATTGCCTTGATTCTTGTCCATCCTGAGGTCTTCAGTTAAAGAAAAATCAGTCTTTTAGTAGGAGAAAAGTTCTTTTTCTGTTTGTTTCAGAGAGAACTGATAAATATTGTTTGCCAGTGGAGAACCTTAATAAATATAGTACTCATCTATGGTGTACTTGGCAAATGAATGGGTAATTATCAAATATTCATAATTATTATAAGAGTTACACAGTTGGCAATGAATTATTACAGAAAGAGAGTGGACATAAAAATGAAAAGTAATATTAACGTAGTTTAAGTGTGATGGGTAAAAATATAGCTGCTCAAATACCAGGATTAGACAGGGATTTTGCTTAATTTATCTACAAACAAAGCTTGCCAAAATTTAAAAAATATGGGTCGGGTGATATCAACCTTGGGCTGCGTATTGGTTAATCTATTTCTGATGGTGGAAAGAATTATATTAGCTTGTGTCTTCATTTTATAATTTTATCAGGAAGGTGACAAGCCATGCTTTTCAGATATGCCTTGAACTGAAGTAGAACGTACAGTAAAATATAGATTTCCTGAAATGAATTGCCAAAACCATTAATCTTTATCTAAGGACCCATAATAACAGTTTGTTCTCAGTAGCAGGTGGGGGAGGAGAGAAAATGTCTTCCAGAAAGCACTTTGGCAGTCAATCTGGTTAATAATAAAACTTGATGAAACATCTGTGATTAATATTAATTCTAATTCTCCCTTTAATGGATAATTGTGAAAAAGATAATTTATCCCATTTCATTAAGACTACAGCTGAGTTTTTCAATTTAGGAAAGAACATTTCTCCATGTTTCTCAGGTATAAGACTCTATGGGGAAAAAACAGGTGCACAAAGCCTGCCAATGATAAAGCAGTTTGTAAGTCAGCCCTAAAAATTATTTTGTACAAATTCAACTGACCACTGCCGACTTGAATGTGACCCAAAGAATGGGTCTCTAAATGACAGGCTGGTATTTTTGAATCTTCACGATTGTAGAACATTTTAAATGAAACACAGTGAACTGAATTAACATGGTTTGGTCATATTTGATCCTGCAAAGAATGTGAGAAAAATGCCCTTGTGAGTAAATGACAGTAAGCTATTTCTGACCACCAGTGTATTTCAAACTAGTTGATGATAGGAACTATTTTTGACACATGCAAATGTATAATTTAAAGTACCCATAAAAATTTGTCATGGAAGCTATCATTAATTTTGACAGAAACTAGGAAAGTAACTAATTGCCTTTCAAATATCAATATTAAGAATACCATTTATTAAACTAGCATTTTAACTCATTTACATATGGAAAATTTGAGGTATGAGTTGAAGCCTTTTACCCAAATTAACACACCTAATAAGTGAGGGAGTCAAGACCCCAATCTCCTCATTCTTATCTCATCTATTCCTCTAAACTTAATAATATTTTACAAAGAAACCTATTAAATAATAGTCTTATTTTCTAGGAATCAGGACATATTATATGGCTAAACACATGATTGCTGTCTAACCCAATACATGAGTAGTAAATAGTAATTAAATACACATCATTGTTGACCTTTAATCATAACCAAATCACGGCTCCATTTAGATATACTCCTTTTTCATCAGACTCTAACTAAACAATCAGGGAGAAGAAACCAAAAACTGACAAGCACGAAAGGTCATGGACAATAGGCACCCATTCTCAATGTAACTTCCAAAAAACTTCATGTCATAGAAATAGAATATTACAGGAACTACTCACTATTCTTTCCCTTTTCCACAAGCACACATCTTCCTTCTAAACTGTTGGTCCAAATGGATATTTCTTATCACTAAATATCTCACCTGTTTCCTATATATATGTCACTTCCTGATTCTTGTCCTCACTTCACAGCTTACTACTTTGTAAAAGGAATTCATTTTATAACAAAAAAAATTTTTTTAATTATGTAATACAAAAACCTCAGGTTACTTGGTTATTGTTTGCATCAGCCCAGTGAAATTGTATCTTATTTATGGATGAAGCAAGTGAGACAGTTTGTTTAGTGAGGCAGAAGGAAGGATTTGTTACCACCGTCTTGAATGAGCCGACTCCCACCATCTTAGTCTTTATCTTAGACTAGCTTGGTCTCTCTCTCTAAGCTAGTTCCCTGGGTGGTAAAAACATTCACATAACAAACACCACCTTTTCTCACACTGATGCTGCTGTTCCATTCACTCAAAGCTTGAATTCAGACCCATCTATTCCCATTTTAAGCCAATGTTCCCAACGTATGGCACAAAGACCACTTGCAGCAGAAACCACTGGAGAGCTTGTTAAAAATGAACATCCCTACTGCAGCCTCATAAAATTTAATGAACCAGACTTTCTGGAAGTGGGTTCCATGAATCTGCATTTTTACCCCCTGCCTTCCCCCCCCCCCCCACACACACGTGGGTGACTAAAGTTAGGATAGTGTCTTGGGCCCTGAGGTCTGAATTTCATTTTGCCCCTCAGGTCAGCACTTCCAATCTTTAATGTTTTCCTCCTGAAACAATCTTCTCTTCCTGTTTGTTATGAACAGTGTCGATCTTGTAATTCACTTCTTTTTGCTGTGATTTTCATGAATATATTTTTCTCACAGTGGACTGTGAGCTACTGGAGGATAAAGATTACATCGAGTATTTTCTATTGTCCCTCTATGGTGTCTGCTACATTGGCCTGATGAGTAAACACAGCTCAGTACGTACCATTTCACCAAAAATAAGACCTAGCTGGACAATCAGCTCTAACGCGTTTTTCACAGTAAAAATTAGTATAAGACCTGGTATTATATTTAGTATATTATATTATATTATATTATATTATATTATATTATATTATATAGACCCAGTCTTATATTACTATATTATATTATAGTAAAATAAGACTGGGTCTTATATTAACTTTTGCTCCAAAGGATGTATTAGAGCTGATTGTCTGGCTAGGTCTTTCTTTCAGGGAAACATGGTATTGATAAATTGCTTGTCTAACGATGAAAATAATATGTAATACTGAAGTGTATCCTTCTATAGCTACTGTAGATTTTCTATAAATTTAATGATGCACAAGTACCAACAGCCTGAGTAGATTATAATAAATGGATTTATATATTAATAGTATTCTGAATATAAATATTTCAGGAAATAGCTGCAATAAATCTTCTAAAATGAACTTTAATAATAAACTAACACTTTATATCAAAAGGTCAGAAATTCTGCTATTTTATTAAATTAAATCCAGCAAATGTTATTGATTGATCAATTTTACTTAATAAACATATCATAAAAGCTATGCAAAAATATATTAAAACTCTGCAGCCATGGCAATGAAGCTGAAGGCAATATAGAAACAATAGGAACTCAGGTAAAGGGTATTAATATCTCTAAAATTAAAATAATTTCTTCATAAGTACCAGTACTATTTATGGAAGAAGCGTTTGAACATCACTTGCTATATATGGGTAAGAGCTAAGAGCATGATTGTTTGAGTCAAAATGCCTTTGCTCAACTTGACTCCACCACACAGGTATGGTGTGATTTTAGACAAGTTATTTGACCTGACTGTGCTTCAGTGTCTTCACCTGTGACGTGGGAACAATGACAGTGCCTAACACACAGCTGTGATAAGTGAGGCATGGATGAGATAACATGTAAGCGTGTGGAACGGATAAGTGTTCACTACCTGTGAGCTATTATTATATAACCAGCCAGCATCTAGCCCTAAAATAATTTATTTCAATGTATTTATACAATAAGGGACAAATCAGTATCACCTTCAAAAACGTACTACTCCCTACTGCCTGCTAGGTAAGTTCCAAACTCTTCAGACCAGAATGAATGACCCTCCATAATCGAGCACAACCTATATGGTTTCATTTTCCAAATACTTTCCTTTCTTGTCAGACCTGTCTTTTCATTGATCCCAGAGTCTGTGCTGTTCTGATTTCCTTATCAAGAGAGAGGAGGCAGGTGAAAGAGGAAGCCCACGTGAGCTGTGGGAACCTTGTTCTCTGGAGGGTTGCCAGGTGGTCTCCCCAACTCTGGCAACAGCTCTCATGAAACAGTGTCATCCGTGATCCCTCCTGCGTAAAATTTGAAGCTCACACATGGCTGCCATAATTCCTGTTATAAATTCTCAAAGTCGCCCTATCCCTTGTAGAATCTCTACTCCTCTTTCTTGCATTTGTAGAGATGTGTAATAACTTCAAGTGTGTGAAAAAACGGGTGGATTTTAAATAACAATAGCAATAGCAACTAAAATAATTGAAGCAATCTTTTGCAGCTGCTGTGCGGCTGAAGGACAAGGTAAGGCAATCCCTAACATGTCATATTAATAAGCTGTGATGTTGAGAGTCGGTCACGAAGCTTTGCAATATACCTACCAATGTCTACCCCTTGCGATTGCTTCTGTTAATCCAATTTAAACCTCTGAAACACTGACCAGGGTGCCAAAGAGACATACTTTCAATTGTCTTGCTAATCACTAAATGTTTTCATCATAATTAAAGAAGGGAAAGTGAATGACATTTTATTATATCATGTGCTGACCTCACACACCATTCAATAGTGCTCTACTTTGTTTTAAGAACCCATATATCTCTTAGTATGTGAATCTCAGGAATCAGATGACATGAAACGTTCCTCTATATGTCACATTAGCCATTTTTAGAACTGGGTCTGCCTTAAGTTCCAGGGTGTAGGTAGGACTTACATAATGACTTGCCAAGGATGCTTGAAATCTGTCTCTTGTTAACTTCTTTTAAAATATTTATTATGAAGTGAATAAAGAGCGTAGGCTTAGAGTAAAACTGCATGGGTTCAAATCCTGACTCCACTGCTAACTACATAATCTCAAGCAAGTTACTTATCCTCTCTCAGCTTCAGTTTCTTTATGTATATAATAGGGATAATAACAGTACCGACCTCACAGATGAGGATTTAATGAGTTAAAATAAGTATAATGCTTCATACAGTGCTTGGCACATAGTAAACTTGCAATAAATGCTAAATCACTATAATTATGATTATCCGAACAAGTGTTAGGGGAGTAATTATCAGTCAAGGTATGAGTAAGCCTTCAGCAAAAGGCTGCCTATACAACTATAACAGCTTAACTTCATTTGAATCATTGCATTTATTACATGGTCTCAAAATTAACTGAACTGCCCTCAGTATATATAGCAAGGCCTTTAAGCAATCTATTAAGAGTTTTTTAAAAAAATGCCTATTCATTATTTTTGGCCTCTATTTTACTCTCCTTGTTTAGATTTCTCCCTTAAAAAGTAGGCCTGAAATAGAGCAAGAAGTTCCAAATGCTAGGTTGAGGACCCACAGAAACTGTTAAAGCAAAACACACTGGAAAACTTCATCAATTCAGACTGTAGGTAGAGCCTATGATAATACACTTAAAGGAGAAAATTAACTTTCAAATACTTTGGTTAAAAAAAAAAAAGAAAATCAGAAAAATCATATTTACCTTAGAAGCCAGATATTGGAGCTACTAAAAATTGGGCAAATTTAAACTAAAAACAATATGTATTCTTTTTTCATGATTCAGAGACATTATTTATTTTTAAAATTTTGGGAGCAAAAGGGAGTACTAACTGTACACTTACTTAACGTTAATGTAGATAAACCTAGTTGGAAATATTGTGCATCTCTGAAAACAGTAAAATGAAAAGATATTATCATTCCAATTTCTAACAACAATAGACTGGCTGGTTATTCTCCAATTCATGATATTTTGTTTTTGGTGCTCAGAATGAATTAATATTTTGTAAAGTTTTAAGTTTTAAAACCAAACTTGGATATAGCATATGTATATACCTATATTAAAGTTCTGTTCCTAACATGAAATTTCTACAATCTGCCTAAAAAGTAGTCAATGGAAAAGATGGCTGTTGCCAAAGTCCACATATTTCCCTTATTAAACAGAGGTAAACCATATCTCCAGAAGCCATATTTCAAGCTCACAGGATACTCATGAACTAAAATAATGAATGATAATGCCTTGTTCTCTCCATTAATATTAAAGAAAAAACAGAAAAGTTTATAGCCACTATCAGCTCTCTGAACCATAAATCTCAAGTTTTGAGAACTGCTTCCCAAAAGGGTAGGGAGCGGGGAAGAGTTGTGAGAGAGCTTTACAGCCTAGAGATATTTTTTAGCAAGCCAGCAAAGCACTGACACAAATTTCTACATATCTCTGGCTGTGAAAAGTCTCATTTGTGGTGATTTATATTTCCTCATAAAGAACTCTGTAGATAATATAAGCCTGCTGTGAGGCTATATGACAACTTTCAAACCAAGAGTTACACGACCATTCTGTTAAAATAGAGCAAGAATAGATGAGTGGGGAAATCTGTAGAAATAGTATTTCTTCTGATGAAAGGCCAAATACTGTTCTTCCAGCACGTACAATGTTCAGAGAGTCACCTTTCACTCTGCGTGCATGTCTCATGGATAATATTTTGGTTGCCTATACGAGGAAGTGTTATTTTTTTCTGAAGATTGACTATGCGTTTGGTCTGTGCGTGCTTGTGTAATTTACAACAAACCACACTTAGACATCAGCACACTGGAGTTCAGTTGCCTTAATAAGTTACTAAGGGAAACACAGACAATAGCATGCTGACAACCCAAAGTCAATGAAGTATAAACACTGTTATTCCAAGTGTCACTAGTGTGTTATTTCCATTTCTCTTGGCATCTGCTCTATGTAACACTCACATACACACAATACAGCAGCTCATTAAACTGTTTTCAGTTAATTCTGAAATCAAATTAGTACATTACATGTTTATAAGGCTGAGAATTACTGCTTCCCCGTGAAATTACACAATTAATCAGGTGCATTATTTCTTGAGGAGATGTGACCACTTTTGACATTTAGGGATAAAAAGAACAATCCTTTAATTTGTTTCCATTTTAGCATTTAGTCTCAGTGGAGTAAAAAGAAACAAAAGGTGGCATAATTCCACCTTCCCCCTCAGGAGGTTAGAACGCTACACGTTCCCTCAGTCTCGCAATAGCGTTTTAAATTCGCAAAAGGAGCGCAAATAAAAATTATTTGGTTTTTGAACTTCTTATCTGAGTGTCACAGCCTTTGAAAACTTCAAACAATGGGAAGAGTACTTAGGAGTCTTCTGCTTATGACTGATATCATGAATTTCCATAGAGCCCCAATTCAAGAGCTTTTAAGGCTCCCTTTGCGAACTTTAAGAACACTCCTAAAGTCAAAATCTATTAGGCAGTGATGTTTGCTCCAGTTTCCTTTTTCACAGACCTGCCTGGCACTCATTGCTTTGATTCTTTTTAACAGTACCTCACCCTTTAGTCAAGTCATTTAACAGAACATGCATTTCTTTTAAAAATTCTCCCCACATGACCAAATAACATTGATCCAAATGTACAAAATAATAAAGTGTTTTCAAATATCCTGTGTTCCTATCAACTGCCTCCTCCACCTTTAATTTTCCTCAGACTATCTGACATGTGCTGGGTGACGTGTTCATGCCCCAGCTGTGCCTGAGCTGAACATTCTTGTTCAGAAAGTTCACAGGGCACCTGGCTATAAACAACCATTTTCAGAAGACAAACTTACAATTAACACAGAAAAATATCCTGAAGTCCCTAAATATCCTCTTTCATGTTCTTCATTTAACCTTCATTTAAGAGCCCTTGAAATCCATTCATGCTTTCCTAAAGACGGCAAGGGACAACTTGAAGCAGACGCAATTCTCTAAAACTCATTCTTTAAATGAAAAGGTGCATTCTTGCAGGTTCACTAAAGACCATGGGAAGTACACAAAGGGAATAGAATGACTATTTTCAGACAGAAATCTGATATAATCCCAGACAAACTTCCAGTGTCTGAGGGGAGAAACACTTCTATTGTATGTTCAACATATAACAAAACTTAAAAAAAAAAAAAAAAAATCTAAGTAGGTTTTAATGACTAAGATATACTCTGTATCTATATCTGAACAATTACTATTTGATGTTTGTGCCATAAAATTCCTTATCACTACAGAAAATATTAAAATTTGTAAATTTACGAACACTGCCCTTCAACTTCCTTCTCAGTTCGTATAAATATGCCTTGCTGAATAACCTGATCTGAGCCTACATACGTAAAAAAAAAATAAAACAAAAACCAGGAGGTGAACTAGTAGTTAAACACAGTCCTTCTGAAAAATGTTAGTTATAAACCCTCTGAATCTCAGCAGAAGTATATGCTAGAACATTTAATGCTAAAATAAGACTCCAGTAATCAGAAACATTTTTCAATAACAAAAATAAAATGCACATACAGGTTGAAGCAAATATTGAGTTGTTCATTTTAAGAAAGTACATTGTACTACAGGTCACCTCCCTGCAAGAGTAAAAGACTATGAGAGATGAAACAGATTACCTCCTGCTTTGATAAATGTGCTGTTTTGACACTCTTCTATTTCAATAAGAGCAACTTAGAAAAAAAGGCGGTTGGTGTGAACTGTCAGGACCCAAATAATTCTTAATGTAGATTACTAAAGTAAGCTGTTGAAAAACAGACATCTCAAAGGGAAAGAAGACTTCCTTCGGTTTACATAAACCTGGCATGTAATTCCTTCAGAATATAAGGCATGGACTTAAAATGTGAATCTGTACTAGGCATTTATGATTTTTTTTTTTTTTTACTAAACTATCAATCAGGACTATTTAAATTGCTTTAACTTGTCAAAGGATGCAAACACTTTTGGACGTGGATGATTGAAGTTATCTATTTGGTAGCAACTGGTGCTTGAAAAAAATATTTCTTTGTGAGTCCTGGAAATAAGAAAGATTGTGATTTAAAAACAAAAACAACAACTATTACTGTATACCCATTTTACAGATGAAAAAAAGTGAGGTTCAGCGAGGTTAAGTTACCTAAATTCACACACAGTTACTGAGAATATAGGAGGATTTGAACTCATGGCTGCATTCACTGCAGTCCATGCATTTTTTTTTAAACCATGTTCTGCTCTCTCCTTTGATGTAATGTACCCCCAGAATACAATAAGAAAACATTGTTAAGAAACTAGGGAACTGCTGCAATGGGCTTCTAAATTGTCTGCTTTTCTCAAACACTAGTATATAAGAAATTTAAAAAATAATAATAATAATTGCTTTATTGTTCTCTTTGGTTTACTATTATGGCATTTGTTCATTCAACAAGAATTTATTGAACACCTCTTCTACATGCTGTTTTCTACTATTTTTTTTGTTAAAAATATACAATTTTAAATCAATATTATGGTTTAGTAGATTTCCCACATTATGGACAGCTTGCCTGATTTTAGAAACACTTCTATGCGAAGCTACACTCTAAGTCCCAAAAAACTCACCTGCAAATAAGTTTTTGGAACATATCCAGTTGGCAAGTGAAGAGCTTTCTTTACGTTAGTAGTCTCTGGATTTACTGAATACTCTTACAACTTTTAAAGAATAGTCAATAATATATTGTACAGCAAATGATGTCTGAAGCTAATCTTGATCAATTCAATAAGATAGCGCTTAAGAATTTAGGTTACTTACTTTGTCAGTTTTAAAAAGGGTGTAGTGCTTATTAAAACTGCCTCACCGTTAACTTTTAACTAAGGTACATAGAGCAGAGAATTAGCAGTTAACCACCATGCATTCAAGTCGTTGTACTCGTCGTACGCTATGGATTTAAGAGTGATGACCATAGTAACAGAATGTCCCCATGATTTTCTTTCTAATTTTGAAAAAAGTATGTATACCAAAAAGACTGCAGCAGAAGTCTTCAGCTCCCTGAAAGTTCTCTTCATTAACGATATGTTCAGGATTTTCACATCAAACAAATGGACTTTTTGAGGTCTGTACTTCTATCATATCAATTTAAAAGAATAATACTAAAAACAACATGTCTGTTGAAGTTCAGTTGCCAATAAGCTTAGAAAGGGTGTGTTCCTTAACCATCTCCCAGAAACTCCTGGTTTCCATCTGGATGCTGTGACAAGAAACTATCTTTACTCTGAGTATCTTGAAAGAACATTAGCTATACCTTAGATGTAGCAAATGCTCAAGAAATTTTCCGTCTTTTCAGTATCACTTTCAGAAAATGACAGTGTCTTCCTTATTGGAGGTCTCTCATTAAAACTCATTCATTCCTGTATCAAGTGTGGAATCATGATTCAGTCTGCATGCTGAATACTTAGTGGATTTAAAAAGAATTTCTTTGAAAATACAACTTTTTCTGGCTTCTAAAGTCATCATATTAAAAGGATGAACCATCTGGGAAGATACAGTTGAAATTTCTTTTGGAGATGGAAAAGTATCCTTTGGAGAGTTGAAAATGCATTAAGTGTGTTTAAAATGTATCTTGCTACTATCTGATTTGGGTTTCTAGCAGTTTATAAAGTAATATTCTCTAAATAGTAGTGCTAATTGTTCCTAATCTTTGTTTTTAAATTCAATATAAAGTATGTGTTTCCATGTTAAGTATATGATACGCTGGACTCCATCACTTCCTTTTAGTTGCTTACTCACTCAGTTTCCTCTTAGATCAGTCACTTGTCTGTGCAAACCTTTCTCAAGTTACTTAGCTTTTCTGTGCCTCAGTTTTTTCACCTGTGAAATGGGAAATAAAAACAGTACGTAGCACTGTTTTGAAAATTGTTGGGTGCTTAGTATACAGTGCCTGAAAAAGAGTAAGTGCTATATAAACATCACTTCCCATTATTTATTGAACATCTATTATGTGCTAAACAAATAATTACAGGGCACAGAGCAGAAACAGCTATAAACAACCATAAATATATAATGTCTGGAGTGATAAGTGCTTGAGGAAAAATAAAGCAAAATAAAAGTGTAGAGAATGATAGAGGAGGTATCTTTATATAGGGAGGGCAGAATATCCTCTCTGATAAAGACATTTTTTAGTGTAGACTTAAGAAAGTGAGAGCAAAGGACACAGATGCCTGGGACAATGAGAACCCCACGCAGAGAGAAGATGAAATACCAAGGCCCTGATGTCTGGGGTACTGGACAGGTATGAGAATGGGAAGCAGGGTGGGGGTAGTGGGGCTGGAGCAGAGACAAGAGGGCAGAGAGGGTAGGAGATGAAGTCCAAGAGGCCAAGGGTGGGGGAGACAGAGAAGTACCTGCCAAGGAGAACCTTGTTGTCCCGGTTAGAGACTTTGGATTTTTGTTTTGGTGAGACAGGAGGTCACTGGAGGGCTCTGACAGAGCAGTGACTTGAGTAAGAAACACAGAAGCCTGCTGCATTACTGGGGACCACAGATGATGGGGTTTACACAGCGTGGCAGGGGCAGAACTAGTGTAATAATTCTAATACACTTCTCCACTTTGCATGTGCCCTACAGATAGCCCTTTAACTGGCATTTATTGAACACCTACTAAGTAAGGCTTTGGGCTGGGCCATTTTACAGATGTTCTCTCTTACCCTAGTGGTGCAGACCCTTCGGTAAAATAAAGATTAGTATAGTAAAGCTCCAAGATGTGTTTGAAATCATCTATTGCAAACACATTATTTTACAGATGTGGAATTAGAAATCCAGAGACATTGAATGATTTACCCAAGATTGTATAACTAGTGAAGTCAAGAGAAGTGCCTGGGACTCAGGTTTCCTGACTTTACAAAAGAAGACATTCAAAATGAGTGTTTCTACTGACTTGCAAAAATAACTTATTGTGCCCTTATTTAGGTTATTTCCCTTTGCCTCTTCCAATTTAAAAATAACAACAGCAAAACTTCTTTTAAACATGTTCTCATCTGGTTAATATTTATAAGAATCATTTCTAAAATGAGTATTTTTGAAGTTTCTAAAATAACTCTGCTTAGGAAGTCTATATAAATGACTATTGCCATCACCTATTGGCGGGCAGTTCTCCAAATCTATCACTGAAAGAAACACCATGGACTTTCTGTAATTATTTCAGTATGCCAATCACTTACCAAAATAACTCCTGTTGTTGACAAATGGGCTCAGCCTGCCTTAGCAATACTCAGCAATTGTAACAACTTAATATACTGCCTGTTTCCAAGGAAAGGACATAGCATAGAGTCATTGGGGCAAATAAAGAATCTAGAACAGGGAAGAATATTTTATTCCTAAAGTAAATTGGAAACTTCATTTGAGATATCTCCAACTACTGTATTTTCTTAATTTTGTATACCTCATAGAAATTAAGGAGGAAATAAATCTTGTTTAGGATAAAGCAGAACTTGATAACAATTCCCTAATTTGTGTCCTCTCTGAGTCTAAGTGATGAGGTGGATACCCTGGTATGAAATACTCCTCTCCCCTTCTCCCAAATCCAAGTTTGTATATGAATTTTGGTTCTCTACAGTCACCACTAAACTTAACCCTTTCTCTAGCACCCTAGAGCAGGACTGCCAAAAGGCTATAGCTTTCTTTTTTTCTCTCTTGGAAAACCTGGAAGAGATTTTTAAGGCTGTGAAGAGCTGAAACATATCCCTGGCCTAGTAAGAACATTTTGTAAAATTGAATGGTGGGCAGTCACTGTTGTTCCTGAGACCAGCAAAGGAGCTTTCTGTGACATAGTGAGTATGAAAAGAGCCATTTCCCAATCCTTTTGTTCATTCCATGCATATTAGGAGAGAGGAAAATTCAACTGAGGACCAATTCTCCCCTAAGAATCCTTTAGTGTAATTATGACCACAGTATATTAAATGTCTGTAAGACATCCACATTAGCTCTGCTGCTCCTACTCTCAGCAGTGAAAGAAAGAGGAAACCCTTTCGCTACTAAAAAGACAGAGAAGGAGGCTCTTGTGGTTCTAAAACATGGTTAAAAATTCAATTTAACCAACTACAGGCCACTGTGCTTCTTGTAAATGAACATCTCCTTGCTGCTAATTTTGTGCTATTTTACCTTTCATTAAAAAGAGGTAATTCAGGTTAAACTCAGCTGAACAGGAAAAAGCTCTTGATATTTTCAAGCATTTTGGAACAATTACTTTGACAGGAATTCTTGACAGTTAAATGGCTCCGTTAAATGAATGTTATAGAAGACACATAATGATTTTTAGTGAAATATTGAATTCAACCACAAATGAGGAAAAACGAGTCACAAGCGCTATGGGTACATCTGAATAATAACAACTCGCTTATGAACCTCAGTGGATTCCATAATTTGTAATAATCATGCAATCAACTAGTTAGCTGGTGAGTGCATTTCCCATCTTAGTGCTTGTTGTTCATTTTGGGGTTTTGCTTTCGTTGTTGTTTTTTAATCTGAGCTTTGGAAAATTTAGAAACTGGCAATAATTTCCTCCTACACTGATATAATAGTTTAGAGCTAGGCAATTACAGTGTTTCCCAGAAAATAAGACCTAGCCAGACAACCAGCTCTAATGCATCTTTTGGAGCAAAAATGAATATAAGACCCGGTCTTACTTTACTATAATATAATCTTACATAATATAAGACCAGGTCTTATGTTCACTTTTGCCCCAAAAGACGCGTTAGAGCTGATTGTCTGGCTAGGTCTTATTTTCGGGGAAACACGGTAGTGAGCTGCTGTCCCGCTACTGAAGTCCTCCTCTTTTTCTCATTTGCTGAATGAGATTCTTTCACAATGTAAAAAATCGGCAAAAGGCAAGAGCCTGCAGCCTGAGAACGTGTGAATTCACTGTATGCCAGCGTTTCCTACAACCGTGGGACTCAATATTCCTTTTCTGATTTTATGCATCGAATGTGAGATAGTATCAAGGGTTTTACATGTTTTCTCATGACTAATGACTGAAATATGCACTGAAATAATAAAACTGGTACTGTTCAATTTCCTTTTTAAATTCAATTCCAATATAAGTGAGAGTGCCTTTGTGATGGTGAAATCCAGCTTATTATAAAATTCTGTTTTCTGGAGGAGAGGAGGAGCTGGAAATCCTTGTAGACTTAAAACACGTGGATTAGGGGTGGTGGGGACGGTTGGACTGGAGAAATGAGTCAGAAGAACCGGAATTCTTCTTCACCTTGTTAATCTGGCAAATGGAGGTGAAAGTCGATGCTAAGCATACGAGGTGGTCTCGCTTGGCTCTCCACACAGTGTGCCACTGCACGTCCTGATTCTCCCAAGCAGGTGAGGTACACCCTCCACCACGCTCCCACTGTTCCCTGCTTTTACCTTCATTCGGCAACGGTCTGTTTACACTTTGTCTACTGACATGTCTGCTCCCCACTAGACAGTTACTCCTTGAGGACAGGGGTTGTCTTTTCATCTTGTGTCCCCAATATGTATGAGGCATGATAAGCTATTCAATAAATGTACTTTTGAACAAAGACACTTTTACCTCCTTCAGCTGACAGTGAAAATAGGTGGGAAAGGTCAAATAACTTAAAAACTTGATATTTGTTAAAGTAAAGTCCAGATGGACACACAGCAAGCTGCCTAAATGAGACATTACCTACAACCTTGCTAACTCAAAGTGCGGTCCATGGACGAGCAGCATCACCCTCACCTGGGAACCTTATAAATACTGAATCTCGGGCCCCACCGCAGAGCCCCTGAACCAGGATCTGCATTATAACAAGATCCCCAGGTGCCTTATGCACAGTGAGACTTGCGAAGTGTTTACCTGGAATATATGACTAGTCTGGTACCTGAAGTAGTGATGGTGTACGTGACGAAGAAAACGGAGACCATGGAAATGTGATTAATTCAGAGGTCTGCAGAGAAGGCTTTAGAGCTCTCTCAGGACAGAGTTACTTAATGCTCACAGGTGGGAAACAGTCACACCAGTTCCCTTGGAACCCTTTCTAGATCCTTCTTCATGATCTTTCCTGTTTAAAGACACAGCTGCTCTTAATACTTGTCTTTTCTCTTTGGTGCAAAGAGAGTATTTATCGTCAGCATGCTGACATTTGCAGGAGTTTTGGCTTTCTCCACTGAAAATGTGGATGATTGAAAGGGTATTGCTGACACCTGACTAAGAAATCCAATGACTCTAAGCTATGTAAATTTAATTATTTCCTTTATTTTTCTTTTTTCAGGAATCTCTTTTTCTGTTCCTCAGCTTTGGAGAAGTCCTCGCAATTTTCATTTGAAAGAAATACAAGTCAGCAGTGGTTCACTGAACAGGCTGACACGCAATTTCATAGGGGGAGAGCGCTGTGTCTTTAATCTAATTTGTGCTCTCAATTCCCAGCTTATGTATCTGGGGACCCTGATGTATGCAT
Source organism: Rhinolophus sinicus (assembly GCF_057876585.1). Lineage (NCBI taxonomy): Eukaryota > Metazoa > Chordata > Mammalia > Chiroptera > Rhinolophidae > Rhinolophus > Rhinolophus sinicus. The sequence goes on from NC_142503.1 coordinate 72,245,458, forward strand.
TTACAAGGAGACATTTGTAATGCAGAGTCCAGCTCACTGCAAGTCTCTGAAACATGGGTAAAAAATTACTCTGGATTCTTGCAGCTGCCCTACAACATGATAAATCTGTATATACTCACAGATGTAGAAATATTCCCGGCCTGGCCTGAATTCAAATCCTAGAGAGAAAGGTGTGAAGAGCTGGAATTTTTCTGAGAACTTCAGCGGTCCATTTGGAGAGTGAGGCCGGTTACACTCCCATCTCTTGAACCCTTTGGAAGTATGGTCGCAGGCACTGTAGCCATCAAAGTTCACCATGTAGAGGACATAACGCTCGGTCTTATCTTCCGGGACCGAGTCCTCATAGTGAGGGCAGAAAACGTCCAGGTAATCATTGATGCAGACGTCGATGTGGTAGTCACCCCTCTGGAATCTGTTGGAAGAAGGAAAAGCTGAGATGACTCATAGAGGAAAGTCTTTCTGTTTGCAATCAGTGGTTGAACCCTTAATAATGCCAGGACTAAAAGATTTATTATAAGTTGTTTCTGCTGCATGCTACTGTGATTTGGGGCATGGTTTGAAAGGTTACTGTTCCAAATCGAAGCCACAACAAGCCATTGTACAGAGGAATTCTATTCAGTTGGTGCAAAATGAATTGCTGCTTTTGCAACTATTGTTAACCTGGTAAAGCACAATTACTTTTGCACCAACCTAATAGTATATGTTTGTTTCAAAATACCCTACAAATGGAACCCTTTACAGTCATTTTAAGTATTAAAGATAATTATGTGTTGTTTTCCTTTCATTCCTCAAATCACACATATTGAAGCAAAGTTGTTGTATTTCTAAAATAGTGTTTCATTCAATAAATGTTTTTGAATAAATGAATAATTAAAGAACAAATAAATGACTGAATCGTTTCGTTATAATTGAGACCATCCTCAATTTTCTATGCAAACTGAGAGAATCAGAGTCATAAAATGGAGAGAATTAAAATCATAAAAGTTAAAAAGAAAAGCCCTAGAACAACACTTCCACTTTACAGGAAAATAAAAATCTACGGCACACTGACCACATAGTGAGTGACTGAACTAGATTTGTAACGGAGACTTCAGATCCTAATTAAATATTTCCCTTAGTAAATCTGCTCATGTCACAAACTCATTTTAGCCAATCTCTTTTCTTGATGCCCTATCCCTTTCTATAGTAAGAAAACTGAAACCGTCTACATCGAATGACACTTCCTCCATTTCTTTTCATTTCATAGGTTGTGTTCTAGGGCTGAACTGATGAGTAATGAAAAGTAACAAGCTAGAGAAAAATAGCAAAAACCAGAGCCACTTCATCCTGAAATAGTAAAATACACACACTCACATGCGCATGAGCGCGTACGCACACAGGCATACGTCACACTGTCTGCTCCAGTCTTATCTTACACAAGTTTTGCTTATTTGTTTTAACTAATATGCCTTTCCCTGAAGTATTTCTCAGGACCCAGTGACTGGAAACAGGAATTGTTATGCGTACAACTTTCTAAAATCAGGGTGGAAAACCAACAAAACCCCTCTGTTTTTCGCCAGTGAGAAAATTCTTCTCTGAGCTCTTAGAAGGTTCATCATAACATTGTGTTACTGCTGAAATACAACGCCCATAAAGTCATATAATCTTCAAGCCAGACAGTCTCAGCGTGAACACTTCTCAGTGACGGCAAGCTGGTCTTTTCCCATTTTCGGACATCTTTGAATGTTAGAAAGTTTCTCTTCTGTTGAGCATAAATCTGCTTCTGTATGACTTCCAGCCAGTGATCCTAATTCTGCTGCCTGAAGTGACAAAGCACAAATCTAATTCTTCGTCGACCAGGTAGTTCATAAAACATTTACAGATGTCAGTGATGGCTCTCCGTAGCCTCCTTTCTCTAGACTTGAAAATCCTGATTCCTTTGGTTACTGCGTGTATAACTCCCAGGCTCCTCACCATTCTAGTTTCTCAACCCTCATGCCTCCAGTTTCCCAGGGTTCTCCTAAAAATGCAGCATCCAAACGGAGCAAGGACCTTTCACAGGTCATTGTGATCCACGTCCAGCCCAGGAGAAAAACTACCCCCTTCACTCTGGGTGCTAAATAGTCACTGACAAAGCCAAAATTATTTTCTGAAATATAACACGGTACAAGTGGAAGCACTAACAATGAGTGAGTAGACCCGGATTTAAGGATTCTGCTGCAGGTTGAATGCGAAAATCATAAACCATCCCAAGCCTCAGTTTCCTCATATTAAATTGGAATCATAATGAGAAGCCGCCTCGCTGACCTCACACGGCTGCTTTGTCTTAGATATGGGAATGTATGAAAAACACCATGTCAATGTGAAGCATTGCTATTAGCAGGACATATTAAAGCACATTAAAATGGGTAACAATAAAAAACTAACTTTTAAACAACAGCAATAAGAACATACAACAGAAATAAAACTAATCCTCATTTCCCTTTTTAAAAATCCAACATCATACAAAAATCCTCAAGTCTGCCCTCAAATATCAAATGACCTACAGAAACTCCAGTGGACCCAAGCTTTTGAAAAGCAGCATGCTGATTTATATAAGGGAAATAAGGAAATCAGTTCACTTTTCAGGGAGAGGATCTCAAAAGCTAACCATTTTTAAAAACAAAAAACCCTTGGAAGTATTTATTTCTGTATATTTACAATGATCACGGAGCCAGGTTTACTTTTCCTTCATTACTGGCAGACAACGATTTCTCAAGATGCGAGGAAAGCCTGTGTTGCTTTTAAAAGATTTCTGGACATCAAGGTAACATCACTGCCAAAGTACAAAGAAAAGACACTGCAATGTTCAGATAAAAGGGTGCTGGGCCATGAATCGCCAGCACTCAGAGTAGCCCGACAAGCTCTGGAGGAGAGCCAGACAAGAGCTGCAGCAGCAGGAGATGCCCAGATGCACTTTATATTATTATATTATTATTATAGATTTTAAAGACATTCAAGGGGGATGTTTTTCCTTTACCGAAGTGTCACTCATTTTAGCTTTTACTAACACTTGATGCTGCTTAAAACTGAAAATAAAAATTAAAACCTCCACTGTCAGGACCCATTGTGTTATTGCTGAATTCTACAAATTGTCCTCCTTTTCTGACTCTCCAATTTGGCTTCCCTTTTCCAACTTTCACTCTTGTAAACACTGCTAAAAGTTGAATAAAACAACAAAGCATGAGACTGAAGACCCATTTTCCATTGGGTTGACCATTCTGGTGACATTTTCCTTTGTGTGGGGTGTTAAGTGAATCACTGGGGAACCTATTTTAAAAATGTGATGGCCCAGGAATTAGTATTCTACCCTTCTATTCATAAATAGAACAAAGATGATCATTCAGCATAGAACTAACTTACACTTGTTTCAGATCTTTAATTTACATAAATTAGTTTACTAATGTTAATTTCAAAGGGCCAATATAAACAAAAACAATGATTAGAATTCATAAAAGCCATCTGCATAATGTACGAAGTACCATCCATAAAAAAAGTTGAGGGTTAAATATTCTAATAGTATCCCAAATGAAGCTCTCTGGCTACAAAGTAGCACTGAACCATTCTTTTCCACCCTTCTGTGAAGAAGCACATATGTATGGCTAATATTATTCAGTGCTTATTATGTTACATTTATTATCTCAATTTAATCTCCTTCCCAAATCCCACGAAATAGACATGGTTTGTACACCATTTAAAAACGAGGAAACTGAGATTAAGAAGTCAAGTAATGTTTTCAAGGTTATACAACTACTGTAGTAACAGGTGCAGGCAGATTTTAAATCCAAGCAACCCAAGTTCTGACCTCCTCTGAACTGAAGCTCTTCACTTTTCCACTTCCCTGCGAGACTAGATTGCTAACATCAAGCTCTTAGGTCTACTCTGCATTTACCCAGAAGTATGATATGGTTCTCATTCTTGATGGGGTTTCATTTCATTCTTCACTCACTGGTGCAACAAATATTAGCCACATCCAAGATGTGCTATATTATGGTTTTATATATGTTGTCATATGAAATTCTTATGGTTATAATGAGTTTCATTTGACCAGTGAGTAAGTGACTTTCTGGGAAGTTGTTATCCTCTTAGTTCAATTTTTTTTTTCCATAGGAAATAAGTAGCAGAGTTAGGATTTCAACCCAAGTTTTTCTGGGTTCTGAAGCATAGTTTCTTTCCGCTTAATCACAATGGTTCCAAAGCCATTACCAGTTGTAACTCCCCTCCTCCAATTTACACTGATCTTCCAGCAAAGTCTGCTGCAAGGTGGCCCGGCCCTTCTATCTTCCTCACTAGGTTGACACCAAACTCCTAAACTGAAAGCTGAAGGGCACATCAACACTTAGAATAAGCCTCAGATTGTAGGGTTAGCTCCTGAATCACACACATCATTCCAGTCTTTCATAGAATAAAGGTTTCACATGAAGAGATCCTTTTTTTCATCCGCTTTATGAGCTTTAGCTCATACTAAAAGAGCTAAAGATCAAATTCACATCTAAGAATGATTTCACATGCCAATATTTACAAATGTCATGGGTAGCAAGACCACTGTTTTAACATATTTGTAAATTTCTTAGAAGTGTTCTTACAAATGTGTCCTCTTTACTCCTAGCCTTAATCTCATCCATTCCATCTGTGGATCTCTACCTCTCTGAAATCATTGTATCTGTTGAACATTTTACCAATAAGCCAGCAACAATAACAATACAATCTCTACTAAATTATCACAGTGGTTTATAATGTAAAAGCATGCATAGTTACCACACTTAAAAAAGTGACTGTGTTGGAGTAAAATGATTATTGCCCTGACTGTGTTCTCACAATACAAAAGTCTCAAGTGCCAGGAAACAACTCATATGCATAGAATGATGTTTTGTTCTCCCCTAGGTTCGTGTACTCAGGTCAGTGTTCCATATTGCATATAATAGTATACATACTCTGTTATAGCAAGAATACACGGTACACATTTATCAAAATTTGGCAGAAGACTGGTTGAGGATGTCATACATATTATGAAAGGGTCATTTTAGTTAATTAAGAAGAATAAAATTCAGCATGGAAACTAGTTCCTTATAATCAACTCAATTACCAAAAATGAATTATGTACTTTATGATAGTTCTTGATGACCCAGAGGCTGCCTGGAGGATTACGGGGAAAATAAACACACACACACACACACACACACACACACACATTGGTGCTACTGATAGTAAAAATAACAATCAAAGTTGGATTTGAGCTAGAAAGTCTATATGTAGATATGTGTGTTTGTTTTCAGTTTGTTACCTGATGCCATTCCACAACTAAACATAATTTCAATTGTTCATTTAAAACTATTATTAATCTCTCTCTCCTTCTTTAACCTGTCTGGAGAAAGCGAATAATGACTTCAGTCTCGGAGTTCAAATGAAATAAATAGAGGTGAGGTAACAGGTGACAATCTATCTTTCCATATAGTTATCAACAATGTACCCCTCAAGATTCTACTAAGACAGGGACCGAAACATTATTTCATGACCATAGTTAACCTGAATAAGGACTTTGCTCCTCCTAACTATTTTGTTTTCAAACTTAGGTCCGTCCACTGGGGACATCTAGTACTTGAGTACTCCAGCCCTTTACTCCAAGTGGAAATTCTCAACTTACTCTGTCTTTGATTCCTCTTTGCTATGGCACATAGACATCACCTGGCTTTCTTCCTGAGTGGATGGTTTTCTGTGTCATTGACCTTACCTCCTCCCCTACATCACGTGCTCTTGTGTTGTGGCCACGGACAAATGAGGAGGCCAAGTCCAAAAAAGACGCAGGTGATACCTTGGGTTTCAGGCTGTGGAGGAACAGCATCAGATCACCCTTCTCTCAACTCCTCTTTGGCCACTTTCCCCTGCAGTGTCCTTCCCCTCATGCCATCCTCATTTGCTAAAGTCAAAATGCATTTTATTTTAGTAGCTGGAAAAGGAAGGGGATGGTGCATATTTAAAACATTCTAAATTGGCCTTTAGCATATGTTGCTGGCACAGCAGAGTGCCTGCTTCCAGGGAAATATGTACTGAGGTATTTTATCAAGCAGCTCCTGAGTGAAGTTTCTTCACGCCATAAATATAGAAACCGCATTCCCGAACGGAGGCACAGGGGTTGTGAGAGGTTAGGAAGCTGGGAGACACTTTATCCCCCTTTCATGTAGTGTTTTAAAGGATTCAATAATGTTATTTCTCATGAACTAGATAGTTGATTATTACATTTTAAATGTATTTTAATCTGTCAAAGAGGTGATTGTTTTAATATTCCTATTTGACCAGTACAATGTCACTTCTTTAATTACAAGGCAACTTAATATATTACATTCTGAAATTGAAATGTAAAAGGAAATGATTTATGGTCAAAGATTAAGCAAATTTATCAGCTCGGGGTTCCTCCCAAATTTTAAACTAAATCTAGAGCGAATATATCTTGGCAGCACTGTCTTTTAATTCTACTATTATTGATTTAAAGGCTAATTTCAGAATAAGATGTCTCTTTTTAAACAGAAGAATTTCTCATTTGTCCTGGAGGATCTAACAGGCCCTGCAACAGACCTGGGATTTGATTTATAAATATGTTTTGTGAGGAGATGGGCAGGACGGCAGTCTCTGTTACATAACACATCCCTTCTTGTCTCCTTCTGTTACTCCTTTCAGCACAGAATGCAAGCCTTATGGTTTTCATGTCCTAAATCTGAAGATGTGTTTTGTTGTTGTTGTTGTTGTTGTTGTTTTCCCGCAGCAGTTAAAACATGTAATATAAAGCAAATCAAACGGGGGGGCTAAATAATAATATTAGGTTGGTGCAAAAGTAATTGCGGTTTTTGCAATTGTTTTTAACCTTTAAGCAGCAATTACTTTTGCACCAACCAAATAGCATCACTCAGGGCTGAAGACAGATCTGTTTTACTGATTTTGGATATGTCCTCTCTCTCATGGGCTGAAACATGCCTCTTTTTCACATATATTGGTAATTGACCTTTATTTTTGGCTCTGATATAGTCAGTCCTGGACGCTTTTACTGTTACCAGGCCAGTAGTTACGGCTGAATGAGGTATATAGTACACAACGACTGAAACACATCATTTCAGGAAATCTAATCCAGCTCTTCCAGGCTCTAGAACACACCAATCATAACTAAAATTCCCACCGAAGTGAAGATTTACAAGTTGGGGGAAAAAGATAAATAAATAAATAAATAAACAAAAACTACTCAAGGATAAATTTCAGAGATGTTTCCTACGTACTCTTTTGCAGTTGAAATGCTGTATGCTACAACACATACATTTTCAGCCAATGAAGCACAAGATACTGGCAAAATATTTAGAACTCAGAGTTGGTGCTGTATTTATCCATTGATGAAAATTCCAGTAAAGTTCTTACACATGCGTGTTTTGGTAATTATAAATTCTGTAGTATGAGAGGTCTGTTTTCAATTCAATAATAGTTGGCCATGGAAATAAGACATAATTTACTTGGCCAGATGTTTAGAATTCATTAGTTGTTTAGTATACTAACCTGCCCTTTTTTTTTCCCGTGCGCACATGCACAAATGTACTTAAGCAAGTGATTTTAAAACCCCACATTTAATACTAATTATTCATATCAAATAGATGGATAAAACGCTCAAATAGTTTTCACTTGTTGCTTTTCTAGTACAAGTCACATCAGTCTGAATGCCTTTTTAAAACTGGGAAATCCCAAGAGTATTACCTGTTTCAAACACAGGGCCCACAAAATTTTTCTCCTCCAGTGTTTTAACTCATTTGGAGTTTGTTTTATTAGCTTGACTGAGGAGCTCCAAAGGAAATAAAGCATTAAATTGGCAGAGCCTAAACAAGACTTTCCTTCAAGAAGGGACTGGGAGCTTTGGGTGACAGTCTAATTGCTTCAAAGCCCCCTCAGAGGCCTTGGGCATGGAGTAAGAATGTGTCAACAACAGCCCAAGGCAGCCAAAGAATTAACCAGGCAGAGTTCTGCAGACCCCACAATCACAGATCACTTCAAACGGTTTTCAGACAGGGATTAAAATAAAATAATGAATTATCGTCAGGCAATCAGTTAGTATATGTCCCAACAGAGGTTACTTCCACAATGCAAAACAAGCTTTTTCTCAACTCCTGCTGGCTAGGAGCTTCCTGACAAAGCTGCCCTTATTGCCTTATGTTATCCAGAGTTTTCCATCATGTCAAGTGGACAGAACAGAGCACCGCCACTTACACACAGATCCAAAAGCAGATGCAGGAAAATCATTGAACAGGTTATCCAGCCACTGTCCTAGGAGAAAAGGATTAAACAAACTGATTCTGTTCAGGGGATGAGGGAGTCAATCAAACAAATAAGCCACCTGCCAAACTGCTTACACACAGGTAACCCTTTTGTATCCTTTTGGGATGGAGTTACTCAGTGGAATTTCAGGCTATTTCTAGTTTCAATAATCAAAACACAACCAAAGCATTCTAACAAATGTCCTTTCTTTTAACCAATTTGAATAATGATTGAATAGTTCTTATGTATGCTAACAGTGAAATAAATATCTGTATTATGGCTTGATGATAACGTATTGGAATCATTACCAACTAAGTCTGAAATTTGGTCCTGACATTTCAAAAATCGGGGCGAGGTATTTGAGACCTGTGCCACATGGAACTAATCTCTATTAATCTATTGTTAAATAAACAAAAAACAAACTGGAAGAAAGGGAATAAATGTTTCATTGCTTTCTTTCATTTGATCTTCATAAGACAAGGGGACACATATTTGGTAATGCTAGGGCACAATAATGTTTCATACAAAGTTTTAGGATGTAAAGCAGACGTTGTTGCTCTTTCTGTGTAAATTGGCATATAAGAAGTAGTTACCTTTATTTGATTTGTGAGAACACTGTGAACAGCTGGATACAAATCTGAGACACAGAAAGAGGCTAAGGTGAGAGAGAAATACCCTAGAGTCATGAAAAATCAGGTGGTGGGTATAGTCCAAAAGTATTGAATTTGTTCAAGGTAAATTCACTGATTTCAAAGAATGGGGCTGCACTGAAAGCAAATCACTGGAATTATTTTTATAATATTTTTGTGCAGACCTCTTTTTATCACTATAGTACAGAGCTCCTTGGAAACAGTGCTGGTGTGTTTACGCATCTCGGTATCCCCAAAACTTAGCACAGTGTCTGCACATAGTAGTGACTTGGTAGATGTTTAAAGGAGGGAAACTGCAGCTGGAGGATATAAGAAGCAATGCTTAAAAACAGGAAAACTGTGTAAAGTACCCAAGAATCTCCTGTGTTTTGGGTCCCATGTCAAATTTAGAGAAGAGCTAAATCATATTATAAACAAAGGTCAAGATCAGGAAACAAAATAATGGCAGACTGCAAAAAGGAAAATGATAATCAGGACTGTTGTTCAAGCAATGCCAGAAAATTATGCCCAGCCGAGTAGACAACTTAAGCACCTTAAGGCAGAATGAAAGTTTCTCTCTTGTCATTAAGTCCTCTATTCAATTACCATTTATCGGGGTAATTAAACACTGGAAAGTGATGCCAGGCTAATTGTTAGATTATGATAATTACATGTCTTTGCTATGCTACAGCTGATCAAAATAAGATGTGGTCCCGTGCACTTAGCTAAAGCTGCTGTGTAATCGTCAGACTTTCGTGGAGCGCTAGGCCATTTATTACTAATTCATTACAAATCAGGCGGAGAAGCTTATTATTTGTAATGCTTCACCCCCCCCCGCCCCCCACCCCCCCCACCCCAGTCTCCTGGAACAAGACTTCCAAAAGGTTAAGCACAAACTGCTGCCTCTCATTGGCCCGTTTCCATCCCAATTACACAGCTGAGCAGCATTAGGTGCCTCTATTTGAGAGGGTTCATCAGACTGCTTCACAAAATCCTGCAACCGCCTATCCTAGTGGCAGGAACATCCACGGCTCCCTTTCAGCCTCTGCCAACCACTGTTCTGCTCTGAGCTGTGTCCCAGCAACCACGAGTTGGCAATCCAGAGGGTCTTTGCTTCTGAGGCTCCCTTGTGCTCAGGTCAGGCCTAGACCAGGCTGGGATATGGCCAGGCTGTGCTCTAGTTGGCAGGAAGCACGGGGTGTACAGACGGGGCCCCTCCTACCAGGATATCCAGTCTCTGCTCCTCAAGCTAGGGTCAGGAGAGAAATGCAACTTTCTCAGGAACCGACCAGAGTCTTCTCAACGCTACCAAATAGTGACTCAGATCTTTCTAGAGAAAGACTAGAACTAAGCCATTGTTCGGAGGCCCTTCTGGGAGTTAAAAATCTCTCCTTCCATCCCTCGACTAGCTATTCCAGGTCACTGTGGAAAGACGGCAAGGCAAACAGGAATTTGAGATTCTTCATTTGTCTTTATCCTGAGCCTTCTCACGCTCTCCCCTGAAGCCATCATCAGAATGTGTTCACACGGGACTTTGCTAAGTAGAGGAAGCACTGAGCTTGCATCAGCTTAAAAGTTTAGCAACTGCTACAAAGGTCGTGTTGTGGTATGGTTCTACTTTAGGTTTATTTTTTCCTATTACTTGGGCAGTATTAGAGACTGAATGTTTGTGTCCCTAGTTCCCAAATTCATATGCTGAAGTTCCAGTCCCCAGTGTGACTATATTTGGAGACAGGTAAAGTGAAATGAGGTCATAAAGGGCGGGGCCTTGATGCAATGCGATTAGTGTCCTTCTAAGAAGAGACAAAGAGAGCCCCTCTCTTCTTTCCCTTCAGTGCCTCTGCAAGCCAGGAAGAGAACTTCTACCAGAAACCGACTCTGGGGAACTCTGATCTGGAACTTCTAACTCTAGAACTATGAGATAATTAATTTATATCATTTAAGCCACCAAGCCCATGGTATTCTGTTATGGCAGCCTGAGCAGGCTAATTCAGACAGTGTAAAATGTAATTAATGATCGAGTTGGGGGTGGCGTGGTACTGAATTACATCACTGCCAGGGACATCAGAGATATAAAGAATCAATGAAAAACAACTAGGTGATGATGGCCTGGAAGGAAGGAAATGAGGGGGAGGGATGAGAGCTGTTAAGCCAATGCTGGTACCCCCAATATCCTGCACGTAGGAGACAATATCCATCTGCTCTTCTGAGCAGATGGCTGGTCTCAGGGGAGAAGGCACATTATTTTCCTAAGTAAGGATAGTTTCACCTCTGAAATTAACTTACGGCACCACAAAAATGACTGTATTATCACCCAGTAACTGTGTTATCTCACTGTTTCAGCAAGGCTTTCGCCCACAGATAGAATGAAGGGTGTTACAGACAAGTCACATACTCCATTTTACCCTTCCTTGACCCTGGAAATTAAAACAGAATATGCTACCACCTTTCAAAAATCATATTAAGTGCATTCTGGGGACAAGACAAACCATGAGGTATCCTGTTAACACCAGAACACATAAAACTGTCATCTATGCACACATTTACGGGTAGCCTGTGGTTTAAAACTAGGGAGCTGGGGAACAAAGGTACTTCGGTTCATCACATAAAAATGGTTTTGCAGTACTTAGTATTATCATTTCCTCCCCATACTCATTAAAAGAATATCCATTCATTCAGCTGGATTCTCTATTTACTTTTATGGCCTAGACCACAGAAAGATATATGCAAGAATAATGCAATCATAAAAAATAAGAAACTAATTGCTCTAACCCAAGGAAACATAAGGAAGAGAAAGAAATAAACAATTCACCATTTATTTTTTAGAAATAAATCTCAGCACTTTAGGGGATTCTAAAGTGCTGTAGTATCTCCACCTACTTCAATGCTTGTCTACGTCAATGACAGAGACCAGAGTTGCTGTTTACCCTTTCCCCTTTCATTTTAATAAGCTCTACTTTCTAAATGTCCATCTTGGAAAAGAACTCGAGTTTAGAGCAAATGCACATGACCCTCCCCTTGAACTTGCAGAATGTTTGGTCCCGCTACAAGCACTGAGTGAGCCCCTTGTGGGGACTGGGAGCTTTCAGAGGGATGCTTAGTGCCAAGACACAAAGACAATGAAACAGAGGGTAATAACGGGCACACGGGGTGACAACTCAGCAGCCTGGGCCTTGAGGACAGGGTCACAACTGGCTTTCTTCTGCGCTCAGAAGTATAAGCCCAAATCCCAAAGTTTCTTTCACATGCAACATTAACATTTTATTGCTGTTCAAATGGTTCAAGTCCGAGAGAGAGAGAGAGAGAGAGAGAGAGAGAGACAGAGAGAGAGAGACAGAGAGAGACAGAGAGAGAGACAGAGAGAGAGACAGAGAGAGAGAGACAGAGAGAGAGAGACAGAGAGAGAGAGAGAGAGAGACAGACAGACAGAGAGACAGAGAGAGAGAGAGAGACAGAGAGAGACAGAGAGAGAGAGACAGAGAGAGACAGAGAGAGAGACAGAGAGAGAGACAGAGAGAGAGAGAGAGACAGAGAGAGAGAGAGACAGAGAGAGAGAGACAGAGAGAGAGAGAGAGACAGAGAGAGAGAGAGAGAGAGAGACAGAGAGAGAGAGAGAGAGAGAGAGAGGAAATGTGAGCTACTGTGGAGTTACAAACTCAAATGTTGATGAGCTGGGTCAAAAACAACAAAGGCATGAATGAAACCTAGGGGAGTCATTAAACAAGCCTGGGTCTTAGCACAGCATCTGTATCCAGTATGAGGAGAACCGTGACACCGTCTCATTGATCAATTTATTTACAGAAAAGGGCAATTTCATTGATTGATGTTTTCATTCAACATCTGGGTATCTACTCTGTGCACGTTAAATATTTAAATAAAATCATAACCCATTTTGTATATTAAAACAAACTTAGATTTTTTTTTTTTCCATTCCACATGTATACGTTTCAACCCTATCTCTGGAGGCAAACATGTAGGCAAAAGGGGAATTCTCTTTGGTACACTCGCAGATTTTCTGTCTCAGAACACCCCTTAGCTGAGAAAAGATTCACAGCAGCAAGACACACCCAAGGATGTTTTAATGAATCTAGTTATTAATTGAAAAGCACAAGTCTTGGGGCGGCCAGATGGCTCAGTTGCTTAGAGCTCGAGCTCTGAACAACAGGGTTGCCGATTCGATTCCCACATGGGCCAGTGAGCTGCACCCTCCACAACTAGACTGAAGACGAGCTGCTGCTGAGCTTCTGGAGGGGAGGCCAGATGGCTCAGTTGGTGAGAAAGCGAGCTCTCAGCAACAAGGTTGCCAGCTCAATTCCTGCATGGGATGGTGCGCTGCTTCCCCTGCAACTAAACGGTGACTGGACTTGGAGCTGAGCTGCGCCCTCCACAACTAGATTGAAGGACAACGACTTGGAGCTGATGGGCCCTGGAGAAACACATTGTTCCCTAGTACTCCCCAATAAAATGTATTAAAAGAAAGAAAAGCCAAGTCTTGGTCACTAAAGATGCTGGTTACTATGGTTTTATGATGACCAGAGAAAGTAACATGACATGCGCCATCCAAGTGGGCAGATTAGATGCTCCATCTATGCTGCTAATAAAGAGCGTATCCACTGTCGGTGTCGTTAAGCTGCCGGGAGCATGCACTAATTTGCAGAGGCTATTGGACGGAAGGGAGACGGTGTCCTAGCTGAAGAAATGCCTTTTCCTTCTGCCCATGCTAACAGTAAAGCTGAGCTGGAGTTTACTATGTGACTGGGTGTCCTGTGAAGCTTACACACTCACCCCAACTTAGGGTTTTGAATCCTAAGAAGTTACAAACTATTCTAACCCACTGAAGGATATGGACTGACGATTGGGAACTATGGGAAGTGTTTTTTGTTTTATTTTAAATATGCATTTCCGGCATAAAAGCTGAAGGAATAAACTTACATATGCATAGCAGCATTTCCTGGTAGACAAATAAATGTAGGGTTTTGTTTTTTAAACCGGGTGGTGGCTTCAAGATGAATTAATATCTCTAAAGATATGAGAGATGTTTGGAACTATATGGAAACATGAAATACTGCTCTTCTCTGGTAGACAATTAGGACATTTAAAAATTCGTATCACATGAGAGAAAAATGTTGGTTCTAATGACTAGAAAAATTTATAGGGGAACTCAAAATTAAGACACATCACTTTTGTTTTACTTAATAGTAAATTGCAACCCAGCATCCCCAAGCACTCACTGAATTCAAAAAGGAATTCTCAGTATATTTGTAATTATGCATTTATGTACACTACTGAATCTATGAATTCCTCTCACATAAACTTTCTATAATTAGTTTTGACACAGCAACCACCACAATTAAGTTATTAGAGCTGAGAGGGACAAAATCCTAACTCACCACTGCTTAAAAACATCAGGTTTTTTAACCTTTATAGTCCTAGACATTACTTACGTTTACTCGTCTTAACCTACAGTTATTGTAAATTTCTTAATGCACATAGCGTGCGTGACGTAGGCTTATCAAGAGATAGCCTCTCGTTTCCCCTTGGCACTTGGTGTACTCAGTAATAATTTCACACGCACCCTACTTCTGCATCAAGACTACAGAGAGACATACTAGGGGAAGGAACTTTGAGACACCATCTCATCCAGCTGTTTCCTTTCAGGACTGTTAATTATCTAGACTCTTTTTAAAAAAAACAACCTCGAGGGAGAATTTGAGTCTTAAATAGTAGCTCTTCTCAGGACCTGTAGATGTCATTCAAAATTCAATGCATAAAGAAATTCTCTATTCAGGAACATCCAGCTTTTCAGTGTTGTTCAGAGCATTTCCATCACCCCCGCCTTATAACAAGGTTTGAGAGAAAAATAGAGGAAATTTAGCTCATGTTTTCCTAGGAAAGTCGAGCTGATTGTATTATCGACTGTCTACTGCATTAGCAATTTCCAACTGAATTACAAACTGTTTCGCGGCATTATATTGCTATTGTTCAATACCATTTTCATTGCCCTAATGAAACAAAGCTATATAATATAACCATAAAGTACTGATTACAGTTAACCATAATGAAAGAGAGCGAAGGAAAGACCTAGTTTTAAAATATGCAAAGATAAGAAACGCTGATACTCAGCGGACATCTTTTTAAAACTCTTTTTGGCTTTCTGGATTGAGATCTAAACAACAGTGGCAAATTAATTCTTCTTTCTCTTCCAACAATACAGATGGCATTTCCCATAGGATAGAATTTCTACAAGATTTCCCAAAGAGCAAAAGTTGTCCAGGTGCTAAAAAAAATATGTAACAATGTGTATTTTACTCTTATTGTAAAAAGTGCCTACTTTAACCAGAGTATTCCCTAATATCATAGATGAGAATATGTAAATTTTTCTCCCGGGTGCAGGTTTCTCCCTGTTTATGGGTGAGCTCTTTCAGGGAGTGCTATTATAAAACCACTAGGGTATTTCTTATTGGCCCATATTAAATCAACCAGCAACACAAATGTTCAGGTTGCTGTGCTGGGCTGAAGGCTGCCCAAGTTAGATGGCAAATCCATGGCTGAGATTTCTGCCCTTTAGCAAAGGCTGTGAAGGTTACTTGGCAGCCCTTTATACACCCAGCAGACAGAAGCGGAAAACAAAGAGTTGGATGAACGAGCAGAAGTGACAGAGAAAATTCTTGGGTCTTGCAAATTATAACATGGCTAGAAGCTGTAGTGCTGGACAGTAGCTAACCCCTGAATTTGTGCCAGAGCTACCATACACCTCCCTCCCCCCAAAACAACCCTCAGAGTATAATTGGTATGGTTGACCCTTAAACTATCTGGGAGTTAGGAGCACCAACCCTCCACACAGTTAAAAATCCACGTATAACTTTTGACTCCCCAAAAACTTTACAGTCAGCCCTTTGCATCTGTGGATTCAACCAACTGCAGATCGAAAACACTATTTTTGATCTGAAGTGGGGAGACCACAGATATGAAAGGCCAATTGTATTTATTGAAAAAAATCTACATGTAAGTGGACCTGGGCAGTTTAAACCCATGTTGCTCAAGGGTCAGCTGTATACTGGGAAACAGCACACTGCTATCACTCCCGAAGAATTCCTTGAACTGAGATGGTGATGGTTAATGAAATAGCTGTGTGGTGCTGGAGTAGCAGATGTGATCTGTGGCTGCCCAGGTCCCAGACCCAGACATTTTACATCTGACAAATCCTTCCTGTCATTTCCTTAGTGGACATGGTGTCAATGTAAAGAACATTGGAAATGCCTGAGTGACAGGATCAGAGACTAATTCCTCCAAGACAAACTCTGATCATGGGACAAACCATCCTCTGAAGATCTGTGTTTGTATTTCTATGAGCAATACCGATAATAGTGTCTGTCATCCGTGTGGACACAACACGCTGAGTTCTACATACTGTATTTGACACATTGATCTGGTTTCGGAGGTTCAGGAGAGTCACCTCAAAGCTCATTGCATTTTCTAGTTTTTGCACCCCTGAAAAAAGGTGAAAAATAAATTCAGGGTGGTACATGTTAAACCTCTTTCAATAATGTGTATTGCCTGAAAGATAAAAGAGAACATGCATTTCTCGTTCCCTATTAGAGCGCTAATTTATGCAGGTTCATTTGCCTTTTGCGTCTATTGATTGGCTTCTTGTTGTCTCATCTCCTGCTCAACTCCATTAGAATCTTTGCTGACTTAACAATAATGCAAAGCCAGACAAAATTTGTACAGATTTTTATGTGCTTTTGCATCTACAGACTATTTTAAAGTTTGCATAAGCCAGACATTGTAAGTAGAAATTATGGGTGACGTGAAAAAGTATTTCACTTCATCAGAACCAAATTTTCAGGGAAGATGAGAATACTTAATAGTTGAACTCCTCTTTTCAATTTTAAATAGTCAAGTGTGAACATTTGCAAAGAATCCTGGGCTTTGGGCACGCTGAAATTAAAATAGAAGAGCAATTTGAGATTACAGATTATAAAACCAGTAAGCACAGCTGCTATATGCAGGGCAGGAAATGGCTCTCCTTTTCCAAATCCATTTGTGAGAGACAGGCAAACATAGAAGTAAAATATACTTTACTGTGAAAACTAGCAAAAGGGCGAACACCCTGGAGAACAATTTTCAGACATGGTTTGTTCTTTATTTGCTCCCACTCTCAAATAATGCTTTTATTTAGTGCTTCTCTCTGGAGGAAAAAAATAAATGTATATGTATATAGCCCCACATATTTTTCAATATTGATTAGTCTAAATGCTTTCTGTTTATGGGTTCAAATAAAAAAAATCTAATTTTAGTCTCAGGATTAGCGATAAAATAACTTACTTAAATACGACGTGATCCCAAAGCTGTGAATCATAGGACCAAAGAGTACAAAAGTTGCCATCTTAAGGTATGATGTTTAAACTCCAGAGAGTATTTTAACGCAGTTTGTACAGAGCACAGATGTGCTGCACTGAAGGATTAATATCTATTTCTTCTGGTTTGCATGTCACTAATTTACCTGTGTCTAAAAGGAAGAGGGGAAATGTGAAAGTCCAGTGAGAATCTGCTCCCAGCCTCCTTCAGGATGATTACACTGGCCCCACGGATTTGACTACAGAGAAATCACAAGATGTTGAGCCTAGGAATGGGGAGACTTCTCGCTTATTGAGCATTCTAGAACTGCTCAGGCAGGGATGTTCGACAGGGGCAGAGGGACATCTGGCAGGTGTGGAGTTCAGCCACCCAGACCTCCCTAAGGATGCTTGCAAATCGTACAAGATGTCCAGGAACACTAATAGGCATTCTCTGAACCACTTGGGAGGTGTCACTAATAAAAAGTGGAAATCAGAGTGGAAAGAAAATTTAATTTCTAATCCTCCTTGTGGCACCTGGCTTTTTCAGCACATATGGTTTGTAAAGTTTGCTAATGTCTGGTGGTTATCAAGGAAATCAGAGTTGATTAAAGATATTTCAACTTTACCTTCATTTCCCAGACTTTGCAGACATCCATCTGATAACTGAGAAGAAACAATTATCCTGATTGGTTGTGGCAGGCAGCACAAGAAAGAGGTCAGAGAAAGGGACTGACAGCCACCTGGCTAGATTCAAAGGGCTCTACTCATAACTGGTAATCCGGTAAGTTACTTTACCTTTCCGTGCCTCAGTTTCCTCAACTGTAACATTGGAATAATAATAATGCCTCACTCCTAGGGCACTTGTCAGGATTAAATAAATAAATTAAATGAGCAAATCAGGACTGTAGGTAAAGTGCTTAGACTGTGCTTAACAAATAGGACAGATAAAAGGAATATGTGAAATTATATGCCCGACGAAAAGGAGGTTTTCGACAAAGAATTTTAATACTTTGAAAAATATCTTGAGAATCTCAAAGATCTTTAGAGATAAAAATTGTCATAGTTATTGAAACATCTCAAGTAGATAGAGTGTAATTATAACAAATTTTTGTTTATGAAAGAAAAGTGATTTCTGATAAAGGTCTAACTATTACATTGTTTTGTATACCTGAAACTAATAAAAAAAATTAAAGCAAAAAAGTGATTTCTGAAAGAAGCTTATAGAACGGGGGAGGGGAATATGCTGACTCTTGGGAGGGATTGTCTATGCATACACAAAGAGAACTCAGTCACCTCTGGGAAGTGTGTTGGATATATAAATACATGGAGGAGAGATGGGCAGTTGTCTATCTGGTGTGGTTTCTGAGACACAAAAGCCATCTTCAAACAAAAATGCCTTCCCCAAAGTGAATTTCAGTTCTTAAATATGTATAAAGTATTGTTTTGCTTAGGAGGGAAATCCTACTTGCCAGCCACTGCATTAACGTATCTTCATATCTCTGACTCATTAATACCTGCACCTAGCAGAAGTAAGACCCCTGAGAGATGAAGGAACATGGTAGGTACATTTTGAGGAGAAAGAGTAAGGGCCCTGCAGGGTTGGGAGAACATGCCTCAGAAAAGGGACATCAGACAGAACGACAGAGGTGTAGGGTGACACACTAAAGAAATACTTGAGACTTCCCAATTCTGCTGAGGTCAGCTCTACAGATTGTCATCATGTTGCATTAGAATAAATGACATATCGCTACAAGAAGGTCTATTTTAACTTAAAATTACACTTCAATTGAGCAATATAATATTAGCTTGACCTTCCATCATTTCTTAATTTGGTTGACGTTTCACTATTTATCTCCTGTCTCTTTGTGTTAATTAATTCATTCAATACAAGTACATCGATTGCCTCCTGTGGCTCAGGCATTGTACTGAAGGAGGAGAAACAAAAATGAAGCAAGATGTAGTCCTGACCTAGAGGAACTGGGTCTAGTGGGAGAGACAGTCACACAAATAAATCACTGCAATAAAATGTGATAAATGTCATAAGAGAAATTTGTACCAAATGCTTGTGGAAAATAGGAAACAGCAAAGATTTTGAAAGGGTCAGAAAGACCTCACCGAGCAGCCACATCTTGGAATGTGGACAGAAGGGGAGGAAGTGGGTTTTCCAGGCCAGGGAACAGGTACAAATCCCAGAAGGCTTGAAAGCAAGGAGTTTGCTGAGAGGGCAAATGAAGCTATCGAGGGAGGTGAAAACTGTATTTTGAAAAAGGGGTTGGGTACACAATGAAGAACCAGAGAAGAGTTTTAATAATATAAGAACGCAATTGGATTTGTATTTTAAAGTGATTGTTCTCCTAGTCCTGCAGAAGACAGAGTGGGTGGGGAGAAAGCCTGGAGTAGTGAGATCACAGCAGTCTACTGCAACAGACCAGGCAAACACCCACAGACATCACTAGCGTCACTGAGGAGCCTTACTCCGCTGCACCTGACAATAAACTATTCACTTATTCATCCATTCAGCGACAATTTGTAGAGGTCCTATTTTGTGCAAGATACTTTGTATTGTGGAAGCTACAAAGTAAGTCAGACACAAACTCTTCACTTCAGCTTCTTATGATTGCCTAGACATGACGAGCTTGAAGTAGGGCATTTGTGGGATTAAAGAAAAGGATGTGAACAAGAGAAAAGTTACAGAGGCAGAAACATCAGAAGACGTTTAAAAGTATTCCCTAATATTTGTTCATTATTTTGCAGCACTTATGTAGGACCACATGCATTAAAAGTTAATGTGCAGTGGCTGAAAAAACAATGGAGTTAAAAGTCCTGGGTTTAAATACTGTCTCTGCTTAAATACGGTATGAATTGGTCCAGTCACTTAATCTCTCTGGATCTCAGTTTTAAATAAATAAATGAAAAACTAGCTGTCGTAAACGTTCTATCATGCTCTTTCAGTTTAGCACAGAGATCACGCAGAATAGTTAGTAAATTTTTGGTGACTGGATTATTTCATAAACTAAAGGATAAGACTTGGTAGATTGCACCCAAGTCCACTCCAGGATTTCCATCCATTACATTTTAGTGGCGTGAAGAAAAGCCCTAACCAAACACTCAGTATCTAGCATCTAGCATCTCGCACCCAGGGGGAGCAAGGAGGCCACGATAAATGAGTGTCTGGTGTCAGGTATGGAAGATCGGAAGGGCAAAAATACGGCGAAAATCGTGTAAAGGATTCCACTCTTTCCTCATGGACAGTGCAGAACTAGGGACTATTTAGGTGGTGGCAATTAATAGAAATGTCACCACTGATTAAAAGCTATAAGAGAAGCTGAAGTTACAGTTTAGTACATGATCATTTTACCCCCACACCTGCTTTCAACCCTACTAAGGGCTGAAGCAGCACAACAGGAAATGGCAAGCATTATGATGAGAAAAATCAGTGAGGTCACCATTTAGAAATTTCCCAAGTATCTTCTGAACCGCTTCATGGAGTCTCTTAACATCTACAGTCCTTGAGGAGCTGTCCAGGTTCCAATATCCCTGTTACCGGGATATAAATATATAACATGCACTTAATCAAAACTGCTTTACACCTGTTCCCTCCTACTAAAGACGATAGGAAAAAAACATCTGTATTGCTCTCTCTGGACAGATAAAACTTCTCTTCCAAAGTCTTTCGGAAGGTAATTAGGTACTTTAAGTGTGGGGTAATTTAAGATTTTTGTCCGACTCCAAAACTGTTGACAATATGTTAAGCAGATGGAGGTCATTTCTTTTATTTCTCTAACTTTCCCTTTTGGCTCTCTGATGAAGGCTATGCTGACATAAGTGTTTTGTTGTTATGCATGGTAGATAGACCTGCCAGTCCCAAAGGTGAGGCAAACCACGTCCTTTCAAATGATCTGTTATTTTTGGCCATAAATTTGGATTAACTATGACAGAAAGCCTTGAGACATTTTATATGCCTCAACTTCAGCATTAGGAGGAAGAAGGGGACTTATAAGACATGGAATGGGGTATGCTAAACAAAAATGTGTTTTGGACATTCTGATTCATTGAAACAAAATGGCTTTTTGAGCACCCTGGGACCTCTGTATGTTTGGATTTAGTATCCCAAAGGCAAAGTTCTTGGCTTTAGAGAAAACAAAAAAATCTTCAGTTCTTGGAAAACTGCTGCTATCAGCCTCATTGTGAGTTGATTTAAATTAAAGTCACAGGTCTTGAATAGTGAACCACCTTCTGCCATTCTCCCTCTTTTGTCTTCCTTCTCAAGTAGTTTTGCTGACTAAATATTTTCTCCTCCTGATGTCGTTAAGCATGTACAAAGCTATAATTCATACATCAGATTCATAAAAGCCTAATGCCTGGAAGTATTGCTCAGTAACTCAAATATTTTTCTGCTTTTGCTCCTTAAATTTGCCTATAATTGATAAACTCATGAAACACTGGGAAATTAAGAGGCCTAAGGGTGAAAACCAGGGCACTGGATGTATGTGGTTCATCTACCAAATCTTCCAACAAAGAATTCATTATTTCACATGAACTGGACTCTGTTTCGTAAGAGACACTTGGGGGTGTTTAGAATGCTAAAATTATATAGTATTTTTGAGGTCAACCAGAGACCACTCAAACCAATGAGGATATGAGAGTTTTGCTTATATGAGGAAACTCATAAATAATATTTAACAAATCACAATCCTTTATCATTCATCACATCTCTTAAGAGAACAAAACAAAGGTAATAATGATTTTGGAGGCTTTTCATGTTCTGTAGACAATTACAGGCAAATGAGAACTGCATGACCTTGGCATTTGATCCCTTAGTATTAACCGTTTAGGAAGTCCTAGAGAGCTTTCTTCTCAATGCGTTGAGGACCACACTGTTCTATCACATAAAAGCTGTAGACCTCACCAAGCCTGAAAACCTTAAATACAGTTTATTAGACTATTAAAAGTTTATGACATCACTTCTCTGTTCTCTGGTATTCATCAATAAACCCCCATTGATCTCTACAGGAATCTGAACATAGCCTCTTGTACAGTAACACCTACGTGCTCAAGCTTCAAAGACTCATTTACTTCACATGTGTAATTTGCTCACTTATTCTTGCTGAGATAATGCTCCTGGTTTAATTGCCCATAGAGCAACTGGATAAATCAGCTATGTTGGTTTGTATTAGCTGTCTCTGCATATGTGTAATGCAAAAAAAAATTTCAAGGTTGTTCAAGCTATAAACTGCAAAAATGAGGATAAAAAATTATTCCCATGAACTACAAACAGACCCAACAAATATTTCTAAATTTTGCAAAATGCGAAAAAAAACACACCTTAAAAATATACTTGGTGATATCAACTACTTTACAGTTTTGGAGGTAAATACATAGTCTCAATATATGTTTATATATATAGATTTATTTATATGTAATGAGAGAATGAATAATGAATGAATTGATGAATAAATAAAAGTTTGAATGAATGCATAAATTATAAAGATAACTCAAATGTGGACCCACTTAAAAAATATCAGACATTTGCTTGTACAAACTCAAGTCTATATTCACTTAATGATCAGAACTATTCTGAAAGAAAAATATTTTTATATAAAACAAATTATTATCTCTTATGTATTATAGTAAGCCCCTTAAAGAGTCATTTTCTAATTAATCTTCCCTGTGGTGGTCATTAGTGAAACATGAGTTACAGTGTATTCACATAGGATAATTCATGAACACACACACACATGCACACACATAAAGACTTAACTCAGAAACATAGTTCAGTAAAACATTTTAATCCTTCAAGTAACAGAAAAATAATGCTTGCCTGGTTTTTTTTCAATCTTAAAAAAAATTTATATGAACCTCCTAGGAGGTTCTTATATGTTCCCTTATGTAAGAATAACAAGCCCCCACTATTTTAAATAAACTTCTATTTGATCTTCTGACTTCCTTCTAAAAACATTTTACTTTAAAACGATACGATACATAGTATGAAACTAGACTTGAAATAAATGCTATATATTTGACTATAAAACCGTATGTAGAACATGGTTACATTTTAGCTTGAGTTCTAAAACTAGCAGAATTTTCAATTAGAAAGATGTGAAGTCAATTCAGATATATTAGATATCGATTTGATAAAAGGAATTGCTTTTTTGATTAAAAAACTTCTAATGTTTGGTAAAATCAGACAATGACCAGACTAACAAATAAATCTTATATCCAGAACAAAATTTATTTCATATGAAAAATAGGAAAATGTGCTTGTGCCAAATGGGTTTTTTGTCATTCTGATTTAAGTAAGGCTTAAAATATGCTAGGCCTATTATACGTGGAATTCTGTCTAATGCACTGTATGTATATACATTTTACTTAGGAATCAAACTATAAATTGAGTTCCATACGTACAGAACCAAATAGAAACCTATATATAGGTCATTGATTTCATGATTTTTAGAGCTATTGACTAGGTGATTTTACAAAGGCACTAGCAATGAGGTCTGCCAAGTTTCCACTTTTGAAAATTTCAATACCTTGTGGTCTCAAGATAAAATAAACAAGAACTCAGAAACTCAAGCAATTCCAGAGATGAAAAGCAGACCCTAACGGCAGCATGTGGAGTGGAGTAAGTATCACTGAAATACTTGTTGATATGATTCAAGAGTGCTCAAGGCCATCTAATGCCACGGGCCACATGCAAAATCAGCAGAGGCCTAACCTGGCTAATTGTTCTCCTGATTGTGATGGGTTTCATTAGAAGAATAATCAGTTCTCAGCAGCCTACATAAAAATGTCAACTGAGAGACTGAGGTGTGTGTGTGTGTGTGTGTGTCAGAGACAGACAGAGACAGAGAGAGACAGAGACAGAGAGAGATGGATGCTCAGCTGAATGAATACAGATCACCATTAACCCACTCTTCAAACATTAAAGGGGTTCCAATATGAACGAAGCCAATAATTGCCTTCATAATTAGCATGAACATTTTCCTCCTGTCACTTTGCAATTGCTTTTATACAAACTCAAGTTGATGCTGACACTGGGGCATCAGCCCCAGTAAAAATATATTCGTATTTCGTCACTGAAAATTTGAAGACTAAAAATCTAAGTCATAACCCATTCTATAGCCAACTTTTGAGTAGTTATTTTAAAGTAGTTTATGCTAAATTCAATGAGAAATTGTTTTAAGATACTTTTTCATTAACTGTAGCTCCTTATTTTCATCTAAATATTAATGAAAAAATATAAAAATATAACTTTTTAAAAATATAGATGAAGACTATACATTTAATCACCCCAAATGCTATACTGAAATCAGATAATCATTTCAAGCCCTACTTTGTGATCTGCTTCTTTCAATGCCAGATTAAAATGAGTTCGGCCTCTGTGCAAAGAATCTTTTACTTAAATGGTAATCTACTTCAACTACTATTTCTATGCTAGAGATGTGAAACCTTGAGATTTAGAAATAGAAAACTTCCAGAAGTTATTAAGCTCTGAAAAAAAAAAAAAAAAAAAAAAAAACCCTTAGGGAAATTTGATAATATGCAAATACTACTATTTTTAGTGCCCATAATGAATTTAAGGTCATTTTGTTACTGTGAGAATGTAAAATGTATTATGTATATCTTTATTTGCTCATAAATGTATCATGGTCAGTATAGAGATAGAATAAAGCAGACAGTGTTCCAGGGAAATATATTTCATAAATGTTTTGTAAATATAATTTTTACTGTTTAAACTCTCTTCCCATGGTGGCTACAAAAATCAAAGAGAGAGAGAGAGAAAAGAGTGAGAGATGGAAGTATTTAGGTATGAAGCACTAAAACTAGGCTATTTTAAGCTCAATTCCATGGACAGAGGTGGTTTTATCTTCACTTAAGTGTTTAAAGGCATGTGATAACATTAAATGCAGATTTCCATCTACTTGATGGACTTGACAAAATCTCAAATCCTCATCTGGTGCCTCCAAATGTAACTGTCAGTTAGTTGATGTCAAAACCTAATGTCTCTGCCATGGCCTTACACATCTGGTCCCTGTCAGTGTCAACAGGGTTTGGTGGATGTGGTGTCATGGCAGGCAAGATGATTTATATACACGGGCCCAAAGATCTCAGAACTCATTTGGAGGATGCATTTCATCTGGTATACTTGCCATCAGCAAATGATTGACTGAAATTAAACAAAACCTCATATCCTGAAATTTGAGCAGTCTCTGCTCCTCCCCTCGCTCAGATCATGAATATATTTAGTTAGCCAGGGAATTCACAAAAGACCCATGTCAACAGTCTATTAGTGACAGAGTGAAAAAAAATGTGCATTAAACACCTCCATGCTTTAGCCTCTGACCTCCTTAAGCTGGCACATTTTTAAAATTCTTCATGGGATAAGGAATTACCAGCCACACTGGGAACTCATGAAACCGTGGTGTTCAAATCTGACCAGCCTTTTCCTTGAAAAACTTTTAATGTGGGAAGATCTGACATATTATGTATATCAGAAGTGGGCATTGCTTTTATCAAATACGTTACTTAAACTATTGTATCAGATTAGAATGGAAAATTCCTCAGTCTCTGCCTTTAACCTATCTTGATTCCATCTCCCTAGGACAACACACAGGCATGTAATATAAGACACTCCAAATGTCTGTTTCTTGGCTGTTAAAGCTCATCGTTGCAATCTGGTAATGGATAATTCTCTCCACTTGACTCAGTGTGAATTATCATTTTTCACAAGCCTCGTAATGATCTGTAAAACTAACACTTTGGTCCAGTTCACATTAGCATATGTTCAGAACAACTTTAATGCACTGCCACCCTGATTGGGTACAGCCAAACTTCTGATTTTGAGTACTTCCTGCAGAGAAATTCCATCCACTGACTGGAGATTCTTCATACTCCAAGACTATTTGATTAACACAGTTTTAGCTTTGATGGGCATAACACAGATAAGAGGTTTTAACTGTCCCTTTAACTTAGAACCTTAATTGAAAAAAAGAATTAGGGACCCAGTAAATGGCTACAGATCCATATTCCACATGGAGAGAGCTAATTAAGAGCTGTGGGGTGGTGAGTGGCGCTTCAGCTCCTAAAATGAGGCGTCCGTGTATATCAATCTAAAGTTCATTTAACCTAAGCTAACTAGGGTGTGACATATATTTTTATCCCGGTGCTCTAGGCTATTTCCCACGTATCTCTTTTCTAACATGCTACAGCTTGCTTAAGCTTTGAAGGAAATAAAAAAAAGTAAGTAATGATTGTTTAGGTAAAGTCAGGGCAGTGAAAATCAGCTCTTGAAGAAGGCAGCTGTTCCTGCACTGTCATCTATCCAAGCAGGCTTGTTCGAACACGCAAAGCAGCAGGTTACAGTGCTTTCCATCTAGGTAAAGGTGTAAAAAGTGGCATGTGTAGCAGCAAGCAAACAGAAGCAAAATCTTTTCGGATCTTGCTAAGCCTCTAGAGAACTGGAGAACATACCATTTTAAGAAAAGATGTTCTGAAAGCAAGTGCTGCTGCAGCCACGCCAGTGGTGGAGGTATGTTCGTTGCACAAACCATGCTCGCCCCAGCAAATCCATCTGGCCTCACTACTGCCTCGGGTGGAGGCTGATCCATCACCACTGTGGCTTCCTTTACAGCTCACCTCCCGTCCAAGCGCACTGCCTGAATATCCTAGCTTTCCCCTTACTCAAGATGGCCCTGCAAGAACTTTGGGGGTTTTTAAATCCATTTTCTTTAAGGTCAAATGCTGCTTATATATTCAGAAAGTTCCCAAGAACCTGCATGATCTTGAATGTCCATTTTGACTCTTTGTGCAGTGGCTCGGGCCTGCAATTGTAATTATATTGAGATGTAAAGATGGGATTCCAAATATATCCTTGAAGATAAAAAGTTTTCCTAGAGTCAAAGTCTGAATAAGAGTTATCTCGGGTTAGCAGAGGCAATCTAGGTAGGGTAGGCAGCATGAGGGAAAAGGTATGGAGGTGAGAAACAGGATGCAGGGAACACGGGCTACTTGAGTCTTTGTGGAAGTAGTGAGACAACAAATTACTATGGTTATAAACAAATATAACAGAATATTTGTTTTTCATTATGGCAATTTTGTGATGCAGAAAACAGTGTTGGAAAATCTTACTGTAGGTCAGTATCATGAATCATTTGCCAAAATCATAAGTTTACTAAGCACAGAACTCCCTTGTACCTCACAACCCAATTTAAAACATTTGTTAAAGGGACCAAGTCTCTCTATGGAAGGGTGAGCTTTTTAGGAAGTTTTTTGTTTTTTTTTTAATTGCCTCTCTGTTACACGCACCAGAAATTCAGAAACTAATCACCCACTGTACCATTAGGGGACAAAACAGAATAATTTTAATCTTTCTCTGGAAATTTCAGATATTACTGATATTTTAATAAACGTTTTCTAGATTTTTTTTAAGTTTGATTCTGTATAAAAACTCTTCAGGCATGAGTCTTGATTTTTACCATAACATCGAAACACTTCTTTGTCAATGCTCATCTGACAATTGTTTGTTCTTTGACCGAAAGAACATTTCTTCCTTCCTTTCAATTTACTTTTTTTAAATTAACAGTGTTTTATTTTAGGACCTCAAATATCAATGGGAGCACATTTTGTAATGGCCCAGGACACACAAATAATGAAATGCCCCAGAGAACAACAAAAGTCTCGAACTACAAATAAATAGAATGTTAAAGTGAAGAGGGACTTGGAGCTCATACATCCTATGCCCATGTTTTATAGCTGAGTAACTGGCACCAAGAGAAGTGGACTCACTTGGTAAGATCACAAAGTTTATTAATGACACCTCAGAGTAGAGTGAATTCCTGAGTTCCAGGACCGTGTTGCAAAACTTATACCCTGGAGTTCTGTGAGTGCAGGCAGAAGAGCTAATGACCCTGAATGCACAAGCGTAGACGGAGAGTGATCAGAATTGAGTTGTCAAGCAATGCCATAGACAGAAGATAAAGTTCTAAGCTTCAAGTGTGATGGGTGGGTTTAATATGACTTCCTCAGTGGGACCACACCTGGCATCTCACCTGAGGGGACATCAGCTGACAACAGGCCCTGCAAGAGGTTTCACTGGGGTTGGTTTTAATGGCCACGACTCTGTCTCCAACAGACATCAGAACCTGCCTGACATTGGTGGCTACAGGTGGTGTCATGCCATTGCATATTCTTTCTTCTACTCTGTTTTGTGCGACTCAAACACTTGTCCTTAGAAACTACATTTTTGTGCGCAGTTTTTGGCTTTTCTGGTTTCACGCTGTCTTTTGAATGAGGAAAGGCTACTGTGCCACACAGATGACACTAGATCCAATAAGAAATTGCATGCGGGAATGGTCTGCTCTGCTCATCAGAAGAGACAACCTTTCTGTCCCTCATTTAACAATCTGTATTGTAATAAAAGCAGATGATTTTTAAAGGTTTGGAAAGTATCTGCTTTTGTATTTTGCAGACGCCATCCTCATACTGAAGAGACTAGAATTTAAAAAAAAAAAAAGACAAACACTAAAATTAATTTTTAAAATGGACCCAGCACCATGGAGCAAAGGATTGTGGGTCCCATCCATTTGTGTATGTCTTCTATTATTGCCTGCTGACTATTTCTGCTCATAAGGGACCGTGAACTATCCATGAGTGCAAAATGGATACAGCACAAATTGATTCAGTAACATCACACAGACATGTATGAATAATGAGGTTCAGTTGCAGTCTGTCACACAGCAAGCATATCAGTATAACTGATTTATTGAAAACTTAACTGGGTAAAGCTTCACTCTTAAGAGAAGGTATCAGCTGCTTCTTTACTTTTTTGGTAAAAAAAAAAAAAAAGAAAAAAGAAGAGCAAACTCAGAGCCTTTGTAATTTAAAAAGCGGAAAAAGCTAAACTGGCATAGAGCTGACCTATTTCCTCTCTCTTAACCAAAAAAGAAGAAAAAGGAGGAGGAAGAGGAGAAAATGATACCAGCATTACCATGACACTTGAAGGCTCATCATAAATGCTAATCAATTTCCAATTCCCTAAGGAAAGCTGTGTCTTGGTATGGGTGTCTTATGACCGTTAGATAGATAGCTAAATCATTACAACAAGAGAAAATGAGCTTTTCCTTAACCCTTTCTTTAGAAATACCCAAGGATATTCAGTGAGAAAAACAAAAGAACACTGCATTCCTTCCACATTTGTCCTGCAGATATGATGGGCATAGGTGTCCAAAGAAAAGGGGAACATTAACCACCTCAGGCACAACAGCACGCTGACTCTCTCCGTATTCCTTTGTGTTTTCAGAGCAGAAACATCACATTCTGACTACCCGCGCATTTAAATATAAGAGGTGGGAACCAGACTACCTGACGCCTACGATTTCTTCCAATTCCCAGGTTCTAGGAGACATTGAAATTTAAAAATAAAAGATAGAACAAGGAAAGTTAAGATTTTCTAAAAAGAGAGATTGAAAGTAAAAGCATGGGTTAAGATACCCATAATTATAATATGTCATTCTACACAATTTTCAGATGAAGCAAGGACAAAGTACACAGATGTAAAGATTGAACTTGCCTAAGAGTAGAGAAAAAGCTATTCAGTAGAATGGGTACCACTTAGGTCCATAAAGATACCACCTAGTAAGTCACTGAGTTCAAGCGGCAAATAGCATCTCTGTGAATCTAGTCAATGCACCCTTAAAGGGGCCCTGTGTGCCAGATACTAAGGACAGAGAAAAAGACCCTTCCTACAGGTTGTAATGTAGGGAAGAGAGTACAAGGGACTCAACTAAACAGACCTGGAATGGCTTATAGATGCAGCACGACTTCTACAGGTGAAAAGTGTTTAATTTTATACAATAATTACAAAGAATCCTAGAAATACCACTTTAAACAAGGCATTATTTTAAAAAGTGGGGGAAATTAAGCAAATCCAGCAATAACTTGATTAACCTATTCAGTCACATAGGTTCATTAAAAAAATCAATTATTTAATATAGGCATTAAGTAAAATTAAAATTAAAAAAAAGCATCTGTAATTTATACACTGGCCCTAGGGATATCTTTGGAATCAAAGACAGCTTAACTGAGTTCTGAAGTTCTCACCAAGTACTTGCATGGGTTTTCAAAGAGCCTTGAAAACAGCTAGGCACTTTCTGCTTCAGGCCACACATTAACTAAATTCCAGAGTGCCCCACACAGAACAAGCTCTCACAGAACAAGCTCTCGATCAATTAGTTCCTGCAACTCTTCGGAATGTTCTTTTTGTACAGTGTGTAGTTAAGCCCTGGGATCTCTGTAGAGATCTTGATATACACATACATACTCTGAAACTCCACGGGCCTAAAATGCATGCATTTGTCATCTTCACAGCAAAGAATGAATAACTGAGGAAATTCAGAAGCATTAAGGAGGACAGAGTAAATGGAAGAGCGTTCGTAGAGAGGGAGAAAGAGAGGGAAAAGAGAGATGGGAATAACAGAAAAACAAAGAGGACATCTTTTGTTTATAGAAACGGTTTCCGGATTGAGATCTTTATTTTATGTTGAGAAATCAAGTGAACAAATGGGACAAATGCTATACTGAGCAACTGATGTCACCATTTCGAATAGAAACTTGCTCCACAATAAAAACCCACAATGCAGAAAGCCCCATAGTAGACGGCCCCAAGTGCACGCACACTGTGAGCTACACCTAAACCTTCACAAATAGTACTAATATTTTCTTGAGTCCCAGAATTTAAGTCACTAGTCCAATATTTGTGATGATCCAAAAATGAGAACAGAGATGAAAACACCTGGCAAAGTATACACTGTGTCTGGCTGTGACGGACAGTATTACCCAGAATGCCCTGCTTCCTAACACTGAGAAGGGTTCCCACCTGCCCAGTAAGTAACCCCATAGACTCGGCCAAACCAAGTTCAGTTCCCTCTTCTTCCCTGTACTCCCAAATCCATTATATGGACAGTTCATACCTTTTATTGTGCTAAGATTTGAAAGGTTCATGAACCTGAAGTTTATTCATGAAAGCAAAGGAAAATGATACAAAGATTTGTACTGGAGAGAAAACACAGCTGACTGTAAGGCTGGAGACCTGGGTTCCAGTCCCCATTTTGTCACCAACTTCCAGTGTGACCTTAAATGTGGCTATACTCTCCAGGGCTCAGTGCCCTTATCTATGAAGAGAGGGTGCTAAAATGAGATGGGGGGGAGGAGGGGAAGCATGGGCTCCAGCTCTACATTCTTTCATTCTAAAGTAGCATACTTTTTATTTTGCTGAAAATATAACCACAATCATGCTCAAAATATTTTGAGAAAGTTCAGTTTGGTCATTTCTCTATTAAAGTAACAGTCATATATCACTAAATGATAAAGCAGTTTACAACATAATGATATACAAATAACTTTGATCATATTCACACATTCTAGATGGTATTATAGTATGAAAATAAAGTTTATTTTCATCAAAGCACTTTAAAAATATATTTCTAATTTTCTTCAATGACAATGCATTTATTTTATAATCACAAAAACAATATTAGAATTAAAAACTAAACAACTATACCTAGCTATTTTCAGGACTATTTTCCAAGATTTTCCCAACAAACATTTGTGATATACATACATGTGTGTGTGTGTGTGTGTGTGTAAATTATGAAGCAGAGATTCAGCGAAAAGATTTGGGACACTTAATAAAAACAATTGACCTAAACATGTTAGAGAGTAAATAAAAACCTGTTACAGGGCTTAGGAGAAATCTGATAATAAAGTACTCAGGTAAGAAACAAATAAATAAATAGAACTATTGCTTGAATTAATTTGAGAAGCTCTATCTATAAGAAATGTCTTGTAAGCAACTTAAAATCCATTAGGATTGAATTTTTCTATATTCTTTCATATGCTTCCATATCCTGTCTTTTAATAAAATCTATACATTTTGCTTCCTTGTGAAAATGATCTGAAGTTACTAAGTTGACTTCAAAGGCATAATGTGACACCTGTCCAGCTGTACCAAAGCACCTGACTGTGAGCACATCACATGTAGCATCAACTACCTCCTATTAGATCAAGGTTTACTCTCTCCATGACAGCAGCAAGGTGAATGGGCTGAATGCATTAAGAAAATAATTTTAGAGCTCAGGAGAGCTTTTAGAAAGTTGTAATATCCATCTTTGAACCAGAAGCAGTAATTACAGAGAGGGAATAATAGGAACGTTATGAGGTTGAAACAGGAGGCAGGGAAATAACTGAGGTACACCCTGCCCCAGCCCCTAACCTTGGAGACTGGGTGGGCT
Organism: Rhinolophus sinicus; assembly: GCF_057876585.1. Lineage (NCBI taxonomy): Eukaryota > Metazoa > Chordata > Mammalia > Chiroptera > Rhinolophidae > Rhinolophus > Rhinolophus sinicus. Next base: position 72,278,020 of record NC_142503.1, read on the forward strand.
TCAATTCTAGAGCCAACACAACCGTGGTCCACTCTACTGTTCTCCAGAACGATGTGTCTCAGCCTATCCCTATACTCTCCATTACCCCTGTCACAACTCAGGCCCTGGGGTGCCTCCTGATATATATAGATGAAAGTGTGCGACACACCCCTATGCCAGGACAGACTAGAGCAAAACTGTGTTCTAGCAAAGATGGGGGCAAAACACAGAGGTAAAGCAGCTTCCAAATCTATTGTGTGCACTTCCTCAGGGGACAAAAGGGAAAAATTCTTTACTTGATTTTCCAGAGAAACAAAGCATCACAGAGGACTCAGGGCCCAGAAATTCTCCTTTCCTGCTGTAACTCCCTTCTCTGGGGTGGTGAACAGTTTCATTTCCTGCCTGAGCTTTCTACAATGAACTCTAATAACTCAGCCCTCTGCTTTCCTGACAGTTTAGTTAAACCCATAGAGCAAAATGTTACAAATAGAATCCCCGGCAGGAGGGGAGTTGCCCATAGGCTCAAATTAACTACCAGTCCCAAAGTAGCTAACCTTCACTTATCACAAGGAAAGAACTCCGAAGCAAAACCAAATCCTTGAGCAAAATTCATCATGCTAGGAAAGAAGAGAGGGGAAAATAAACACCTCAAGTCTATAGCCACCATTTCCCACTCTCTCTCCTTACTGCAGTCCCTAACAGAGACTGTGGTCACAGCCATCCCTCTGCCTAGAGAGGCAAACCTGTTTTGAATGCAAAACTCCTTTTTTCTTTCTCTTTTTTTGTCCTTGAGACCAGCACTGAGCTCACTGAGGAAGCAGGGCCTAAGGGTTTACACCTGTGACCCAAACTTTCCATTCTGTGTGAGATTTTAAAGGAAAACAATTCAAGGGAAGTTTCTGAACCACTGCTTTTCCTTAGGCCAATGGTTACCGACAGCGACAGCAGCTTTTTTTTTTTATTTTCAAATGTGACCCAATTTATGACTTATAATACACCAGACTTCACCTTCACTTCTTTCCAAGTCCCTCCCAATGCCATCTTTTCTTACAGACGTAGAGAGAGTGAACATCAGCAGTGAAGCCCCTAAAGATAATGGCTGAAGATTCCCTAAGATGACAATCCGATGTAATTTCTTTGTTCCCTAGATCTTGTTCTAGCACAACTTATGTAGAACACTAGTAGAATTAATATGGACAGGAGAAGCCTAAAAATGAGTCATGGATCACTCCGAATTGGGCAGAACACCAACATTCTACTGCTTGAGTCCAAGGACAGCACATAAATGTGTGGATTTGCCTCACAGTGTGAGCCAGTGTGAGCCAGGATGGTGTTCATGAAGTCGTGGCAGTTAGTGTGTGAGAACTTAAGTCCAACACCGATGAAAAGCCCATAAACAGGTAGTTAAACAATTACGAGAGGTTTTACTCCCCAGCACATCCATCACAGCAGCCTAAGAAATGTAACAAACAATAATAACGATACTCTCCTGTCCACCTCTGGCTTTTCCAACTGGTTTGTAGACACGTTCCCTCATTTTAAATGTATTGTTGTGGGTGGTCTTGTACATTGAAAGAGGAGGGTGGAGGCATGGAGGAGGGTACTCCCAAAGATAACACACAGGATCAAAGCAAAACAGAACCTAAGATCCTCACCAAAGAATAAGGAAAAGGGGTGTGAACTAGGTTTCATGACTACTGGTGTCAGACTCCGTGCTGTGTGTTCTACAGCCACCCCGTCTTTCCTCATACATCCAGCAAGACTTGGAGTAAGAACTGTCATCTCATTACCATCTGCAGTTTAGGATTAAGTCAGGAGCACTAGGAGACTGACTGATTTATCAAGTCAACCGGTTTCTAAGTATAGGAATAGGAATCAACCCCAGGTCTTTCGGACCCCAAAGCACATTTCATGACATCATGATTCCTAGGGCGGTGCCCGAGTCATTTAGAGACACATCCCTTTGCTAAGGCAGTTCGCCCTTGCGCTGCCAATACTTCGCTATGCTACCAAAGTTCCACTGTGGATTTAGAGACAAGAAACAGCTCGTAAATCGTGTTAAGCCATAGTCTAAGTCAAAGATGCAGGTATTAAGTGCTGAGTCACTGCTATGCTTTGCAGAGATAATACTGTGTCTTCCCTGTCCCCATATTCTAGCCAGTCAGCAAGGCTTAGAGAAAGATACCTCAAGTGGAACTGGACACCAGAGCTAAAATGACAGAGATGACTTCTCTAGCCCGAATTCCTTTCTCCACTCCCATAGCTCAGCAAGCATCAGTGTCTGCCTGTTTTGATGAATCATATACATGGGAACACAGCTGATGTTTCTGGGCCAAATCTGGGTGAATGGAATGCTATCATTCCCATTGGTGTTGCATGAGGAATAGTCTTGCAAAATGAGTTTAGAGAAACTCGCTTTGTGACACTCATCTTTCCTACTTTTTGTCACCGTCAGTGAAGTCAGGTCTTCTGTTAATGCACCACTCACTTAATGTCTACTAGAGCAGATACGGCAAGCTCGCAACTAGCTGCAATGCAAATTAGCGTGGTGAGTTAGTATGTAAGCAAGACGCACAGAGCCTTCAACATTCAGGGTGGACCACCAGGGAGGGGTGCACAGGTGTTGGCTTTTGAACTGTGTTGTAGAAGGTGTGACAGCAGAGTCGGGGAAACAAGAGAGACACTATTCTGGGCTGATAAAAATGCCTAAAAAGAGACTACAACCCAAGTTAATTGTGAAGAGTGTATGTTTGTCTGAAATATTTCTTTTTTTCTTCCACAGCCCAAGTCTCTAGCCCATGTCCTTCTTTGGGGGAGCTTAGTCTCAATAAGGAAAACCAATCTTTAGAAGACTACTAAGAGGTTACAGAGTAATTTACATTTAAATAGGTAATTACTGAATGAAATCGAAATATAAGTCTAAGGGAATGATTACAATGGAGGAATTGCGACAACATGACAAGTGAGGGGCCCTCTCCAGCATCTATCAAATCTCATCACTGAAGGCAGTATTTTCAAAGTGAATGATCTGAACTTTTACCAGCTGTGAGAACTACAGATAATATGTGGATATAGCATTAACAAACAATGAATCATAGAACGAGAACATTATTCCTCTATGAACCCTATCTCAAGTAGTCCAGGAAAGTCTCAGTATGGTGTTAATAAGTTTTTAACACCTAACACTGGTGAATCTCTACTTTTAACAAAAGGAGAGAGGGGTTCAGGGACAGAGCTTCGTTTGCTTACTTATGGCAAGTACTATTACTCATCACAAGGAATATTTAGGAGAAAGATGTAAAGTTTCCATGGAAAAATATTAGGTCTATATTAAGAAATATATTAAGGTCTATATATTTTTTAAAAATATTAAGTAAATTCTATCTGCAGGTGACCCTGTCTCATAGCCTGTTCATAAGGCAGCTTTACTTTTTGGCTTTAATGACCCAGAAGTAAAATCTAAGAGTGACAGTCAGAGGAAAAGCCAGCTCTGAGCACTAATGGCAGCAGACCCACAGGTAGGGCATGGAAGTGCTATCACGCTCTCCTTCCCAAGCAGAGGCAGGAAAGAGATCCGAGGCCCACTGCCCAGGTCTTTTCCTTCGCACAACAGATCAGAAATAGTCAGAAAAGGTAATCATATGCATGCATACATGCTGACATCAAAATCACGCTTTGTTTTTTGTTTTGCTTTGTTTTGTGTTTATGGTAAATTCATAATAACATTATAGTTACAGGAATGAACCATTTAAATCCAAATTTTCAAATGCAACACAGCATTGTGTTCCCTTTTCATGACCTATTTATGCTTCACTTAATACTCAACACCACTGACATCCTTGTAGAAATGATAATGCACAAAGCCATATAGCTTTCTTTTTTAAAAGCAGAGTTATGTGAAGTGTGCTTTAAAACACATGTAGAGAAATGTGAAAGCACAATTTTTTAAAAGGAAAGAAATCTTGACTGTTTTGTTTTGTCAGAAAGAAAGTTTAGCACCCAATAAAAAAGAAATTATACTTACAGCTTTAAACAGGCAAGACTCACATTGTCAAAATGCACATTTTTTTTTTTTAAATAGTCTCCCTTAGGCAGGGAAAGTAAAATTGCTTTTAATGACATAACTTTTTAGATTGTACTTGGAAGGGAAGGGTGTTTATGAGAAATAAAGCTGATGGGTCACAGAGCAAAATAAAATGGAGTAGTTCCTCACTTCTCAGTGCATAACTTGATAAGAAGGCAAGCCCTGCAAGCCGAGATCATCCATTAAAGATCCATTCTGCACAGTACCACTGCCAGGTAACCTTCCTTTAGAAGGTGCTTTTGAAATCTTCCAGGTCTAAACAATCACACCCTTTAGCAATTAAGGAATGTGCCCTAGGGTGTGAGAGTTAAAACCTTACCATTTTTGGTATTCCACCAGCTTTAACACTTTTTGGGTTGAAATATACATTACAACTTATGAAATTAAACTCATTAGGTAATCCTTCATACTTTAATATGAACCCATAGCCTACATTGGATGTAGAAATACCCAATTGAAAAGTTATTAAAAAAAAATAGGTCAAACAGGTTATTTAGGATCATAAAGCATTAAGGAAATAGAGTTGCTTCACTAAATGTCATATTTTCAAAGGAGCAAGGCTGAGATGTTGTCAAACCCGTTTGTGTTGATGAGTGTACAAAATTTAATTACTTGTGCGTGGTGGAGGAGAATCTGGTTTCTAGCACATTTGGTGAGATTTAAACCACATTCTGCTCCATGAGTACTCAGCAGGACCAACTACATAATTTGCAGGGCCCAGTGCAGAATTAAAATGTGGGATCCCTTGTTCAAAAATGATGAAGGATTTCAAGGTAGCAGTGCATACCATTACATCAAGTGCCAGGCTGTGTGAGAGGGCACAGGTGCAACATCATGGAGCCTGTTATTCCTCTTTCCAGCCTCTAAAAAAGTTCTTTTCAAATCAGTGTCACAGACGTGCCCATCCTCCATTCAAATGAAAATAGATCCTCAAACGTCCATTCCCCTTAACAGATTCAAAGATGGACATAATTCTGGTATTCTCTCTCTCTCTCTCTCTCTCTCTCCCCCCGCGCCTGAATCAAGACTTCTCAAAATATTTCAGTTTCCTGCTGCGGACTGGAGCCAAGGGCTCACATGGTCATCAACAACAGGCAGTTCAGTATATTGTAAAGGAAGAAGTTAACAGCCATCTGAAAGTCAAGGCCTGTAGCCCACCACCGTCTGGCTGACCTTGCCACAGTGGCGGCTTTCTTTTCTTGTTAATGTGTCTTTCAACACTAAAACAGGATGTCAGCTATGAAAGAAAGTTCCTGCCCTTTTCCTACCATGAACCCTAGAGCCGCTTTCACGCCACACAGGAATCCCTGTTACTTTCCAGTGATCAACTGTACATTCTGGCTTAACTTCACAATGAAGCAAACGGACAATACCTTAAAAGTAAACAGACACACTCACGGACACTAGAAAGAGAAGTCATTCTACAGATTCTGCCTCTGAATTTTAGCACCTTTTCTTGATTTCTCCATTTTGGATGCTTTGAAGGATCCTCTTTAACAAGTCTTTCTGGCAGTGAAATATGAAGAGGTGATGATTTCCTCCAAATTAGGAGGACCTTAACAATTAAGTGTTAATGTGAACACGGTTAACAGTAATCCAATTATAACCATATTCCACAAAGGGCAATAGGAAATAATTACTCTGATTCTCAAGTGATAGTTGTAGGAGAATGAGATTCTCGGTCTAAAATTCCTTAGGAGGGGCTCTGAAACTTAGAAGCACATCTGCAGCTGGAGGAGCCTTTCCTTCCCTGGAAGGATAACCCTATCGCTGCCAACAGAGGCACTCTCTGGCTGTCTGCTTTTGCTCCTGAAAAATGGCTGCAGTGGGGGTCCTGGGACCAGTAACCTATGGCTCCTGAGGCTGCCAAACTGTCCTGAAAAGGGCTTATCTGAATAGCCAGAGATGCTGTTTTAAGCCTCCAAGCTGGACCAAAAGCAAATGGCATCCAATCATCATTGCATGGCTTCTAAGGATGATGAAGTGTATCCCAGGAAATGACTAATCTCCAATTACCATATGCATGTCAGCAGGACCAAAGAGAGTGATGTAATAGCAGATAAACCATTAATGCCTATCTCAGTCTTATGTGATTAAAACTGGAGGACTAAACAGAGAAGCTGACAGAATCAGTCAATTGCTAATGTTTTCTCCTAATGATGCATAGATGGGACTTTAAAATGTTGTCTCAATTCCATGCTAACCCTCGATTTTAGCAGTCCTTCAATCCATAAATCCTTCTCCACTTGCATTCATCAAAGATTAACACTGCTAATCATGGATAAAATGAACTTTTTGAAATTTCATTTCTCTATTCCCTGCTCTCTGATGGACATCCACAAGAATGATAAAATGAAATCAGGAGAAAGATTTTTTTTTTTTTTTTTTGGTCTCTTTCCTTCAACACAGGCCCATCTGTTAACCAGTTCTGATGATTTCTTTCTTTGTTACCTGCCCAGAGCTATTAGAATCTATCCCAAAACCAAAGGCTCATACATGGGTGAATTACCATCATCATCTCCTACCTGCTCTCCCTTGTTCCCTTCCTTTCTCCCCTCCCAACTCAGCAGGCCTTCACAGACGAAGAACCCAAATGACTCCTTGACCTGTAATGGCAAATCCAATCCATGCTTGGTCCTTCAAAACCCGTGAACCTATCCAACATGATTCCAGGACTCCTCTGTCAAACTGGTCTTCTCATCTGCCCTGTGAACTCCCACCTTCAGGCCTCTGTTGATTCTCCTTTTGCCTACCATTCCCTCACGCCTCCACTGGGCTTTTTGCAATGGGTAAGCTCCACTCTAATGCTTCCGCCACATTCTCGGCCCACAAACAATTATTCCCTTTCTGAGATCCAACAGGACTCAGAACATTATCACTTGAAGCTTGTATTTATAGAGATTACCTTTTTAAAACCTGGAGCACAATCCCAGTGGCATTTTATATTCCTTGGCATTGACAAGGACCACATCTCCACCTTCTTTATCCTTCATTTTGAGATCCATGATCTATAAATTCAGGCTAGTCAGTTGAGGACAGAAATATCAATTCTCTGATTGAATAATGCAGCCTGGATAACTGATAATGAACTTCTTCTACTAATAGGTTGTTCCACTTGCAAATTACGGGCAAAGTAAGGCAGTGTTGCTTAGCAATGCCAGACCATGGGGTTGTGATGATTCACGACAGTATACCATCTACCAAAAAGTGCCAAAAGGATGCATTTGGTGATCGGTTCAGATGTAAATGGTAATCAATGAAAACAGAATTTAAAAATCAAAGAATTCAGAGGTAGGGTTTCCGGGCAGGAATTCCCACCCGTTCTCATCAATTTTTTTCCGCTTCCCAGTTCCAAAATCCCGAGAAAAGTTGATTGGGAAATCAGGAAAATCGGCTCCTTGAAACCAGGTGGTTGGTAGTATTGGTCTGCACTTTGTGGAAACAATTCATCGTGGAGAACAGAAAACAGTTTATATCTCAGGATTCAGGAACCGGAAAGCAAAAACAATCCCTGAAAATGGTCGGGAATTCCCACCTGGAAACCCTATTTAGGGGAGGCCGGATGGCTCAGTTGGTTAGGGCAGAAGCTCTCAAAAACAAGGCTGCGGGTTCAATTCCTGCATGGGATGGTGGGCTGCGCCCCCTGGAACTAAAGATTGAAAACAGCAACTGGACTTGGGGCTCAGCTGTGTCCTCCACAATTAGATTGAAGGACAATGACTTGCCTTGGAGCTGATGGGCCCTGGAGAAACACAGTGTTCCCCAATAAAATTAAAAAAAAAAAATCAAAGAATTCAGTAATTTTCTTCACTGCTGGGGATTGTATCTATAGGGAATAATAAAGTCAATAATATTATACATATAGCTGTTACACAGAGTTGAAGATTTCTCTATTGTTTCTTTCAACATTTAATAAGTGACTTCTGTGTCAGGATATTTTAGATATAACTGTTATAAGCCATCCTTGCTGTCAAAATAAATAGCCTTAAGTCTGGACTGGTAATATAAAAGTTCTAAAAATTGCAGGAAAATCTATAGCAAACACATGCACACACGCACAAAACCACACATGCAAAATATGAAATGTAGCCGAATAATGTATTACTCCAAAATAAATGTAAATGCTGAGGGAAAGGAAAAAATCCAATCTTTACAGGGGTTGGAGCTAGTTTCACCTACAGTAACTGGACATCTTGCAGACCTCAGAACTAGTCAGACCAGTACTTCCAAACACTTGTTTTATCACAATAGAGTCATTTAAGGATCTATGCTTGCAATGAGTTAAGACCCTCTTTCTCTCAGCTACTACAATAATCATGTTAATAGTCATGTTAATAGTATTAGTAATGATAAAAACTGTAACATTGTGGATGTTAAAACATCCAAAGTTAGTAAAGGTCTCTTGAGATTTTTTTTCTCAGAACGTCAAGGAGAACATGAGATAGTTTTTACATTCCTGGTTGCTCATTAGCAACCATCACTCCACAGCTTTTATATTAAAAGCATGAGCACTTGAAGACTTGAGTCCTTCATAAACTTTGCCCAAAGGACATTAGCAAGAAGCATGCATCAGGTGACAGGGTAGTGCCTCCCAGGACAGGGGGACTTGTCAGCCGGTGCAACAGGATCCCACGGACCTGTCTCAATCAAGTTAATTAGAGACATCTGCGGCACAGAGATCAAGCCAGGCTGGCCCTGGGAGCTTATTTGCACCAAAAAGGTACAACTCATGTGGGAGGTGAGAGGGCTCGAATGACAAACAGATAGCAATCAGTAACGTGAGCCGGCTCCGTCATCCGGAGCCTACTCACCACTGAAATAAAGCTGGTAGGACCGAGGGATGCAAATGTCAAACCGATGAAAAGGCTCAAGGATATTTGAACAAACCTTTGATATTCTTAGCCCCTGCAGGAATCTCAACACTGTAAATGGAGCCCCCTCCACCTCCACCCCCAGCACCTGCTTGAACTCTTCATTCACCTATGCATTACCTCCCGGGGTTGCTCACACTCATTCCAGGGACCCTGACCACTGTTTTTTCTGCAAACAACTCTGCCCTCTTCCAAGATGTTGTTACTGATGGAGATTTAGCTCAGGGACACACTGTGTTTGAAGTTGTAGCCTTTGTACAGCTGACACTTTGAAACCTTGCCTCTGGAACTTATACTCTACAACTCAAATCTTGGCTAAAGAAAGCCACACCATTCCTCAGCGCTGCATGCCAGGCCAGGTTTGCAGCAGGCTGGCTCTACTGAAGTTAGTAGAATTTAAGTCTTTAAAAATTTTCTTTCATTCATCCTTTTCTTTTTTTTTTTTTTGTATCATTCTTAAATTTCCAAAAAACGATAGCAACCAGCTTCTCACAGATTCCACTGATTCTGCTTTGTGTATACACACTGAGAAGAGCTAGGTCTTCACCAATGACACACAGGCCGTTTTCTCTGTTATTATTAGGGTCTCGTGTTAATGTTAACTGCAGTTCACTGGAGAGGCTGATAGAAGTCAGTCAGAAACTGTGGCTATGATAGACCCAATTCTCAAAGCTGAAGGAATCTGAAAATACAATTAGCTTAGTCATCTATAATTTGGTGTGGGATGGATGTCCTTCCATGACACACTCTTCCACCTCCGGAACATGTTTTGCTTGAATGTTCTAATTCATTAACAATTATGTTTTCATTTGACTTTAACATCCCCATAGTTAATATACCACTCTCATGGTTTAGCTATAGAGCTCCATGAAAGCCAGACTGTCAACTGGTGGCCTATGGACCAATTTCAGCTCCGTAGCTTTAAGTCTTGGCCAGCACAGTGTTTCGGAGTAATCTGAACAAATATTTAGAAATCCAGAGGCCTCATTTAAGTACAGGTTCCTGTCTTCCTGTGAAAATTAGAAGATCTGACATCACTGGCTTCATATTCTTCTCCATGGAAATATTCTGCTAAAATGGGTGAGCAGCCATCCCTTTCAGCAGGGTCCTGACTCACCCAGTTTGTATATCAGGCCTGATTTTCTCACTTAGGTATCTGCATGGTTGCAGCAGCATGTAAGTTTGCATCCAATGCCAAAGAGTCGCTCTCTGTCACGTCTCAGAGTTTGCCACATAACCCAAATTTTACAGGTTCTCTTCTGCTTTAAAAAATATTCATCATCACAGAATAGCCAGAATACTGTATTCAAGGATTTCAGACAGACTGACTTCCCAGAGGATCAGAAACCCTTGCTGAGTTTCCCTCTAAGCACGATTAAAACCATATAGGGTAGGTGTGATCATGGGACTATGCATCTCTGCACTAGCAATTCAGAATGGTTCAATTGCAATTCTCCCACCTATAGCATCCTGGGATGGCTTCACCATGGTGGAGAGCCTATCTCCAGGTCAACAACTTTCATATAAGATGCCAGGCCTCAAGGGTCAAATATCGGCTATTACAGGGACTATCACTTCCATCTTGTTAAATTTGTTTTGGAATGAAAATTACTGACACTAGGCTACCATGTTCCAGACAAGAGTCACTCATTCTGAAGACAGAGGGTAGAGCAGCAAGTGTTCCAGAATGTTGGCTGACCTGGCAGCGGTAGGGAATAAGGAGAAGCCATAAAGATCAAAGACAGTATAGATGCATGACTATTCAAGGACGTTGTAAGTGAAAGGACAAATTATGGTAACGCATACCTGTCCAAGTGACAACCCTTCAAGGGCTATGAAACTTTCATAAAAACCACTCCCTATTAGAACACTGCTCCTCGATTACCGTAGTGACTGTGAAATTTGATGTTACTTCCTGCTTCTATACTATGACTGTACCGTACCAAGTAAACTTGTAGGCTAAGACGTTCACTTAATCAGGAAGTGATGACTAATAAGTTATTAAAGGATGTATCCTCAAGTTACTACCTGTGGCATTTGTAACACGTTCCCTGCTGAACAGAGGTGTCATAGTGACAATGAATAAACAACCCTTTTTTTCCCCCTGTAAGTTATACAGTATTACATGTTAATAATTAATTTGTCTTTGTTAAATAACACATGATCTTTTCAACTAGGTACTGGTGCAACCTCACCCCATTCTTGTGAGGTGGCTAATCATTTCACACACTTCACACTTACCCAGCTATCAGTATCACTGAACTTAGCTGGCTACGTGTGAAATGGCAGATGGTTTGTAGTGCTCAGTAATACCTGATGAAAATTTAGCACAGGAAACTATATAAGGGCTTTGAGGGAGGATGGTGGTTTATATGAACTTCCCTAGAAACTCAAGAGAAACAAAATGCCACTGCTGTCCATATCAAAGGATTTGGTGAGGATTCTGGGAGAAAAATGTCAAGAGATTTTAAGGCTTTCAGTAGCACAATATTTTCAAAGTGCTTCAGAAGTTATTTTAATCTGCTGCATTGCTAAAAGGGGAGCAGGGCCTGAAAAGCCAGTAATAATTCTGAGAGCTGCTCACGGACTATATCAACAACCTTATAACCTTGCCTAAGACTTACACGTCTGAAGATAGATTTGTCTAGGGAATCCACAACCTTATTACATATTTCTCATGAGAACATCCCATTTGTACCACCCGCAAAGTGAGTAAGCCCTTTGGATTGTTTTACCTGAGATTACACTACTTTAGAGTCTTAAAATACCCAGGCTGAATTGTTTCTGGAGCAAAGGGATGTTGTTAATTAATATCAACACTTCCCAGATCCTTTTAAAATGTCTAATGTCGAAATATTTTACAACAGTGAATTTCAAACTGTGTTCATGTTTTTCACAGCATGGCACCTGTTTGAAATGGTATAGTTTAAAAATCAATAAAACATGAGATGGAAGATACCAGGGTGGCTTGCGAGTTTATACAGAGCCACACTCTTGAGAGTAAAACTCGAGTACATAATGCTTAGAACAGAAATACGTGAACCTTTATAAGTCTATGTTTTCATAACTCCCTCATGAAGTAGGGATCCAGTGCTATTTTACTGATACACAAAGCCATCAACTGGCTTGTTTAGAGTTTCAAAACAGATCCCTCTATTCCTGTTTTTTCTCCCTTCTGGTTTAACTATAAAACAAATGAAAAGGACCAGTTCAATAAGAATATCTGAGTGGAATTGAGTTGGGACCAGGGGGGAGGGTATACTTTATTACCTTTCCATCAAGTGCAATGTCTAGAATTTTGTGTGTCAGGATTTTATTACTCTAACTCCCTAAAAAATACTTTATTTTTGGTCTATTTAGCTGTCTTTAAAATGTTTACACACACACACACACACACACACACACAGAAACATACAAACCATGTTGTCACTGTGTACAACAGAGGCATATTCCTTTCATGTTTATTATATCCTGATTCCTCCATGAAATGATTTGATGTGGTCAGAAACAAGAGTCAGATCTAACGAAACCATCAGATCTTAGACAGGTTAAAAACAAAAGAGCCAAATATGAAGAGGATGAGAAGTCAGTTCCAATAAAAATGACTTCAAGTCATACATTTGCTGACTATTTATTTATTTAGCCTGTATTACTATGTGCTATGCGCCGCTGGGCCTGTGTAGGGAACAGGAGAGGCTATGTGACAACTGCACACAAAACCTAACTGAACGTCCTAATGTCCAAAATAAACAAAAAAGAAACACAAGGTATCACACAGTCTTAAAAAGGAGCTAGTAATGGTTTGTCAAGAGGTTTTTCTTGGTAAGAATCTGAGGAGAAATTTAATGAATAGGTCAATATATATAAAGAAGATATTAGACATAAAAACAAGAGTATTAAAATACAGATATTTGTTTACCTACCCTTAAGGCTTTCTCTTCTCTTAAAATAGATAATTCCTAATCTTTTGAACTAAGTGATCAATACAGTAACACTGGAGAAACCTTATCTTTCTGGACTGTTTTCAGGTACAAATCTAGACCTAAAATCGCATGTGCAACTACAAAAGAGCAGGACAAGAAAAGGTCATTTTTTATACAGGGTATTAATACTCTAAAAAATTTTCTATATTGTATTTGTAATCGTAAAAGAATCTCTGGCAATTACATTTATTACATTCCTTTGTTTTTCAGGTGTCTTTTGGTGATACATGTTATGTTTTTATTTTTTTAATGTCTCTATATAATCCTACTTTCTTTTGGGTGGACCTGATAATAATAACCAAGCTACCAGGTGAAAGGTTTCTCAAGGTGTGGCTTGACTAATTTCTACCTGACATGCACAGTCTCCTTTTTATAGGACAGTTCTCATGTGACTAATCTAGGCCACAGGATATGAATGGGATTTTTTTTTTTAACTTAGGTAAATGTCTCCAGACCTTTAATTACATAGTACTTTATTTGTTAAATTATACAAATCAATACACCCTAAATCAAACACATACTACTCTAAACAGAGTCTCCATTGGTTTTGAAACTCACTTTAACAAGCTATCAATCAGAGGCTCATTTTAAAGGTAGCATTACTGATTGGGAGCAGCGGGATTTCTGGCGATTTTTAGTGATAACCACTGCGATATAGGAGCAGGTTTTCAAGCCCTAGAAAGAATAAAGCCTGACCAAAAAAAAAAAAAAAAGCATGAAAAAAAAACAAAAAAAACCCCTGACAGATATAGAATGCCAGGATAGAAATACTACTCGTTATGTCATACCTAATAATCCACATGTGCCTCATCACACAGCTGTTTGCTATACCCTGTTGCCAAAGAAAGCTCCTGGCTTCTCTTCCTCAGCCAGCAATTAACATGCACATCAAGCGCGGGGGTGGGGGGGCATCTATGGAAGAAGGACAGGCGGCAGGCAGGGGATCTGCAGGCATAAAGACCTAAGCGAGTAATATTCTCAGCATTATTCAGGAATTTTAGTTGCTTGCTCAAATTCACCATCAACAAAGGGCCTATTTCCCAAAGGTTTGCACTGTGTAATTAGCAGCAACAAACACTGCCCCTGCTCAGGTCAACCTATGGGATTAGTTACAAAGGTTTTGTAAATTTCAGAAGCTATCTACACAGATGTCTGGGAAACACACACACACACACACACACACACACACACCCCAGTATAATGGATGCAGTCAGAGCCATTAAGTAGTTTAGGATTTGTGAGACTCAGACAACCAATACATTTTATGGGGAAAGTCATAAAAGTCAGACAGGAAAAAATATATAGCATGAAAGTTGCAAACTTCTAGACAGCATATAAAAAATGCTGAAAAGTGGCAGGGGCAAAGGAATAAACATACCAACCAGAGCTCATCGGTCTTAATAAATAAGACAGGCTCACCTGAGTTTACTTCTGGACCCAACATAAGTCCCTTAGTATCTAATTATTTTTGTAAAAGGATTGAATTTTTTTCATGCTCCCATTTATTGTTGCATTAGATTGATTCATACTTCCTTAGTCTTTCTAAAATAAAACTTTCATTTATTTATGGAAGTTTTTATACTTCTCTAAAGTACATATGCTCCAAAACATAATTATTATGTTTTATATGTAATGCATATAAAATTTATAACATATAGGCTCCAAACACATATAATTAAGCAATGCTAACCTTTCGATCATGAAGGTATGCTATACTAAAAGAGATGCAAATACATGCTGATAATTCATATTGATTAAAACGCCTCACATTAAATCACCAAAATTGTACACTTCAAATATCTTACAATTTTGTCAGTTATACCTCAGTAAAGCTAAAAAAATCAAGTCCTTAAATTCAAGGAACTTATTTTATTTTAGATTTAAAAAATAATTTGTAAGTGGAGAGGTCTGGAAAAACATCGTGAATAAAAATGAAGGCTAATGACCTCATCTTAATAATGAATTACTCTAGTTTGTAGAGATTTGTTCATGCTTAGTAGACAGCAGTGCTCATTTTTTATTTTTTTATGATGGTTATTAGTGTTTAAACAGGCTGGCAACTTTCAATTCAGAAGTAAAAACTATTGTCTTGGTTGCCAACAAAAATAAAACACCTCGAACCCCAGGGTAAATATGTAAGCAAGTGCATGATAATGGATTATAAAAATAGCACTTTCTTCTACATCTAGTGCTAATTAAAATCTGATCAGAGTAATAATTGAGCAGTGCCCAAGCTACCATTGATTTTTCTTGTCAGGTTTCAATTGTTTCACACAAATGCACTGACCTCAATAAATGAAAACATATTAAAAAAAAACCAAAAACTAAATTATAGCTATCCTTATTCAGGACAAAAAGTGATTGACGGTAGCCATGGGGTTTTGAGGTTACAGGAGACATGAGTTTTCTAAGGAGTCACTCACCGCCACTTCTCTTCATGAACTAGAAAGCACCAGGCAAGTCTGTAAGACTTGTCTTGAGAGGATTCCCCCACCAAATACACAATCCCCTCCCTAAACAAATCCCAATTTAAATAAAAGAATAGTATTATCCAACCATGTTCTGAGTGAATGTAGTTAAAGCTCTTAGGCACACTAAGAGCTTTACAGGTACAATCTCAAATCTCCACAGCATTCTGATGAAGTAGGATCATTAGCCCCATATTACGGATAAGGAAACTAAGTCTCAAAGAATCTGACTCCAGAGCCCTCATTCTTCATTTGCTGCATAAAATAAAATAAAATAAAATAAAAACAATAATAATGAATACCAGAATATTTTGAAAAGCAAGATAACGGAACTAGGGTTTCCTGAGTACTGCAATACTTGCAATCTGAAAAATATTATTTTATAAAAAAGGGAAAAATACCCAAACTCAGTTAAATAGTACTACTAAATTCTGCAGTGGGATGTCTAAAGAACCTACAAGTGCCTGTTTCTATCAATTTTTTAGAAAGTCATTAGAAAATATAGAATAATACATATTTCCATCTCCAAAGTGCAGATATCCTACAGATATACTTCATATATACAAGGCTCTATTGAAATCAGAAAAGCCAACCTATTACTATTTTGATATGATTAATGAAATATACACTAATGCTCAAATTGAAGAATTTTTTTTCCATAAATCAACATATGGCTAGAACTGTCTGCATTTTTATCCAGTCAATATCCACTCTTTCTATTTAAAATTAAATTCGACCACATTTTGCGTGTACCTCCTTCTTGCCCTATAAAAGGCTACAAAGTTGTATCAGAGATGCTCCCTGCTCCCAAGGAGTCAGGTGACAGGCACCAAAAAACACCAACTATCAAATGTCAACTGTAATATATGACAGAGTATAATAAAGGCTAGAATTCATTTTTTTTTAAATGCACTTCACCAAGCTACATGCAAAGCACCATCCTGAGTACTATATGGATATCAAGACTAATGGCACAGACTGTTCCTTCTGAAGCTTTTTAGTGAGAAAAAGGAGGTGTTCAATAAACCAGCTATGTGAATACCTGGTTCCCTTTGATAATTGCATAAAAGGCAAACAAAATCATAAAGACAACTTCACGGGAGCCTTCTCAGAGGAAGCCACAATTGGAGCAGAACCAAGTTGGTGAGACACTGAGAAGACTGGGCTTGAGTAGGAGGAGGCAGAAATAGGGAAGAGCGAAGTGACAGACATATAAACAAGTGCCAGATTGAAAGGAGCTTTGGATGCTGTTAATCATGAACTGTCTTCACTTTGTTACGACAAGGAGTGATCTTATGTTTCTCAATATATTCAGATTTGTGACTCGGGGGAGGTAATTCTGGTAGCAGAACGGGGTGAACAGAAGTCAGGGAAGGCAGTTAGTTACAAGACTCTTGGACTAAGTAGTCCAGGAAAGACTAGCTGAGGGCTTGCACAAGGGCCTGGTAAGGGGAATGCAGAGGAGTGGAAGGATTGAGAGAGAGTGCGGAAGCCGACATCACAGGATGACTGACTGCTTAGCAGTGAGAAGAAAGGAGAACTTGGAAACCACCGAAATCTAAACCAAGGGAAGGAGACAAGATAGCCCTCAACAACAGAACAAATGAGGATACGTAGGTTTGGCAGAAAAGAGAAATAGGTGTGGTGACTGACTTCTTGAGTTTAAGGAGCTGACAGGGAGATATCCTGGAGAGAGTCATGCAGTCAGTGAATTCAGCACGTATTTACTGAGCTCCTACTAATGGCAGGCACTGTTCTAGAATCTGGGGAGGTAACAGCAAACAAAACAGACGTAAGAGCTGTACAGCAGGCAACAGGGAATTAGCATCTCCTGACCAGAGGCAAAAGCCAGATGTAAGGACTGAGATGTGTCCAACTGTAAGTGAGGAAGCCCCATGGTTCTCTTGGATTCAGGAGAGTTGAAAAAAGGGGAGAAGATAAGCCACAGCATTGAATGCTGGAGTGGGATAGGAGTGACAACCTGGCTCAATGACAACTGGATCAATGGCTCTGATAATAAGGATGTCATCAGTTCCTGCTGAGACAGCCTTCTCCATGAGGCTAGGCCAGGATCCAATGAGGAAGAAATAATAGCAAGTATGTGTTTACGACGTTAGTGGTAAAATAAAAAGAGGACGGCATTGTTATGCATAGTTTTATACCTAGTTCTCTGAGAATGCAGAGAAAGTAGTGATTCCTCCTGACTAGGAAACCTGAGAATGTGTATGTTTTGCACAATATACACAGGAAGAGAAGTAGAAAAGAGATGATGAAGAGAAATAGAAAATAGATGATGGAGAATTGGGGTTAAAAAACGGTTCACCCACTGTCCTACCAATGTATTTCCAAGTTAAATTTCTGAAAAAGATAAAATGTGCTACATAAAAAACACACACCAAAAAACAAAAAACTGTTTTAGTTTAAATTAAATAAATATACTTATCTGTTATTTGGGGAATAAAAACTTAGCCTTGGCTGGTCATCCATCTAGAAAATATTCGATTTTAGGACAAGAAAACAGTAAATCTCTTTCTTGTTTGAACGGGCATGAGAAGTTGAGGATGGCAGACCCCTGGCCCCACCCTCACTCTGGGTCTTCCTCATCTGCTCTCAGCAAACACCCACCTCCTGGGAACCAAATTAAGGATGCATCCCAGGGATTGGGCCTCGCTGTGTTGGGAGTTGCCAGAGTGCTCTGAGCAGCAGCAGGAATTCCTCTGGGCCTTGTCATGACATCATTTGTGCAATGTAGCCTGTGATGGCAGAAAATGAAGCTGGTATTTATACAGGGTATTAGGGAAGGACCCTCCCGCGCCAGGCTTAAGATGACAAAATGTCAGCCTCAATCATCTGACAGGCTTTGGTCTCCCTTTGTAACCTCTTTCTTTTTGGCTGCTCTTTTTTTATATACATATGACACTAACAGAAAAATAAATTGAAAAGAGCACTGAGGCAGAGTGTATTTCACGCACTGGTGCCAATGTTTCATATCTCATGAACCTCGGGAAAACAATTCGTAGAACTAATTAGTTTACAGTGTTTAAGCAGCTTGTTCCTCGTCTTTAATCTTCTTTATGTAATACTGCGAACAAAGCCATATTATCTTCTGATTTTTTTATACAATTTAACAAATATAATCTCCCTTTCCTTTCCAGAGATTACTTCATTTAGACATCAAACTATGTTGTTGTTGTTGCTGTTGTTTTCCTGGGGAGAAGGGATATAAATAGATTGACATCTATTCGCATAGGTCTCAATGGTCTGCCATATCCACCCAGGCCCTAATCCTCTTTGTTGTCATGGAATCCACCTGGCTTAATTATATTTACAGTCTGCAACTATACCTCATAGCATGCAGGTTTCCCTTAACTCTGCACATCTTCCTGAATCCTATCTATAAGTCACATCTAGGCTGCTGTCTCTTTCTCAGATTCTGGATGATGACGAGGCAATCTTGCTTTGCCTGAAACTGAGCACCAGGTCCCTAAAGAATGGAGCCCTGATAAATCTCCCCTCAGGTATTTTTATGGCCCACCAAAAGAACAGGATTTACGGGCCCTCGTGACCTAAACCCAAGTGAACAGAAAGAGATACATGTGTGCACAAATTAGTTGGGGGAAGAACAGAAAACTTAAGCTGGGAAAGTTTTATCTTAAAATATGGCTCATCAAGTATGATTTTTAAGAGAAACTGAACCTCTTTGTGTTTCCCTGTTCTAGATGGCTATTTAATTGCTAAGCTGCTATATGGCTATGACATATTAGTCTAAAACCTGGCAACTGAAACCCAAGAACTGGTTAAGGCTAGTGTTGAAATAATTATTTATCTGATGGGTGATGTAGCACACACATTATTACTGGCACTACACCAAGGATTTGAAGCACCGTTATTCCCTCAGAGAGACCCTTTCCAAGAATTTTTTTAAAAAATTATTTTATACATTTGAATCCACAGTATTAAAGCAATTTTACAGTCTCAGGAAAACACAGTGCTCGGTGCAAATTTTGATTTTGCTTCCCTGAGACCTGTTTACTGTCCCATGGTACCGATCTGTTTTAAGTTCATTCTGTCCTAATTGTCAAGCAGATTCATGGTAACTCCTAATTAGTGCAAAACAGGTAATGGAGCTGCGACTTTGCAACTGCTGAACACCTTTAGCATCTCTCTCAAGCTGAGCTCAGGAGCTCTCGCTGCTCTGCTGCCAAGGTTAATGGTTTCAAGTCTTCTGAGAATTATGGAGTAGGTGCCCACAAGGAGAGGGGATGCCTGGTTCTCCAAACCGCTGCTTCTACTATAATGGAGTCAGCATAAAACACTGCCAGCTTTCGGCAATGTTAGCACAGGAGAAATTTCTCACTGCACAGCCTCCAAATCATATCGAAGATCAGATTCACAACTAACACAGAAGATGTACCTGGATCCAGTGCAACAGACCCCACTGGAATTAGAGGGACTCATCAGACAGCTGAGGTGGTCTCTGAGAATTCTTCTGAGTTTAAGATACATGAGTCAAATGGCACAAACTATGGAATTGCCCCAAGATTTTACTCTAAGAGCATTAGTCCTGGGAATGAGACCACTAAGAAACCCAGTGATGCAATTCACCTACTGTATGACCTCAGGCAAATTAATTCAATAGGATGGTGGTGAAGGATTACAGAGGTGGTACATCTAAGGCCCAGGGCAGCCAGGTAGGGCACACAGAAGATGATAGGTTATTACTGTTGTGTCACTTATGATTCTTTTGCATTTGCACCACAATTCTGAGACACAGCAGTGTTTGCAAGCAAATGCAGTAATGACCCAACTGAGGTGTAAATAGAAAAGGAAATATATCTTACAAATAAAGGTGCCATGGAGAACCAACAAGTAGAAAAAATGGAAGCTGAGAGAAAAAAAAAAAAAAATTCATGAGAAATGGAATGACAAGGCAAAAAAGGGAAGAAAAGAAAAAGGAAGCAAGAAACAAACATATATGAAAAGGGGTTTGAATTTCTAATCCTGTTCTTTTACCTTGAACTTCTTTCGGCATCCTTTTTCTGCATCTTGAGTCTACACTATATGGCCCAGTTTTAGCCTGGCTTCAACTTACAGCAGTCCCAAGGTAGAAACGAGTAGAGAAAAGAAAGTTCCCTCTTGGCTATGAAGAGTGAAAAATGTTAAAATGCAAATTCAATGTAAAGAAAAAAGAAAGACTATAAACAAATTTCTTAGTAGGGAATTCTTAGGCAGAAGTGGGAGCCAGCAAGTAACCCCTGAGGTGCACTGGTATCATGTAAGTGTTTCAAGTTTGTAGGATGACAGATAAACAGCTAGCCCTGCTACTACTGAATGGATCTCTCTTTTTGCAGGGCCGAAAATGTTTGTGGGAGAACTGAGCCTTGAGAAAGAGTGAATTGATCTGTTAGCTTTTTGTGTTGGACCAGAAATAATTACTGCCATACCCACTTCCTATAGATTATGTTCAAAAGCTACAGATACTCACTTATTCTGTCTTTACTGTATTCTATAGGGAACTAATCGGAACTGGGGTTTGCTTCACTGACTTTCACTTATTTTAAAAGTCAGGCTTAGTAGGAAGAAAAAGTCAAAGAGCTTGACCAAGAAAGGAAGAAGTATGCATTTAGGGTAAGCAAACACTATTTCAGATAAAGTGCTCCATGGGTCTCGACCTCACCTTCTACAGCGTATGAATTCATTTCGCAATATTCCTTTTATAAGCGAGATCTCTGTGTGCTTACTTTCAACAGGGGTTGGCGATTGATTTGTTTCCTATTGAACCTCGCCAACTGAAAGCTGAAGGGGGGATGGCATATTTAGATGCCCTTAAACTCTCAGATTCACCTTTAAAATGTGCCAAGGCTATGTCACATTCAGGGTACATGTTGTGCAGTTTGTGCTAGACCAGGATGAGAAATGAGGGTCTCAGAGGCAAAACGGTATTAAAGGGCTTTACAGTAAAACAGAGTCCAACCTCTATTGATTCATTTTCGTCAAATCAAATTCCAATTGTCTGATGGACATGAAATACCAAACAAAAAGAAAAACAAACCAGATGATTCCTGAGTGTGTATACAAGAGTAACTAGGACCAGGAAGAATAAAAAACAAACCTGCCAAATTCAATCCAAGGGGTTTTCACAAGCATCCACTTAAGCTGACTGGCTTGTCCTTTGGTGTCAGGACCCATGAGAGACGATAAAAGTAAAACTTTGCAGAACACACAGCCTATCCTTGAGAACTTACCAGGTTCAGGTAGTCGGAGAGAAACAAGGTACAAGAAATAACAAGATAATAATTCTAAGGCTACACATAACTAACTAGTAAAGAGTGGATCAGGTAATATATGGAAATACGAGGAAATAAGAAAAAAATGACAACGGATTACGGAGTGGCAGGGTTTCTAGAGTTCACCCATATTCACTTTCTTCTCCTGAGCACATGAAAGTATAGACAGGGAGAAACCTGCACCCAGAGGAAAAAATTTGCATATCCTCTTTCATGATACTAGGAAATACTCTGGTTTGAAGTAGGCACTTTTAAAAATAAGTTTAACATTCACATTGTTATTTCTTTTTAGCACCTGGACAACTTCTGCTCTTTGGGAAATCTTGCAGAAATACTATCATCACCTTAGAGTTGTGAGCAGAAGGAAGGAGAGTTGTTTGTGAGCTGAAGCAAGACACTTAGGTAGTGTTCGTTTATATGGAGGGTTGTGTTGAGATGACAAAGTCACAATATTAAAGACGCCTCACTGAGGCTATCTTGAGTCACTGCATGGAGAATAGTTACCTACAGTAAGAAATAAGTCTTGTTATGCCCCAGAAACCCTGGAACTGTTTGTTACTGCAGCACAACCTATCCTGTCCTGAAAATTGTATGAATGCCAAGGAAGGGAAGACCCAATGCCTTTAGCATCTCCTCATTGCCTTTTCCCCTTGGTCTGGGAATATTCCCACACTCTGGCCTGTCTGCCCCCAGTATCGCTCATTCAAATCTCCTCACTGCTGCCAGAGCATTCTAGGACCCACATCTGTCCACATCTGTACTTGAAGCTCCAGGGGGATTTTCCTGACACAAAAGATAAAGAATGAACTCCTTGGCATAGGCGTAAAAGTCCATGATAAGCTGGCTCCCAGATTTTGCCAGCGTTATTTTGTCCACCAGCTCTCATGCAATATTCCGGTCACCAGCATCCTGATCCAGGCGCATTCTGCTTGCCTCCATGAACTGCTTCTCCCTCTTCTTGGTGAGCCCCTAATCAACTTCTGGCAAACATTCCCTTCCTCTGTGAGGCCTTCATCTCCTCTGTCCTTGCTCAGCACTTTGTGCATTGTGTTACAACCCAACACACTGTTCCTTACAATTTTTTTGTCTGTCTCCTCCCACTGGATGGGGAGTTTCTCAAGGCAGGGATTGATTCATTTTTGTTTCCCCCAGAGTACTTAGCACAGTGTCTGACAAGCAGTTGGTACTTTCAGAAATAATGAATGAATAAAGGAAGGAAGAAGGGAATGTGTGGATGGATGTGTTCATGGCAGTAGTAGGACGAGGACAGGAGCAAACTGGAGGTTTATTGGATCATAGGGAACCATAAATGTAAGCAGCTAGGAGAATGTCAAATTATGAAGACTGGTGGTGAACACACAATGTGATACCGTGTTTCCCTGAAAATGAGACCCAGCCGGACAATCAGCTCTAATGTGTCTTTTGGAGCAAAAATTAATGTAAGACCCGGTTTTACTTTCTTATAAGAAAATAAGACTGGGTATAATATAATATAATATAATATAATACCGGATCTTATATTAATTTTTGCTCCAAAAGACGCACTGGAGCTGATTGTCCGGGTAAGTCTTATTTTCAGGGAAACATGGTATATAGATGATATATTACAGAATTGTACACCTGAAATCTATGTAACTTTGCTAACAATTGTCACCCCAATAAACATTAATTTAAAAAAAATTATGAAGACTGGAAATTTTTTACTTGATCCAAAAGGTGATAGGAAGTTACTGTAACTTCTTGAGCAAATGATGAAAATTTTGCTCAGCCTCATAGCACCTGGTGACTTGAATGACAGCTATGTTTATATCGCTTTAATTCCCCCTTTGACTGTAAAAGCTCCCTGAAAACAGGGGCTATGTCTTAATCATATTTGTATCCCCTCTAGCAACAAGCATGGTGTTTGTATAACAGATGCCAACAAATATTTGCTGAATTTAATTCTAGAAAAATTACTCCCTATGCTGTGAGGTTGGAGAAACCAGCTAGCAGGCTATTGTGTTATATACAACATTACATGGGAAATGGATTTAAAGTGAGTAGTACCTACGGAAATATGGAAGTAGAAATCCAAGACAGTCTTATAGTCCCTGATAGTCTCTAATAGAGACCCTGACAGCTTTC
This sequence comes from Rhinolophus sinicus, assembly GCF_057876585.1. Classification (NCBI taxonomy): domain Eukaryota; kingdom Metazoa; phylum Chordata; class Mammalia; order Chiroptera; family Rhinolophidae; genus Rhinolophus; species Rhinolophus sinicus. Next base: position 72,301,816 of record NC_142503.1, read on the forward strand.
AGGGTCTCTAATATAAATTAATGGTTTGAGCCTGTGGTCCTGCAAAAATGGTGGTCCATTTGGGAGGAAGATTTGTTTTTCCCATGAAGTAGATGAGCTCTCTGCTGGAGATGTGGCTTCTAAAGTGGCAATGGGACAAACAAAAAGAAAATATACTATAGCTACAAGCAGCTAGAAATACTGATTGTTGTATGCAAATTTTATCCCCCATCTTGGGATGTAGTTAAATATTGATTCATTAATTAATTCATCTACTCCCTTATTCATTCATTTTATATTTATAAGTTATAAACATCGTACAAGTCAATGATGTTTCCAAAGCTTATTCAAAAGTCTGCTTGGATTCATTGTCTGTTTCACATTGACCTTGGTCACTTAATCCTCAAAGGCAAGGATGGTGAGTGAGGTAAAGGAATGATGTGTGTGTTTCTTCTACTGTGTTTTGTTTCCCAAGTATCTGGTTATTCACTATCAGACAGGGTTGGCAGGGGCCTCCTCTTGTTGAAGCATATATGTATGTATGTATATATATATACATATACATATATATATATATATATATATATATATATATATATATATATATATTTTTTTAAACTATGGCTGTCAACATGTAGTTCTACAGGCATCTAATTATTTTACCAAAGTCAAATACGGAACTCCACGCAGAGCTACACCTGGTTTTACTGTGAGCCACTTCTTCAGAACACACACACACACAATGATATAGTGAAATGATATCTTTAAAAGAAATACAAAGAAGAAAAACAAAAGAAATCTGTTTTAAGAAACTGACTAAAACTCAAACCTCAGTCTTAAACCGCCCAACATAGTATATATGTTGGAAACAGAATTCAAGATATACATAATATATTGACAATATAAGCATTACCATTGTCACGAACACATCTAATACATGTAATACATCATTTCATCTATAGCAAACTCCTGTATTAACCCAAACAAAATTTAAACAAAACTTCAGATTTAAGTTTTCCTTGGGTTGATCTTAAAAGAATACCTAAGAAAGTGTGATTCCAGTGTGAACACAGAAGGTACCTGGAACTTATTTCATTAGGCCCTGAAACTTCTGAGCATTTGTTAGTTGATATGACTCACAACTACCACCCACAAGGTCTAACCACGAGGTGTAACATCAATATTTCACTCCTGCAACTGAACATAATCAGTTTTTCACATCACTTATTTGTGATAAAAGGAGAACAAGCACACACCCATGGCAGAGAGCATGCCTTCCCAGTATATTCGTTTTTAACCCATCCCACCCACACTTTCAATTAAACAATTATTCTTCCTCCATGAATCGCATTGCACTTTCCAGAAAAGAAACACCAAATTGATCCTTTCAAAGGAAATCAAGCATTTCTTTCACCATCACCCTGCAGCACTGAGATACCAGTGAATGGTGCACAATTCACCTCATGCTTGGGGTGGGGCCAGCCTCCAGCTGCACTCCAGAGTCCATCAGATGTGGGAGTGTCCTGGGGGGGGGGGCACAAAATGTTGACTCATGTCTGTCACTACACAGGTAAAGAAGTCAGCATGTGCACACACAAGTCCGACACAGTACAGTGCATGCTCAGATTCATCTTTCCTTGCTGGGCCACCATTCTTTGAGGACAAGAAACGCAGTGTTAATCCCCGTTACACAAACTCCAACATAACATTATCTTAACCATTGCAGCAGCGTTATGGTACCTGTCCGAGACGCGACTCATTATACATGTGAAAACAGGATGAGATTTCATTAACCATTTTCCTCGATAATCTTAAAGCCCTGCTCCAAGACAGCAAAAGGGCTTTGTGCCTGCTTAGAGCTTAAAAACATGTTTTGCAGTTATTCTCATTCAAGCCACATCTTGACATGATTTATGAATTAGGGAGCACAAGTGTTATCAGAATTCAGTTATAAAATGTTCAGGCCCTCTTGCCTTTGTCACCACTGGGGACAGCACAATTGCTGATTTTCCAATGTCTAGCCAAACTGCCTCCACGGTAGTGGTTAGCGGACAAGGCTCTTCCTTTGGGCATATTAAAAATTATGAGATGGGATGTGCACAAGTGGCAGGACTCTTAATTCTAGTATTTTCTCAATGGCAATAAAAAAAAACCACTTCCACTATGTTCTTGCCTTTATTCTTGGGAACTTGAATAAAGGAAATATGCAATTTTTATGACTTAATATGTATACCACAGAACCTATGCACAAAAGTTGCCACTTGAGAGAGGAACTGGATAATTGGAGAATAGGAGTGGGAAGGAGACATATGTTTCACTGTGTACCCTTTTATACTTCTGATTTTTGCACTATGTCATGTATTATACATTTTTAAAAAATGAAAACAATTTAATTTTAAAAGAATAAATAAAAGCATAAAAATTACAAAACGTTTCCAGATTATATTGAAAGGAAATCATCCAGTCTTACGAAGTTATATAAAATTTTTTTAAAAAATTCTTAAAAACAAACCAATATTCACAACTGATTTTGTAAAAATGCTTCAAAGACCCTATATCTAAAACACTGCATTTGGACAGATGCTACTAAGAGTCATATACTATCCTTTTACTTACTATTCAGCTAGAAAGATTATTACCTATTTCAATATTATAAAAGTCAAAGTTTTTTTTAAAAGATGTGTTTTTAAAGCTAAGTGTATTATTTTTCCCTCTAAGGTATTTTTCACAAACATTCAGCATTTCAAGCAAATACTTATTATTTCTTTTATCTACTATGATCATCTATTCTCTTCAGTATGACCCAAGAACCTTCATGAATGTAGTTCACCACATCATTCATTCTCACACACTAGGATCCCACCAGAGAAAGAAGCCACCTGTTTATGGTCCTCAGAGAACAAAATTAGACTGATAATAAGTCAGGTCCTTCAATTTTACCGTGAAAGAAAATTATTCGTATGGCCTATTCTTATATTTGATTTTAAACTGGAGAACTTAAAACATGCTAAAAAACAATGAAGTCAAGATTTGAAGCCACCAACTAGGGAAAAGTAAATATATCCTGTTTGTTCCTTAATGCCCCTTTGCAATAATTACTTTTATTTGTTCATTTTCTGGAGCAGACACAATAGTTGTGTCTTTATCTTTACAACCAAACACTTTTTAGTAAACAGGAGATAAAAGACCAATAAAAACCTTTGTTCTCCCTGCCTTCAGCCAACCTTTAAGGCCTACTTTATCTCCAGAGTTGTTATCTGAAGTGAATTACTGATAAGAGAAATTAAAGGACTCAGAAGCTGAATGTGTGAGGTAATTGCATAGTGTTTCCCACACCTTCTTTCTGTTCAGCTGCCCCGCTAAGCCTTCTCACATTCCCACCAGCCTGCTTTGCAGTCAATGAATGCAAGAAAGTTGCCTAAGTAGAATAGCTCCAAGGCCTAAATTCCTTTTCCTCGAGAGAAATAAATAAATAAATAAATAAATAAATAAATAAATAACAAGACTCTGGAAAATCAAAGTCATACACTTACATTGTACTTATTTGAATCTGCAAATTGCTAAGTGGCAGGAGAATATTAATTTGCACTTTTAAAGGACCTTCATGTACCAATAGATTAACTTTAATAACTACCTGCAAAAACTGTATGATGAGCTATTGGTCCTTTTTTCTGATTCCCTTGGCCGTAAGTGGTATACCTTGCCTTCAGAATAGCAATAGTGTATGTTTATTGAACACAGGCACAGTTTTAAGGACTTCACATGTATTAACTCATTTAATATTCACAGCAATCCATGGGGTTCATATGATTATTGTCCTCATTTCATAAACGAGGAAATGAGGCACAGACACTTACCAAGGTTATACAGCTAGTTAATGTTAGTGCCGAGACCGAAAACTAGGCAGTCTGGCTCCACAATCTGCATGCTAAACACTATTTTGCAATAAGTTTAATTATCCTGAAATGACCAGAAACAAAGTATAAAACAACCTCTTTTTTTTTAACCTCAATAATCTTTTTTATGATGTCAATGTCTCAGCAAGCAAACATGCATGAATTCCTAATCTATTAATGTTCTTCATTGTTAGTAAATAATTTAATGAATCCCTAGAACATTCAAAGTGGCAGATATCTGAGAGGAATGTGAGGTACCTCCACGTATGACAATACCATGTGTTTTCAAGTCGTTTAAAACTCATGACCTCTCCTCACCCCCAAAATAGGAATGGAAAAAAATGTTAAAAAACAACACATTTCCAATTATTCCTGGAAGCCAGGCTCATCTAATGCCCATGGTCTCTGGTACAAAATGGCTCTTGGCCTGGTGCTGACTGATTGCTGCGTTCAGTTCAGGCAGAAGAGAATTCTATGGCCTCCTGGCAGGTGGGCTCCGTAGTCACAGACAAAAGGAAAGCTTTGGGCACCTCAGGTACTGGCCTGCGATCAGACCAGGAAGTCGACCTCCTGACTGACTGTCCACATGCCTATTCTCTCCTCCGCGACCCTCAACACCATCTTCCCCAAACCCCCAAATTAATTTTAAAAACAGAACAAAAAAAACTGCACTCGGCGGCTCTTTGCCACAGACAAGATGAGAGGGCCTGGTTCAAATCAAGCTTCTGAGAGGTCCCTGTCTTACTGGGTTCTTCCATTTTAGGCTGCTTGTATTTCAATAGAGGAAGATCATTTGACCAAAGGAGGGAATATGAAGTCCCTTATCACCACCCTACCTACAGGACACATAGTCCCTACCACACTCCTCCTTCCTGCTCTCACAAACACAGCCTGTAGCAGAAGAAACATGCCTTTCCTGGGGAAAGGCTGTCAACTCCTGCTCAAGACAACAGTTAATACAGTCTGCCTGGGATTTGCTAAGCAAGAGATGTATTTAAAGAATAACTGCAACTTCCCTAAATGCCTAACTAAATTGCTAGGGAAGAACATGCTGGAAAAGAAGTTGGGGTCAGAAAACCTACGACAAAAACCAGATCAGGGTAGGGCTTTTGGCTTCTCCTCCTCACCCTGGCCACAGTTTGTCCTGCTGAGATAAAATGGTTTTAGCAAAGTATCAAGTAGACCTTTCATGCGGTTGGCTCCTAGGAGCAAGTCATTCCGCATTTAGAGTCCTGGCCTTATGCTAAACTCTGGACAATGTCCCCTGGACTCCTTTGGCTTGGCTCACTGCCTGCCCTCCTCCTGACCAGCTCTCCTGAAGTAGGGACCTGTGGTTTTAATACGGGCCAAATGAAAGGGCTTGTTGCTACAGAAACTCTTAAGTTTTCTTTCTTTAGTGTTTTAACTCCATTAGTTTCTTAATCATAAATAATAGATTGTTTTTAACCTAAATCATAGAAATCTCCTACCCCTGCTTTATTTAGATAATTACCCTAAAACTTGTGATTCATACTTGTTGATTGTAATCATTGAAGCCTAATGTTCTCTCCCCCGTTTGGGGCCTAACTCCTGCAAAATTAACACCTGAATTACTGGTTGAATGGCCACAGACTCTATAGAGCTAACGGATTTATTAATTAAAATCTATTTTTCCTTATTCAGGGGCCTTGGGGATGCAGACGATGCCCCAGCAAGGTTGCCAGTCGCAACCAAAGAAGCTCACGTGGTTTTCCAGGCAAATCTCAAGACCCCTTCCTCTCATCTGAGATCAGACAGGGCAAAATTCCATGAATCCCCCAATAAGTAGGGACAGCTCTATGCCCCTGCCCAGCAGGAAGCAGATACAGAAGAAAAGACCTCCTGTCCCTCAACTTTCCATAGAGATTTTATGGGGATCATGTCTCTCAAGGGGAAAACATGGCAGGCAATTAGAGATAGGCATCGGGTCTCTGCATTCCTGCATGTCCAACATAACCCACAGAATGTGACCGCCCAAAAGACCTCCCCTCTCCACCCAAAACTTCCCCTTTTCATTGTAATCATCTACCCCTATGAGGAAACAAATGGGTACAAAATACCGAACTAGATTAAACCGGCCACTCACACCTGCACAGTAAAGGCCACAACGACCTTCATTTCACCTGGACCTCATTATAGCATCATTATACTATCATACATATGCCCGGAAGTTCATTAATATCATTATAACAGACTGAATTCTGGGAAGGAACAAGCGCAGTCTAAAAAGATGAAATAATAGCCTCTTGTTAATCACAGATGTCAATCATGTGGTCCCAAACCCAGAAAGGAACAGCCCATTCTAGAGAAAACAGATAAAAACTCCAAGTCCTCGCCAGTCTGGGCCCTTTTGAGCCTCTGGAGCCTTGCCTTTGCCTGGGGCCCGCTCCAAACCCTTTGGAGTGTACTAGCTCTTGTAATAAACTATTCTTTCACTACTTCATTTCTGTGTCTCGTTCAATTCTTCGCTTGAGATGCCAAGAACCTGGACACCGTGCCAAGAACAGCCCACTGTCTGGTAACAGTTTTAGACGCTCCTGGGGTTGCTGCCATTTATTAACACAGTTTGGACCTAGAAGCTGGTTGATAAGTGGCCTTGGGCTAGAGTAGTATATAGGCTCAGTTGATAGCATGAGCAAAGTGTTCAGTCTGACAGTGTTTCTGTCTGTGGTGGTAGGCAGGCTTTTATCAGAGAACTGTTGATGTTCTCCAGGGCAAATAAATCAACACGTCCACATCTCCTAACTCACCTAACTCATTTGCAGGAACAAGCACACATTCTGTTGCAAATGGAAAGTCAGCACGGGGTCAGAGGCAGAGACCTAGGAGGGAGAGCCATTTTATAGCATTACCAGGCTGGTACAAAATTCCTCTTTTTGCCAACCACATCTATAAAGTAAAAAGACCCTCACACATTATTGGAGAAAATAACAGTCATGAAAAGATAGGTGGCCTGGACATAATGTTTGCAAACTTTTTGAATAGGTAGGAAGTTTGAAACACGGTGTCAATAATTAAATGGGAACCTGTCTGGTCAATGCTTTGCTTCAGTGAACGCTCTAAAAAAAAAAAGCACGATGTATATCTGTTTGGTGCCTGCATCTCACAGGCCACCTGAGAAACATCAGGAGATCTTAGCACCCTCTCAATCTGACCCAGTTAAATCTGAGACGATAGACCACCTGAGTGAGGCCCACTACATAATTTACAGGGCATTGTACAAAATAAGAATGGAGGTCTCCTTGTTCAAACGGCAGAAAAAAAAGCCATTCAGGGCACTAAAATGTAAAGCTCTTTCCTTTTTTCCACAGTCACTCAATTTCTCATAATGTTATTCATTTGCTATTTAATATTGTTCTAAAGAAAAACTAAAGTATTTGATTAGCATAAATTATACCATTCACCTTTACACAGTACAATGACAGTGTTGATTGCCAATATAAGCGCATTTAATTTGTATGTAGAATCACCAAAATGACACAACCTGTATATTGTAGCTCGTATATGCATTTTGTGCCTACTACGTACTAGGACACAGTAAAAACACTTCATGAAGCTACTAATTCAATGGAAACTAACTCACCTTTTAAAATTTTACTTCTTGATACATGCATATCCTACCAACACTCTGTGGGAATGGATGGCTTCCATAACATGCTTACCCTGCACTGGCTTGTAGTCTCCCTGAACTCACATACATCGCGCTCTGTGTTTAGGGGGTATTGTGAACTCTATATGCAAACCGTGCCCCAACAGGTGAACACATATTTTATATACCACTTCGGCTCATGCACATGCTCCACTTAAAAAACACTGGTTCAAAGATAAAACTAAGAATCTGAAACGGTGACAGCAGAGTTTTAAAACAAGTACTGGGCCCTTCTCTGTCACTGTGTGACTGAACTGGTCACATGCCTGAGGCTGGCCCTGTACTCCAGACCCGGGGCCATTATTGTGAGAGGGCCTAGCCCTGATCACCAATAACCGGGCCTTCCAAGGATGTAGGTTTGATGGCAAAAAATTGTACTGTGGTAAAGCTGCAGGGCATAGATTGCATGTAGTGATTACCCTGTAAATTACCTGTTCACACAGTTTCCTGGGGTTGTGTGGTTGGGGCTATAATTATATGAGGCTGTCCTCCTTAAGGAGGCTCCAAATGTCGCCTTGCTACTAGCCCAGGAAACAATTCAGAAAACTATTTATAGCAGCCAAAGGAATGTGTGATCTCTCTTACTGTGAGCTCTTCTTTCCCACTGGAAACAGAGACAAATACATACAGTGAATCGTCACTTAATGTCCTTGATAGGTTCTGCAACTTTAAGTGAAACGCCATATAAAGACACCGATTTTACCACAGGCTAATTGATAGGAACAAAAAGGTAAGTCCCTATGGCATCTTACCCACATGACAAAATGACATTAGTTGATTAGTTGAGAACCTGCCGCATCTGCTCTCTTCCCTTTGTTTACAACACGCCATAACCAAGCAGCAAGCACAGATTTAGTCAGTCATTCTAAATCAAAAAGGACACACAAAAAAATACGTAGGAAGATATCAAAATAACAGAAGGCAAAGAAAGATGAGTAATATCATAAGAAATCAGGAGAAAGTGAAACAGGCCCTAGATACTTAAATCCCCAACAGCCACAGCGGACGCCAAGGAAGCTACCCCTGATATGGGCACTGCCATGAGCACACTTCTCTTCCTTCCAGTCCCTGAACGGCAACGGGTTTCGACTAGTTTGAATTAAGGAGCCAGACTACATGTGCAGCCAACAGCTGGAATTCAGCAACTGTTGTTAATCCACCTTAATTGCTTATTATTCTATCAGTTCTTGTTTGTGCTTTTGTTATTCAAAGTAATTTTCCCTACACACACAACCAAGCATGGTTTCTACAAGCCATGGCCAAAGAACTCTGTGTTTCAATCCTTAGGGGTGTTATTGTTTTGAAACAAAAGCACATTGACACTGGATTTTTAAAAAAAAATAAAGTTAGCAGTGATGCCCACAGATGGGCAAACGTTGGCCTACATGTACACAGAGATGCGAGAATTAGCCACCTCTAAATAAGAACAAGTCTTCTTTTGGTGTTTTAAGTAGAGGGGCAGTTAGCATGGTTGCTTTATTCCCTCAACTATTCTTCCCCACCCCACCCCCCTTGCTTTAGGAAGGGATTTTCACTCCAGCAGTTTATTGCACTAGTGAATAAATGAGATCCCAGAGTTCCAGGGAGAAAAAAAAAATTACCAATATAAATGCATCAGGTACAAATTACCAAGGTAAATAGGCCCATAGAGACTGTAAAGCTGGCAACACCAACTGGAATATCTGAGAGGGGCCAGCAGGAGAAAGCCCACGGGTCATGGTCCCCGTTCTGCAGTATATACTGTGCAAGCATCAGCCCAGACCATTCGTACTGCAGATGCAGGAAGCCTTTGCGCACGGCAGCGGTGCCTGGGCACGGACAGTCGTCTTCCTAAAGCTTCTGTTACAGTTGTGTCTCTCTCCCTCTCTTTTTAATTCTCCCCAATGCCACTCTTGGGTAGCATCTCTCAAAGCAGGTCCCCTACCTGGGAAGACCACTGCAATATAATTTCCATCTATAAGTTGGTCCCTAGTAATAATTTGTTTTGTGGGGCTTTGTTTATAATCTGCAATAAGGCAAAACTAATACAAATTTTTCATTAGTAATTGTGATCCCTAGGCCATGAAGGCCGATCTTTTTATACCTTCCCTATATCCTATAACATATGCCTTAAAGAATGTATTTATGGCTTTGCAGATTCTTCTCACCAGAGCGCTTTACTGCCAAGTCTTTCTTGTTCTCTAATGACTTTGCCAGTGCAAGCTGGGTACCCCTGTGAGCTTCTTGAAAAGCAGAGACCTATCATATACTTGTCTCCCCCACGGTGCTTCACTATTTACTGAACACAATTCAATTTCCTCTAGAGAGGAAGAGACAAGGCTCTCTGTTAGCCTGGCCTTGGGTCCACCCAGCATGTCCTCATATGGTACGGCTAACTTACCTTCTTCTAGGTCTATCCTGAACACATACTTATTAGTCTTATTTATTTCCCTTTTTGTGTCATGGAATCATATCCCTTAAAAATTAGTCTGCTCTGCCCTGACTGGAACATGAGACACTGCAGGCAACTGAGCATATGCTCAAATATGATAAAAGAGCTATTTTATGACAAAGGTCTTTAAGGGATATTTGCCTTGCCCTTAAATCACCTTGACTGTTTCTTCACACAGCAAGAAAAATATTCCTTAAAAACGTATTTCCTGGGAACATTTTGGCCAGGATCATTCATTCTGGAACCTGCAGGAATGAACCTGTGAACTAGTGGGGAGAATTCACAGTGGAGTCTGTTTCAGTTTCCAACTCTTAACTATTTATTCATACCGGGTGTTGTCTTGGTTTTATGCTTCCTGTTTTAGAGCATGCATGAGGCCAGGTAAAGAGACACTGTATGCATAATATAAACTAACATGAGGACAATTTCTACAGGCCTTCTTTTAGTATATCCTTCATATGTCATTTCCAAAAAACCACAGACTTTTCTTACAACAATTTATTTGTATAGGTTAAGCCTCATTCACAGAGAGTGCTTCAAATATATGATTTAAAAATGTCTTTTAAAAATATTCCTTTGCTCATTTATGATACTTCTTACTGCCTTCATAATATCAACTATATAACCAACAAAATATAGCCTTTATCTGTAAATTAAGCCTCTTACTCTATTTGTGTAACAATTATTATATGGTTTGAGATGATTTTCAGATTTACATACATTATATCCTGTTATATGAGAAATGACATGTAAATGTAAGTATTATAAATTATTAAATCAGCCTCTCATTCATCGGTTTGGTAGCAATGAATCAAATTACTCTGATTAGCAAAGAAATTCCCAGGAATTCCTTGTTTTTTTTAATTCAAAATAGATGATTTCAACCCTTTAAAAAATATTTCAGTATTTTGCAATCATTCACTGTTTGAAAAAATTTTAATTATAATATTTTAATAAGTTATTATTAACTAAAATTTAAGATATATATTATAAAATATATTTCTATTGTGGTATCTTAACCCTCACTCTGCTGAATCTACAATGATGTTTATAACCTGATTTTAAAGAACGCTGATTTTGTATGCAAGTGAGAAGGGTGGAGGGAAATGCTCCATTTTAATTCGTGGCATTCAAAAAATAAGACCATGACGTCAAAACATAGGTGACAACTAGGTGAAAAAATGTAGTGGATCTAGAATCCTGTGAGATTTGATCAAATTTAAACTCTTTCTTGCCTTCCAGAAAAGTACCACAGCTGGTTTACAATTCTGACACCCCCTCCCCACCACCATTACCTTCCTTGGGAGCTGAACTCAAGGAGGAATACCTCATATGATGGGTTTCTAAGATGACCCTGGGCATTTCCTATTGAATCCAGTTAATTACCAGTTAATTATGCCAACTGCCACTGCTAGCACTGAGGCATTGTTCCCTTTCCCCCAACACAGGGCAGAAGCCAATCCTCTCACTTCACTGATCTAATTTCAGTTTTCAAGCACCCTGCTTTCTTCCCTCACCTTCCTCCTCCAATTCTTTCAGAAAATGAGAGGAAGCTAATTAATGTTCATTTTATCCACTTCCCCTTATGCCTCACTGCAACAGGAAGTTGCTGTCTCTGTTGTGTTTAGCCCAGTCTCATCTTAGCCATGAGCTAGCAATACCATCGTCATTTAGGAAGAACCCTCATCATACTGCAGTCAGCATCAAAACTGCTCCTCAACATTCTAAATTTATCTAGCACATCTTCCCCATCTGATGTAAATGAACTGGTAATAATTTTAGTAGAGGAAGCAGTGCTTCAAAGAATTGCGATCCTGACACTGAGGAGGTTTATGCATTACATTACAGAGCACAGCTGTATCCTGTTGTTTTGTCATGGGGCTTTTGACAGCACATGACTATAGTTGCTGAAAAGCATGTTGGCATATATACACATACATACCTACTTGGGACATGCAAAGAAGAACGTGGCTGTGCTTTAAGTGTATGAAACTGTGACTTCTAAATTCCTTTCCATCAAATGCCAGTAGAAGCACTTGATAAATGGCCCCTAGGAGAGCACTTGTTATTGCCTCAGGATGGAATGACTCGCAGGCATATGACACTCCATCAATATAGAGAGCTGGCAGATTGAAAGGCGGGAAGGACCATCCCTGATATGGTGCATCTGCTTACTAATAGCAGCGGTGCTTCAATCCTCTTCCCATTCATTGCCTACAGAAACCACTCCTCTGAGAGGCACGCCAGTCAACAGATGGTCTCTGGCTAAGGTGTAATCAGGAGCAGCTTGCTAAATTTACCCAAAACAAATAGAATTACAGGCTTTTGCTCGAGTCTGAAATTGAATTGAGAACTTGGGTGATGGATAATGGAAACTAAAATGGAAGAGCTCAAAATGTATCACAGTACATTGGGAAAAGGCCGGCATGGTAAGAAGTCTGCTTCGAACTTCACTATTTACTACCACATCATCTATTATATTTCCGATAATCTTGTCTACCATGCAGGATCGTTGGCTCTATCAAACTTTCCAGAATTGGTACAATTGTCACCAACTAATGAAGTCATCTGCCTTTATCAGATGTGTAGTAAACAAAATACTACCCAACAGTTTGAATATGTTTTCCCCAGTTACAAGGTCTTCATTCCAGGATTACTGTAAAATGTCAACAGTTTTAACCATTCTTGAATTCCAAAGGTAAGGGTCACTAAGGGCTCTGAATACTCTTGATTTTTTTTATATACTGGTGTTCTTAAAATTTATCCCTAGAATCCCCTTACTGTGTTGAATCATGCACTGCTTAGAATAATAATGATGTAAAGCCTTAGAAATTGCCTGGAAAAAAAAGATAGCATAAAATTAAGAGTAAATGATTTAACCTATGACTGAATTTCACTACCTACATAGTAAGGACTATGCCTCCCATGCAAATCACCATGTAAGGATGCTGTAAAAATAAATGAGGCAAAATATGTAATGACACTTAAGTTCCAAAGAGATAAGGTCTTAAAAGGTAAGGCCATTTTTAACCCAAACTATCAGTTGTCCTTTAAAATTACTTTCTTCATAAACATTGATATTTATCACTAGAGAAACTTGTTTACTCAGTTAAAGAAACTAAAAACCTCAGTGACATCATGCATGAAACTTCCTTTAACCTAATAATTAAACGGAATTTCCTCCTTCTTCATGATTAAAAAAAAAATCACATTATGGAAAATTTTATTTTCATACATCAGTCAGACTAACATTTTCAAATATCAGTTAATATGAGAAGTGTCTGAAAAGCTTTCTGGTTTCTCTCAGAATTTTTGTTTTAAGGTACTCTCTGCCATGCAAAAAAGGAATCCCCAAAGAAAGGTCTTCTGTGTGGCAGAATCAAAGTATTTGAGGAGGGGATATTTTTTAAATAAGGCTTCATTCTTCAGGTTTGCATTACAGATGGATGAGTTAAAATATCTTTTGGTATAAATGTTTTTAAAAGGTGGATAATTTGAAATGAAAATAACTCTTTTTGTTAACTGTATGCCATTAAATAAACACGATAAAATGTGTTCCTGTTCTTAGGGAGGGAATATTTTTAGTGATATGTTATGGAAAAGTACTAGATGCTAGACCCACCTTACTAAAATATGTACCCTCTCTATAGAGAACTTGATATGCTATCCTTTCTTCTTATATAAAAATAGAAAATGAATTATGGAAGTACAAATAATATCCATGTTTATATGAATAAATATGTTGAGCAGCAGAATAATCTAATGGAAAGAGCACAGATACAGATATCTAATTACTACATAACCCTGGGCAATTCATTTAACTGCTCTGTGATTCAGTTTACCCATCTGTAAAATCAGTAGAACAGGCTCGCTACCTGTCCCCAAGGTAACTGGTGAGAGCCCATGAAAATATGTTGATGAAGCCTATTTAGACACCAAGCCTAAAAGGTCTGGCACATATTTGTGGAAGTACAATTACAATGATTTTCATTACTATTCTAGCAGACTCCGAATTTCAATCTTTGGGAATAACTCTTACTATTTTATTTTATTTTATTTTATTTTAAAATGCTTCAAAAACATAGCTATAACAGAAAAACCTCCCATACAATTCTCAGTAAAATTATGTCACTATAATAGTGCCATATTTATTATTCAATTATCGCTTCAATAAACTACTATATGTATATAAAAGTAGCCTTTGTTTTCTGTATTTTTAATGTAATTTGTTCTGAAAAACTACCATGACATTAGTATAAAATAAACAAACCCTGAAAGAGAAAGCACCTAACAAGGACTTGGCAATAATCTCAGTTTAAGGCAAAAACGTTATGAATTTTTAAGATGAGGGACCTGTTACATACCAACTAAATATTCATAGTGTATAATCTGTGAAGCAGTAGGCATTATATATCTGCGAAAAAAATATATACTGTTCATTATATGAAAAGCAATTTTAAATAATATCAGATGATTTAAGTTAAAATGACTTAGAAGAGCTTCATGGTTTCTCCATGTTATTAATTTCATATACATCTCATTAGAGAGGAAACTGATTAATATACAAAAGATGGGAAATTGTAAGGTGCACCGTGTACTGATTCTCCATGCAACAAATCTGCAAACACTGCCTACGGCATGCTGTATCAGAAATCTAGGCAGCTGGAAATCACAGCAGACAAGAAGTTTCAGGTCATTGATCTCAGAATTGGAAAATTTCCCCTAGTGAGCCTAAATGAATCTAGCACGTATCTTCGACACACACACACACACACCCCCATACCCTCAAAAAAGTAGCATGTCACTGAGAGAGATCATTAGAAAATGTACGCTTCTGTAATAGACAAAAGGTATGGCTACGTGACTAATTGGTAGCAATGTTCAATTATTCAGGAAATATTCATTGAATACATTCTATGTACATGGCACTGTGAGAATAAATAGTAACAAATATAAAAATAACTAACAATTATTAAGCACTTTCTAGTCTAAATTCTTTACTTCATTTAACTCATTTAAAACCTCCTTCCTAATTTTTACACTCCCTCTCTTTTTCTTTCTCCAAAGTAAATTATCATCCATGTATTCCATTTGAGAAAACTGAAGCACAAAATGACTGAATAACTTGTCCCAGTTGACAGAGCTAATAAGTGGCAGAGTCAAGATTTGAACCCAGGCCACACATGCAATCACCACACCACATTGCTGTAAAGCAGAACCACAAAGGAAACACAGGAAGCACTGCAAGCTATTTGGCACTCATGCTTCATAATGCAGTTCCCACTGGCCAAGATGACGCCCAGCTTGGGACTCACCAGCCCCATAGACCTTCCCCAGATTTCCCTCAGGAATTCTTTTCTCCTGCTCCCTCCTCCCATCCATCCAGGTGTCTTGTACATATTCCAATTTTTACACTTAGCAGATCTATCTTGTCATTACTTGCCTACATATTTTCTTTTTTTTTTAATGTTTGGAGCCTGGCCTAGACAAAAGATGGGAAACTATAAGGGGCAGTAAAGAAAAGATTAACCTGTCCTTAGAACATAACTTAGTTGGAGAAATAGCCCAAAATCTATTGGTATAAATGTTTTCGCTTGTTAAAGGCAGCATGTGATAACGACAAACAAAAAAAGTGTTATTTCAGCACCCGTTGCTAAATTATGGATTGGGGTGAAGATGGGGGCTAGAAGCTGACTCTGTCTGACCTTAAAGGATGAGAATGATTCTGATAATTGGAGGAAAGGAGAGGCGTTGTGGGGGTGAGAGACCAGAGAAGGCACAGAGAAAGCATTGCCTGAGGCATGTCTAGGTGGGACAGACAAACCAATCTGCAACCCATGTGGGAGACTCAGTGCAAGGAAGGCAGGGGCCAGAATGAGCATCCAGTCCCTTCAATGCCAACCTAAGCACCTTCTAATGTACTCCTTAGGTACTGGAGAGTTTCAAGTGGGAATAACATGATCAGAAAAGCAAGACGGGAAAAACATTTTGGTTGTAGGAAAGACAAAAGTGGATAAAGAAAAATAGTCAAAATCTAGTTTTTGAGGGTGAAAAGTACTCAGAATCTCTCTTAGGTAAGAAAAAAAGGCAGTGACTCATTCACCACTTGCTGACATATCCCAACTTTGTCCACCAAACATACTATAACCAATAGTTTTTAATGTAAGTGAAACTTCACATTCATTGTTGCCTTATTATCCTATGTGCTGAGGGCACAGAAATGATACCACCATCTTCAGGGATAAGAATTTCAATTTTTGAAAATGAACATAATATGAAATAAAGAAGAAATTCATAAAAATGATAACATGTTTGTTTGCAAAGGTCAGCAATGGAGAACTATTGTTCTTCTATAATATAATCTGTGAAAAGAAAAACAAATGCATTTGTTCAAAAACAAATTATACAATCAGAGAATGGAAAACAGGACATAAGAAGTAATTTAATCCCACAGGATTTTACAGATGATCACCTTGAGAGGACCGGAGAAATTAAGCAATCAGCCCCAGGTCACACAGAAAGTTGATAGTATAATCTGGATTCTAAATGGAGTCTCCCAACTCTGCTTTGCTTCTGCGATATTTCACATCTATAAAAATCACTATACTAGAAAAAGAATTTCTAGTATATATTGATGCAAAACAAAATTTAATTCTTTAATAATACCTACATTGTTAAGCCGTATTTAGGCCAGGAGCAGAAACCTTATCTTAAAAGCCATCTTGTCTTGATCCTGTCTTGCTTTATCTCCTAAGGGCCTGTGATCGGTGCCCTGAAACCCTTTGTCAATGAAAACTCCCTGAAGCATTGAAGGGGGAACAGCCTCGTTTCCCCACTCCTATAAAACTCCATACCCCTCTTTGCTGGAGGAGGTTATGGTCTTTTCTAGCCTGACCTCCCGCAGCTCAAACATGCCAAATAAATTCTAATAGACCAATTTGGGTCTCCCACACTCATTCCTCCGGCTGTGCCTGATACACATGAATTTTAAAAGATTAAAACAATAGGGCTAATGGAAATGGATCATTCATTCACCCATTCATTCAGTAGCCTTTATTACTTAGGAACTTAGGGAAGCAATGTGGGAATAGAGGAAGGATTCAGATATAAATAAAGATTCCAAACCCTACTCTCTCTGTGTTCCCAGTCTGGAAGTTGTGTCGTAAAGTGTAAAACACACACCAGATTTTGAAGACTTACTGTAAAAAAAAGTAAACATCTCATTAATGTTTTATATTGATTAGGTGGTGAAATTTTTTGGAAATTTTTTGGAGATTAAATATAAAATTAATTTCACCTGTTGTTTTCTTTTTAACTTTTAAAAGTGTAGCTATGAGAAAACTTTAAATTACATCTGTGATTCGCCTTCTATTTCTATTGGACAATGCTGCTTTGGAGAACCAGCAAGGAGATTAACTGGCTGTCTGTGGGCTCTGGCACACCTAGGAAGGCTGGGAAAGGAGACAAGAGGGAATCTAACCATTACAGAGATAAGGATCTTAAGAGGGAAAACAGACTAGTCTTCAGGGCATTATGTTGTCTCATAGGAAAAAAATCTGGGGAGTTACCCATGAGAAAGGAATCTCTCCCACCATCTTCCATCTTCCCAATATAATATAACGCCTTTGGGCAACTCAGGTCTCCTCCCTCTTCCCACTGAACTAAACTTGTAGTTGATCTGTTTGTTTTCTGTAGAACCCTGAGCCAAGTAAAGTGCAGATGGATGGCTTCTTACAATATAACTGAATGCACGCCAGTCCTTATGTTAGAAAAGCATCCACTTTCAGAGGCCACAGTTACCATGTGAACATCTTTGCTCCTCGTGTATGATGTCACCAGATTACAGAAACAGCTCTCTGGGACATTAAGTGCTTAACACACACACAATATCACCACAGAGTTGTTAGGTACAAAGCACTATTTCCATGCATGCCTTATGCTGTATAGTTTATTCAATCCCTTAATATACTTTTTAGATATAAATGTGGGCCTCATCTATATTACACCAACCTCAAATACACGAATTGTAGACAGACTTTCTGAATGGCTTCATGGTTACCAAACTGGCAAGAGTTGAATAAGTAAGGTCAATTTTACCATTTTCTAATCCTCTTTGGCCACTGAGATATAGCAATAATCTTAAGTAGATTCTTCTCAAAACTAAGGATGAATAACACTATTTTCAAACAGAAAAATATATACTAAAAAGCTAGTAACATAAATATGTACAATGAATAAATCCTGTTTTCATATCAATGAGAAAAAAGTTCTAGAAGTTAATTTCACTTCAAGGTGTTTCAGTATTTAATTTTAATAATTAAACTTGGTTTTCATGTCTAGTGTCATTAAAGAATCAGGCTTATCCACTACTTAAAGCATTTCATTTCATCATTCATTCATGTATATATTTGTAGTATTTCTTTATTGTATGTCATAATTACTCTGATATTTATGCTTTCTCAATTAAATGAGTACATTGGGTATTGTACTCTAAATTACCTAGGAGTAAACCATTTTTTAAATTGTATCTGGAATAGTGCTATTCTTATAAATTTATTTATAGGATGGCTTTGCTCTTGAACTAATCAGAATTTGTGTCACTTATGTAACAGTGTTGACTAGCATGACATGTTAGTCTTTAATGCAATTTTGTCTAAAATTTTCTTATATCCCCTTAAAACATGAGTAGATGTATTTGGATGCTCCTTCCGACTCTTTGATACAACTACTAGTTCTTCTCATCTCAAGGAACCAACACAAAAGAACATACGTGGTGCCAATTCTTTCTACATTCATTAGAAACACACTCTCATATACATATGAATAGTTATTAAATGACATTAAAATGTAGATGAAAAACACTGGAACGTGTCTGCATGGAAGGCAGAAAATTTTGCCTGTTATAGTCATTGCTATATCCCTAGAACCAAGAAGAGTTCTTGACACATAGTACATGCTGAATAAATATTTGTGTATTGAATGGCACATAATAGGCTCTCAAGATATAAATGTTTAATGATTGAATGATTCATGGTAATGGTGAGGCCATTAGTTATTAACAACACGCTACATAATTACCATTTCACTATATGCTACAATGTGAACATTTTAAATGGTAGCTGTCAGAAATTATTAAATGTAATGACAAGTCGGTACTTAATAAGTTTTCTTGGATAAATGGACGAATACATAAACTACAAAGACTGGGTCAGGGTTTAGAAAAATAAGTCATTGAGACATCATGATTTCAAAACTACATGGTTATTTTAAAAAGCTGAAGACCAGAAGAACTGCCCATTTTTTTCTTATAAACCTTGTGGGATGCAAGCTTCAACATAGTGTCAAAGTTGTGATCAGTTTCTCCAAAATTACATATAAAGACTGGGATGACAATGAGCCATCAGTCAGGAATTTATCAGGATCAGAAATCTCTTGTTGACTGAGAATATTCTCAGATACAAAAATTAAATAAATAAATAAATAAATAATAAACAAACTAACTAAATGGCAACTTCAACCATGTGAGCTGGGTGGTCATCACAACGATTACATAATTATTTCAACATATGATGTTGAGATCAAGGACATTTTGAATGCTTTTTTTTTTTTTAAGTAAATGGTGTCATCTATCTTGCAAAATATACTTGCTTTTGCAGTCTATTGTATTTTGCTGTAGTGATTCCCCATGCATATCCATTTTAAAAGTGCTGTGTCCTAACATCAGACAAAAAGGTACAAAATCCCTTTAATTTAAATTTAAATCTTTAAATTGTCTTAAGTAGTCTGATAGCACAGCTGTAAATTCAATCTTACTACAATCTTACTACTGCCTATTTAACATCAAAAGTGTCCATTAAAAACAAACTCACAAAAATTCAGTTATCTATCAATGCATACAGGTATTATTTTTCTCTTAAAAAAAAAGAAAATTAAAAAAAAAACCTGACTAATAATGTGATTCAGGAATATGTGCAGATGTTGTTTGTTCAAAGGGAAAAGAAACAATTATAGCCCCATTCACTCACAATGCATTCCCCACCATTTCTATTAGCTTACATCAGAGTACCACTTTACAAAATTTTCATTTGAAAAGATCCACTTTCCTTAAGATCTTGTGCACAAAATACCCAAAAGATGCATTTTGGGAAAAGCAAGAAAATGTCATGATGCTATCTATGGCTGCTGCAAGACTTGTTTCACTTCCTTTTGTAAGAAGTGGAAAGTCAAAGGAGATTTCAAACAGTGGGCAGATGTAAATGGCACTGGACTGAAAAGGCATAAAGCAGCATTCAACAGGGAAGTCCCACCCCACTGAGTCTGTATAAGCGCTCACTCCATCTCTGTTGTAGTTGAAGACAGCAGCTGTCAATCAATCCACGCTCTGTGGTTAAAGAACCCCATGTCTGCTCCTCAGTAGGGTGTAAATTGCTCCAATAGTTTAAGTAGAAGCAACTGATTTGCAAGCTGAGGAGAAAAAACTCCTTTATTCTCACATCCTCTGAAGCCAGTGCTCTTGCCTGTTTTCTGTCTTCTCTAGAAGCTTCAGGCTCTTGTAGGCCACCATTACAAGGAGCCACAGAAGGCACAAAGCTAGAACATCTCACTCAGGTTAAGAAGCTAAGGACATCATGCAGATTTTCAGTGACCACTGCCATTACACTAGAGCAATGAGATAGTTTTACCAAAGCAATACAAACACCGTGGTGTTGTCAGGACGCATATACAGGACCTGAACTCTAGGGAAACTGCTCCATCCTGCAGTAAACACCAAGAATACAGTTTTGAATTCAAAGGTAACCTTGCCAACCACTATTTCTGAGTAAATCACTTAACCTCTTTTACACTTCAGGTTGTTCACTCAGTACTACCTCCACATGGGTTTCTTACCAAGAAAGAGTAATAAACATAATTGTGGAGCTCTTTGAAGACCTAAAAGCGCTATAGAGAAAAATCTACTGTGAATTTAAGTCTATGCTCTTTGGGTGAAGAAGTCTCCAAGTAGCTAGTTTAGATTAGGTCTCTCCTTTGGGCTGTTCTGCTATTAGAAGCACTGCCCCCTTGCTAATGGGTGTCCATGTATGCAGTAGCCTGGAGCCAAACCAGGACCCAAAGGGCAGACTGGCGCCAGGCGTGGGCTGGGGATATGTGCGCCCCCTCAGCTCCTTGCTTTGGGACCCTGCCTCTGCAGCACAAGTTACTTAGCTGTGAGGATGAAGCATGTGCTTCCGGTCCAGCTGCCATACAGGAGCCCAAATGTAGCCAGAAGTTGTGGACTGGGAAAGAGGGAGGTGGCTTTTAGAGACGTAGCTTAGCAGCCTTCTGAGCCAAGAGGAGAGAGAGTGTGTGTGTGTGTTAAACATGATCAAAAGAAAAATGCCTGTTGAGATTTATAAGGAAACACTTACTCGGGAGCTCAATTAATAATAATTATAATGTAATTATAATTAGATATAATAATAATGAGGAGCATGTTGATTCTGTAGATTTTGTTTCCAATATGCTTTCCTCTGACTTGCTCCCCCACCCCACCTTCAGAGCATTCCAGAAACAAGTACTGTCCCATTGCAAAGATGGGGGAATTAGTCAAAGTTGCTCTATTGTATAGCAAGTGGAAGCCAGATGTCAGAAGCCGTATGCTGGGCAGATGTTAGAGTTTTAAAATGAGGACTACCTGAACAGCCCTGGATGAAAACATGGTATTCTAAAAATAGGATACTGACACCCCACTGAAATCAACTGTTCATGTATTTATTCTACGCGACGAGTGTTGTGGGGCACCAGCTTCTTGCAAGCCTGCAAAACCGCGCTCATTTATTCCTAAGATGCTTCCAAACAGAGGCCTGTGGTACCTGTCCGTTAAAAACAGACTTGCCACTGAGATATTGCCTCTGTGTGGTTTTTCCTTTTATTCCAAAAATTCAAATGGAGGGATAGAAATGTTGGGTGGATAGTTATGGGTGGATGAGCAAAGGGGAGAGGGAGTAAGTGTCACATGAAATCTGAGCTGCGAGATAAAGTAAGAGTTGAGGATGTTGCAAAGCAGGCCTGGGTCAGTGTCACACAGGTGCTGGAGCTGGAATTCATTTCCTGAACATCTGTGCTGAACACAAAAAACAGTCAGGACCTTGAGGGGGCAGAAATAACAAATCTCACATCACCTTAACAAACACAACAAAATAAAGCCATTCCTGTTTTTCGCTGTGTCTGTCATACAAAACGACATCCCTGTCCCCAAATCTAGCTCTGTGTCTTGCTACCTCATAAAACCCCAGTCAACCTTCCCTTCTTTCCTGGCACCAAGGTATGAATACCCCTGATCTGCCAGCACTAAAGAAAGCAGCACCCAGACCAGTCCCCTATATCCCTCATCTGGGAAGGTTTCCTTTCTCTCAGAATTTGAGACTAAATACAGATTGAGGTATTCAAGTGGGAATTCAACAGAGATCCATCTTAAGGAAAATTCTAAGTGCACAATCAGAAAGAAAGCATGTGTATGCTTTTCTGTGTCAAGAAGAAAGTCAAGAGAAAAAAAAAGGTTACTGTTTCAGGTGAAGTGATTTCCCCCTTCTTGTGGTAGGCAGAGACCACATCATCCTACCTGGAATGAGACTCATTTGTGAAATACCTGTCTTTAATCCAAACTCAGACTCTACAACCTGAAGAGAGACCCGATGAAACAAACATAAAAGGGCAGATTTATTTTTCCATCAGCAGGGAAACATCAGTGTAGTGGCTAACGGTAACACTAAATACAGGACCGTGCCAACTGTTTTTATTGTCAGACCAAAAAAAAAAAAAAAAAAAAAAGAAAAAAAAATCCAAAAAACCAAAATCCATTATTCTTTCTTCACAAGGGGGAAAAACAAATGCTCAGAACTCTTCTGTAGATTCCAGCCCCAAGGCTCCACAATGGTCTTATGAGGCTCTAGTGACCTGCCTCCCCAGTTCTTCCTTCCCTCTGACAATATACTTCTCTTCCCCTCTTGGAGTGGTGTCATTCCAGCCACACTGGGGTTATGCTCTGACTTCCATGTTTAAATGGGCCATTCCCTCTGCCTGCAACTGTCCTCCCTCAGAAATCAACATGGCTTACCACGCTCCTGGCTTGTTCTGAGACTTCCCAGGTTTCTCCTCACATTTCACCCCATTGGAGAAAACTTTCCTGACCATGAAATTAATATAACTCTCCCACACCCGTGACTCCTTTCCCCCTGTCCGGCTTTGTAGCACTTAGGACAGTGCCTGGCTCATACGAGGTGTTCAATAAGTAGTAAGCAGTTCTTTTTTATTGGAAATTTACTATTTCTTGAAGACAGCATCTTCCCAAATGATATGCAACCTAAAATGTAATTCTGCTTTCCACATGAGAACAAGAAGTGGGCAATGGCTTTCAAAGTGCTCTGTTTTATCTACTCAAGGCCTGGACTGCACAAATCAAATCAGTGAATTATAATATAGAACTCTGGGTACTTCCTAATCTCATAACCTTGTCCTACTCATGCTCCTGGCCCCAAACGTACCTATCTTTTTATGAGATATATTGTATACAGGAGAATCCGGCACCAGGCAACTCATTGCAAAGTAGTTTTTAAAATGAACAAAGCTGATTTCACTATGCAGCTTGCTACAGCATTCATTTGTTGAATTATCTGTTATATTGTGTTACTTATCCTTACAATTCAAATTACCTATAGTCCTAGACATTGTGGAGTTTTTGTTTGTTTGTTGTTTGTTTTTCGCAGCTATGACACACAGAAATTAAGAGAGCAAAATTCCCAAAAGTCAAATAAGAAAATCATCTGGGAATGGAATGATGTGGCTTGTGTCCACATAATGACTCCCGCCCTCCAAAAACACCTGTTAGTCTGCTAATGTGTTAATTAAACAATGTTTTAACTTTTAACATAAGAAATAACCACTTCAGATTATTTCATTCACAGTATTGACAGCTTTTGTTCCTGTCAAACTGCCTGTTTGACCCAATATATAGGCAGCTATAAAATGAGAGGATGTTTTAAGTAGCAAGACGCCCACATCTCAGCCCTTAATTAATTATCTGGGAAGCTCATGATGACGATGATGTTTCCCCTCAATGGTGGAGTCTTCCGGGCTCCGGTAGGCCTAGCTAACCTGGTGTGAGCGCTGCAAACCACAACATTGAGACAGTAAAACCAGAACTCCTTCCCTTTATGGAGGCCGGCTTTAAAGAACTGGAAAGATGTCTGAAAAGAATGAAACATTTTACAAAGTCCAGTGTCTAGAACCTCAAAACCCCTGTTCTCAGTGAAAGAAAGCAGACATAAAAGAACACATGTTGTATGGTTCCGTTAATATGAAATATCCAAAAAGGCAAATTATTGGGACAGAAAGTAGATTAGAGGTTGCCCAGGGCTGGGGATGAGAATGGGGAATGAGTGTAAATAGGCACAAAGCTTCTTAAGAGTATGATGGAAATGTTATAGAATTAGATTGCGGTGATTAGATGGTATGACTGTAAACACACTAAAATTCATTGGATTACATATTAAAACCCCTTGAGTTTCATGGCATGGATATCGCATCTTCATAAAGCTGATTTAAGAAATGAATGAGAAAAAAAAAGTCCAGTATCTATAAAAGCCTATAACTTACCATGGGGGAAAGTACTAAAAGAAAATGGTGCTGTCTCAATGTTCCTCATGCACATTATGGCTTTTGTTCTCCCCACTCCTGTGCATTCATGATGAGCCATGAGAGGGTCACAGGGGTTTCAAGCACAGCACAGGTGAAAGCATGAACAGGTAAAAAGTTGCCTGGGTCCAATAGGGGTAGACGTCAGGGCAGGTCACTTTAACGCACTCCCTGGTTTTTAGTTTCCTTGTCTGTAAACAGAAATACTGATAGTACCTACCTCATAGGTTGTTATAAATACTAAATACAATATTTGAAAAATGCTTAAAGTGTCGGATACTTCCTAAGTTTGCTATTATCGTTATCCCTTTAGTCTCTACCAGTGTGCACTATATCGTTTTCTGTGTATGCCAAGATATGAGAAAAATTGGGAAGCACTGCACATGAATCAAACGACACACATCAAACTGCATTATGTCTGAATCATTTCCTATGACAAGTCATCTCGTATAGTAAGTGGCAATATTGTATTATTCAATATATGTGATAATGTATGAGAAAAAAATTAGTTGGCTACAGAAAAAGATTTTTTTCCAAAAATAAGAAGGTTGAAGGTCACTTAGAAACACATTCCTAAGGATCTACTGAACTCATATTTTCATTATAATCTCGTAAGTTTGAGCAGTATAAAAGTACTTTGTCTACTCAATTGTTAGGGCCAAAGTAGAATTAGGTTCGGTTTTTTGGTGTGTCTTAAAAATACTGTATTTTTTTTCGTGCAATGAAGTGTACCCAGCAGGGATCCAAATGATATGTGCAGCGACACAACACAATTAAAAGCTTTTTAATGAAGGCACTGTAAACAGCATTTTACTTCTGCTGTAGAATATTTCAAATACAAAATTAGCAAGCCCCAGAGACTGGGATTTCTGCTACAGGAGAGATGAAAGGTTAACTGTTTAAAAAGGAAAGAATATGTTTGACATACTTTATTTGGAAAATAAAAGGGTTTCCTAATAAAAGCAGAGCCCCACTTGATGCGCCTAATGCTCCTTCAGTGTTTGCATACACAACCGAGTAATTAGAAAGCCCCACTCCAAAAAAAAAACACACACAAGTGAATACAAAGCTATTGCAGACATCGGTCCCTTGTTTACCAGGCTTGCTGGAGGCCCCTGGAGGTCACTGTGATTGACAGGATTTTGGTGCTGGTAGGAGGGTTGATAATGCACACACATTTCTTGAGATGAGAGCTCCCAAGTCCTGACCATGCTTAATAGAAGGGCAGCTACTATGGAGAACAATGTAGCAGGCAAAGCCTGGGGGACTACTGGGCAGAAGGATGTTCAAGGATTGCAAATGACATTCCCAGTCAATTAGCACCCATTGGGAAGCTGAGGTACACTATGCCAAAAAAAGAAAACTAAAAATTCCCAGGGCAAGGATCTTCCTTTGCCAAAGGCAAGGCACCCTGTAGCCATTTCCATTAGGTACACTTCAGTAACCCCAGCTCCCAAAAGCATCCTTCTGAGCTGCTGAAGCTCAACTCATTTCGGAAAAGCAACACTGGCTTCTATAAGGTGTGGCAATGTTATTTTCATTAGGCATGTCTGAAAGGCAGAACAAAAAACAAACCCCACAGCTGTAAGTCACAAAGCCAACTTTATCTCCTTGTCATACTTGAATTCCTAGAAACTCAATGAAAAGTACTTTCTCTATTTCCAGTCATTGAGAGCTACAATGTTAATTATTCCCAAAGTTCTTACACTCGAAGATCCCTGTGACCCAAATTTAACAAGAACATCCAGCCTATTTTATTGGATATAATGATGTTTGGGACATGTGGTTACAGAGAATGAATCTATTTCCATGATACGTTATTAAATTAGTTTACTAAATGTAACTTCAACCAAGGAAGATGTCATTCTTCGAGGTATACAAAAGACAGTGGCCATAGAACTTGTGTTTTCCTGTCCCTGTGCTAGACTTCTGCTTCTTAATGAGACCACCTATTGGCTGCTGCCCACGCAAATTTTCAAACCATCAAAAAACCCTCATTCTACAAGTCAAAGCCTGGTGAGCAGAATCATCGTCCAGTTGGTGATTCTACTTTATAGAACATCAATTAAAACTACAGAAGTAGATATACTGAAGTGTAAAGTTTTACGAAATTGGAAATTTACCTTTTCATGATTCTTTCGGCCCCCTCAAAAAACACAGTCATTCCTTGAGGGAAAGGAATAAAAATAATCTTTTCTTGACAAGGTCACACCAGGTTTTTCCTAGCTTAATCCTTTTTGGAAAACTTCTCACTTAATCCACTTCATCCTGTAGAAAGCCTTGTTCAGAGTTTCTATATGATATTGAAACAATAAACAGACATGTAGGGTGTCCAACTTCTAAGGAAAATATATACAGAGGTGTTTTTTTTTTTTTAAAGGAATGTTTTCTCTTCCAAAAAAAAAGAAAAGTGTTCTTTCTTTGGGTCATTGAGTGATGCGCTCCCCTTAAAAAACACACATTGCAGAAAAATATAAAATTAGACAACTAGCCGAACACCATAAATAAAGCAAGTATTTTAAAGACAATTCAATTTTTTTTTTAATGAAACTTGGCTTAAGTGAATTTATGTTAATATTTTCACTTGCAAAACAAAATAATTTTAAGAGGCTTGTTAAAGCATTTTCATTCTGAGACCCTCAAAACTGAAACTCAATCTTTGAAGGAAAGCTTTCTTTCTCCTTTGAACTGTTAAGCACTGCTCTGGCTGCTGGAGGTGTGATGAAGTACATGCCACAGCCACAAAGCCCAGTGACTCACTTTCCCATTCTCTCCTGATTTCTCATTCATAGCTTTGTTTCCCTTCTTAAAAAGGGGGGAACGACCCTCCATTCATTCGCCACAAGGTCCACAGAACCATTTCAGGGCTTATAGGGACAGTGTGTCACCAGGACAACTGAAATAAACACGAAAGACAGATGTGAAGGCCAGAATTCTTCAAAGGCAAGAGGGTTTGACACTTCATAAATCACTGTGTCACTCTGGTATAACAAAAGCTGGTCTCATGTACTGTACCCGAGGCTTTCTCTCTCTGTACTTGCTGGTGAAGTCTGTTTGCATACCACATCTGGCTTGTCACTAAAAGCTTTATAAATGCAACAAATCAATGAGAGTGATAAAAAGGCGAGGTCTTTGTTCTTAATACAATAAAGCCCTGTTAAAAAAGAATCCAGGTAACCCATTACTAAAAAATTCAAAATATTAGAATTGTCTCAGGTATGAAATGAAAATACTTCAAATTTGAACATACGTATATGTATATGTGTATATATACACACACAAAAAAACATATATATGATAAGTTTTATGGTCTCAGTTATCTGGTTACTTTTAGTGTATACTCTGCTATTCTCAAGACAATAGGCCCAAAAAACTGAGCATCTATTGGTACCTGTATTCCGGTTAGCCCAAATCAACTATTTTGTCTTTTGTCTGGTAGGCAGAGGAAAACTCCTACTGAATTTTAAAAAACTCAATAAATGTCTGTGAGACTGAATAATTCTGCCATCTTAAGACTTTCCTCTGAACAGGCTACACAGTACCCTTCAAACTATAATTAGCAAGTTCTCAGGCATGTGTGAGATGGTGTGCGAGGTACCAGTCAGGTCTGCCTAAAGCAGAGTGAATTGATAGTAATGACTAGAGATCACAATGTTTTTGCTGTTTCTTTTAATAAATTATCTTTACAGTGATAGCTCAGGGGAGTTAGTAGTTCTTCATACCCTGATCACATAGTCATATACAGTTTTTACCTGAATCATATTGAATAACACACCCATTTTATTTATTTCCCAAGCTTCAGCCTTCTTAAATTTAGTCTGTAAATATTAATTATCAGGTAACTGTAATATGATTTGAATCTATTCAAATCATAGTGGAAAATGAACATGTGCCATTTTCTCATCAGACCTATATATTGGTTTACACTTTCTTGTTCTGTTACAAGAGTAGGCAAAACACCCTCATGTGGCAGAAAGGCACCTATCAATAACTAGAATGCAGCAGTGGTTCCCAATGTCTTCAAAAATGAAAACTCCTACATGAAAGTAGCATTTCTTTTATCTGAACACTAAAAAATGCAAAATGACAAAAACCACTCTAAGTGCAGTAATATTTTTATACAAATTTCTATTTTACTAAGCCCAACAGCATGCATATATGTCTCAACAATAATGCACATATATGCCCATACTTCAGAGTCCACCATCAAATTTTGTGATGCAAGGGGATGTAAAAGACCCCCTGGAAACATCCACAGGTCAACCAGGACTCTATGCTCCTCAAACAACCTAGTCCCATGTCTCTTTCTCATTTTTCTGGTCTCAGTTCAAATATTACCACCTCAGAGTTATCATCTGCCCCATGCCATTTTAGTAGCTTTCCTCCACCTCCTCTTCTCTATCACATCGCTAGTTTTTATTTACTTTAGTTGTTCACATCACCATCATGTCCAATTCTCTTGTTTATTCATTTATTGGAAGGTTGTCTGTATTCCCCCCACCCTCAAAAGAAGCTTCATGAGAGAAGGAACCCTGCCTTGCTGACAGAAGGGCATTCCCAACACCTAAAGCTCACCGAATTTAAAGACCACTTAATTTCCACTGATATAGATTCTGTAAGATAAAGAGGCAAAATGGCTTAATTTACCAAGTTAATGTTTCTAAGCTCCATTACTACTGATAAAACAAAAAAATTTCACAATAGCAAGTTTTTATACAGCCTGAACAAAATTGTGTTTCTTGTTGTTGGTGGGTTTTTTTGGCTTGTTCTTTGCTTCTGAAATGTTTTACACATGCCCAATCCCTCTGGCAGGGCAGTTACCTTATTATTATCTGGAGTTAGGAAACAACCGTGGTATCAATCAATTATGAAATGTGTGTGCCCCCCTCCCTTTTTTAGAAATAGTCTCAGATACTCATCTTGTTTGTCTTCCATTTGTTTAAGCACAAAACAATCTAAGATGTGTTTAAGGCGTCTGCTCTCCTACTGCTTTGCAGTAGGCACGCTGCTCGCAAATGCGCCTGGCCCTTTGTGCGAATACCCAAAAGGCTCCATCACTCAAAAGCTCTGGTTCACAAGGGGGACCAGCAGGTGGAGGGCAAAAGAATCAGCAATGAGTCTGTGCCTCCTGCCCACTAAGAAGCAACAAAGTGGCATAAAGAGAGGATTATGGTTCCAGGCACATTCAGTCTGACCAAGAGGCTCTATCCTTAACAGAGAATGCAGAGATCATATTCAGTGCCCACATGCTACAAGCCTGCTGTAATGCTCAGAAGGTTGAAGTGCACTTATCTGTCGTCCCTTCCCTTTATTTCTTTATAGAAAAAAATCCCTTTGTAATAAAAAATGAGAGTCCCCTTCTCTTTATGCAGATGAGTGACACATGGGTGCTTTCACGTTTGGTTGGTAGGGAGAAATGACAACAGGTAGTCGCAGGGACTGTGGATTACTATTGGCAATTAACAAGAGCAGATACATCTCCTTTCTTCCAATTCTTTTCACTCTCCTAATAGGAAATAATTAAATTGTGTGGCAATTTAAAGTAACAGGTCACTTTCTGAATATCTTTAAGGTAGTGCAAGAGAGACATTTAAAGGTTCTATTTCAAGATTTGGATCTTGAAAACCAATCTGTTGGGTTCTTCTGTTTGGTAGTTCATCAACCAAAATAATAGTTTAAACTCTTCCTGCCCACATCAGTCCTTGCTGTAGTTGAGGTCACTGAGCCATGCACACTCTAACTTAAATTTACCATGAGTGACTCTTTAACTTGAAATTATTCACCTGTGTTCCTGGCAGAGCAGATTTGTGAGCACAAAATGTGTGCGAGGTAACATAAGGCCATTCTTGGCACCATTTGTGCCCGTAGGAACAATTACTCACTAGGTGGGAAGGGATGTTAATAATGGCAAAACACTGTTGTTTGTCTAGTCACAGAAAAAGGCCCCCAGCACAGGTTGAGTGAGTCATAGCAGAGCAGAAAGGGCCTGGAAGTAAGCAAGTGTCTAAGGACCTTAATGCAACAACAGCTTAAGGTAGGTAAAAAACAGAGGGCATTCTGTATTATTTACACATAATCTACTCCAATAATGTAAACATAACTAAATGCACACCTAATGATATTGAAGATACAGTGAAGATAGGGAAGAACTCTGAAGTTATTTGCTTCATTAAAAACCTAGATTTTTATACATGAGATACAGTCAAACGTCATAATTTAATCCAAGGAGAGATAACTTCACTTGATATCCTCTCAGGCCTGTGGTGTACCGGCAGAAAATCCCTCACTGCAGAGGGACTTCTGTTTTACCTGTATCCATCTATCTTTGCCTATAGTTAGTAATGCCACTTGACGTCTTTAATAACTTTTGGAATAGTTGCTTCATACTCATGAAAGTCACCCTAGAAATTTCAACTGTAGTAAATAAATTTATAAAAAGTAGTAGCAAGTGAGCTCAGTTTTTAATTATTGCCGTACTGTTAACACAGATTACGCACATATACACATCGCACTTCTACAATAAGTGAATAAGTGAATTACACTTATTACTCTTAGAGTATTTGCACAGCCTCAGAGAGAAGGGTATGAGCTTTGGAGGCTGAGACACCCTAAAGGAGTTTTCTTTCATATCCAACATTGCCTAAGGGACCAGAAAATTTACCTCTCTGAGCCTCTGTTTCTTGTGAAAAAAATGAAGATAATTATAGTACAACTTGCAAGGGTTGTGCGATTATTGAGATTATGAGATTAACCAGCTAATGTGTGGAAGGAAGGAAGCACAGTGTGTATAGTATATTCTCAATTTATGCTGCTTTCTTATCTCCTTGTTCCCTAATTCATATGTTAACGTGGATAAAATCAAGGGTTTTTTTTTGTTTTTTGTTTCTGTTTTTTTAGCAATGAGCACCTCACTTAAATTTGAACTTGAAGCAATAGGAAGGTCTCTGTTTTTCCTAAAACCTATTTCTAAATTTTCTTGCAAAGCTTTCATTTAGGTAGCAAATTTATATTGTCCTACAGATGTTTATGAGGGACATGCAAAAGGTTCAGAAACTGCCCCCCAAAATGAAAAGAAGACATAATGATGCCATTTTGCTTATAGCCATCAATTGAGGATCATGGAAAAACAAAAACAGAAATTTATTATTTAGTTTATGCAAGAAGTTAAAAGGATAAAGACCTTGACATCATTCTAGAATAATTCTAGAATGTAGATTCTAGAATTTAGAATGGCACTGCTTTTTGCACTAACAGATTTCACCTAGAAGAGTCAAAGACTAAGATGAGAAGCCTGATTCTGGTTCTAGATCATGGGTCTACAGAGTTGCATTTTCTCTGCATCAATTCATTCCAATATAAGGTTTACACAGAAACATTCTTCCTGAAGCTAGGACTGGACTTTACATGGGATTTCTGTTCACCCTGACAGGAGAAAGCAAACTAGTCCAGGCTTGGCTGGGTCTGAACATGGACACACTGCCATGGGTTACTCTGCCGTATTCCACAAGGCAAAAGGGCTATGACTTCTGCCTTTCTAGAATTCATCTTTATATGTGCTTTTATAGTCAATCATGGAATATAAATAGATTGTCTGATTAAATCGTTTCCCAAGTGAAAAGTGTACAGAGTGGAGTAGAACAGGATTTACTTCTGAAAGTGAAAGCACATTCTTTTATTCTAACAATTAAATTAATGGAGTAGCAAGTCATCCCAAGATCAGGAAAGAAAATTCCTAAATAATAAGATGTTATGGTAAAAAGGGGCATATGTGAATAAACTGTGAAATGCAATGTGAAATTTTAGTTTCTTCAATTATAGTAGTAACAATAGTTTAGAGTGCCAGGAAAATACTGCCAAGCCTATTTGTAGAAAAGTCTACAAATTATGACAAAATGGTTTAAAGGAAAAACAAAGGGACTCTACCTATGCTGTTCTTTTAATATAATGACTATAGGTACCACATGGACTTACATTTTTTATATAGAATAATCAACTACATTAATTAGAACATGACAGATTTCTACTTTATTTTTCTCCTGGGTAAATCAGGGGA
This sequence comes from Rhinolophus sinicus, assembly GCF_057876585.1. Lineage (NCBI taxonomy): Eukaryota > Metazoa > Chordata > Mammalia > Chiroptera > Rhinolophidae > Rhinolophus > Rhinolophus sinicus. The sequence goes on from NC_142503.1 coordinate 72,334,512, forward strand.
AAATACTTTTGTGTTGGGAAAAATTATTTGTGTCTTTTTTGCCCTCTAAGTTTATGGCCTATAATAAATATGGCCTTATATTTTGTCTAAAAGCCAACAAACCCAAATATCCCGCATTTCTTGTTTTGTTTGCAAATTGGCCAATCAGATAAACTTTATTTTCTTTTAAAAGACCTATTTAAGATTCTCCTAGATTGATGTTATGTGTTGAGAAATGGGATGAAGGAAAATAATAACAATCCTAATAATAGTATATTGATAAAATTAATTTACCTTTTCAGGGTATTCTCAAGTACACATTTTATTTCATATGCACAACGACCATATGTGGCAGATCTGGAAGTTTATATATTAATAACCTCATTTAATACATGGGGAAACTAAGGTAGAAAATGGGAAAGGATATGAGGAAGGTCAGGTAATGCCTGACAATGGCCAGGTCAGGCAGCAGGTTGGACTCCAGGGCCTTCTCTCCCCACTCTTAGAATATGAAAAATGCCACAATTTTCTCCTCGAAAAGTAAATGTTGTTCAGAACATTCTCCACAGGTATTATTTCAGAAACCAGGAAATAATATGATTTGCAGGAAGCAAAGCCTGGCAGATACACAGATGAGAGGAAATAGTGCTGTCACGGTTAACACAAAATCATTATCTCTAAATTGACACGGAGCTGGTCATTTACAGAAAGGGCAGAGGAAGCTACTCTTTACTTTAGTCATCTGTAAAATGGGACTATTAGTACCCACCTTGCTTATCTCACAGGGTAGGGGGAACAACTGATTGGGGTGACACAGGGAAATATCCTTCTTCATCCACAGAGTTCCTAACAAAACTAAGCCAGAAACAGGACCTCTGATCCTTGCTCTATGTGACATTAGTTATTACACAAAAAATAACAATGGCTTTTACTAAGCTATAGACATACAGGTTACTCATGATTAGGAAACAGTGTTTTGTTTTGTTGCTAGTAGCACAATCATCATCAATTTAATTTACTCAGAGCGTCTCCTAAGTGCACTTAAAACTCCATAATGCAAAAGAAAAAAAATGTAAAATTCAGAATTTAATAAAAATGAAGGGTGAAACTTGTTGGACTAAGTTAAACTACGGCTGTCTTCTGTACGTAATATGAGTCTAAAGTAATAGTCTCAAAAAAGAAACCCTCTAGCTAACTTCCATTCACTTGCATTCTTGGTTGTATTAATAGTTCATTAATTTTCTATCTCTATCCTCTCACAGCTGTAATGTTCTTCCTAAATACAACAATAAAAACCATTTGAGAAATTAAATGTTTAGCATTTCTCTCAGCGATGTCATTATAGTCTAAAGGATTACAAATGAAACGTAGTATTTTAATTCTATCAGACACATCAACTTAGGTGTAAGAAGGTTACCCTATCATACATAATAAATTATTACAGACAGATAGATAGGTATGTTTTAGGCTTTTTAAACTGTGGATCAGGACCCCTTAGTGGGTAGTAGCTTATTTTTCTAAATAGAACTGAACAGAACACATCACAGTTACTTACATACGGTAAAGGAAGTATTCTTTTGTGAATTTTTTATTTCAATTACATGCGTATATTTGTGTACATGTGTTTTCTCGACCATTATAGAACCAATTTCTTACTACAGGTCATTGTAAAAAAAAGACTTTAAGAAACTCTATCTAGTACAATTATGTAGTTTTCTGTGTGTGTGTATTGTTTTTTTTTTGTAAAGGTGGTTCAGCGTTCAAGTTATTTTGGCTTTCTCAACAATTACTTTAGATCAGCTGACTACTGATCCCACTATTGGTAGACATATGATTGGTATGACTTGAAAAACTAGTCTGAATCACCGAGTTGTTGGAATGAATGGGGTCTTTCAAATGATCTAATCCAATGCACTCTGTTTACAGGTGAGGAAACAGAAGTCCTGGGTGCTGAGGATGCCACAGAATCAGGTTTGTTGCTGTCTGTACTAGACTCAGTTTATGTGCCAGGCCAGATAAACTCTGGCTGCCACCACTAACTACACCACAGCCCAAGGCAAGCAGCCGCCTGGAAGATGAGCCCGCCATGCTCAGGCACAGTCCAGACGGGGCCCTCAGAGGCTCTGGCTTCCCCAGAAGCAAAATACAGGCAGCAGGACTGGAAATGCATGGCATTTTGACCAGTGAGAGACAAGAAAAGGTGGAGACCCTGTAGGTGAACTGCTTGTCTTTTGTTTCTCTGATGAATTGGTCCAAGGAAGAGAGTTTTTGAAATACAGCCTCTCTGGAGCCATTCCATGTGGCCAAATGCCTACTTCTGTGTTGTCCTGAAGCGATAGCTGGCTTAGTAACACATCCCCTTTTACTGCTCTCCCACCTTTCCTGCCTCAAGTCATTCCCCCCGTCACTCTTGCTTTCCTAGAATTGCATGCTCAAGCATCCCCCTCCCCCAACAAGGTGTTACCACCTAAGTTATTGCTTCACACTCTGCCTTCTAGAGAGCCCAAGCTAAGACGCTGTCCTATATACAAATGCAGATTCCAGTATTCATTAGTAACATAGATATTAAGAAAATAGAAGTTGTAGGTATTTATATATAGGATCGCCTTATGTGTTTTCACATCAAGAAGGTTTTTAGGCAAGTGCAAATTTTCTATCTTTGGTGTTAAATGAAGGTTAGGTTTATGAGGATCTCACTCATGTTCTTCTAGCTTTGGTTAAGTCAGTTGTAATAATCATGATAAATTAGATTCTGAAACAGTAACAACCAAGCCCTACATTTCAGTGGCCTAGAACAATACAGATCTATTTCTTGCTCATAATGTATGCCCATTTCGAGTCAGCCAGCGGCTCTGCTCATCGTAATCACTCAGGGTCCAGGTAGACAGACAGATACCATCTTTAGAGCCAGTCCTGGTCATGCCAGAGGCGGAAAAGAGTATGGATAGTACAGCGAAACATACTGCTTCTTACAGCTCCTGCCTAGAAGTGATATCGGTCACTTTCACTCACACTCGGTTGAGCCCAGCTAGTCACGTAGTCACATCAAATTTCAAGTGGGTGGGGAAGTGCAATTCAACTATATGTCTGGAGAGTAAGAGAACCAAAACCTTTTTAAAAAGCCCAAATGACTACCACAGAGAGTGAACAGTAAAAGTGATCTCTATTATAGGAACATGTTGTTCTTGGTCTCTAATCCACTGACTTGATGTGCTTTCAAATGGCCTATGCAATATATTGGGGAATGTGAGAAGTTGGCTTAAAAGCCAAGTTAACATACAAAATTTAACACAGATATCAAGACACAGTAAAAAAGATGAAATTGGAGATCTGGGCTCAAATCCAGGTTATGCCACTTACTAATATCATGGACTCAGGTAAGTCACCTAGTATCTCCTAGTGTGGTTCCCACATCTGTAAAGGGGAGACAATATCCATCTTGTAGGTTTGTCGTGAAAATAACAGAAAATGTGTGATACTGTTCCACACGGGCCTGGCATACCCAGTCGTAGGCGCTGACCAAAGGCAGCTGGCACAGATGGTGGTTTACCAGGAGCTGTGCATTGCCTGTCCTGTACAGAAGCACGCAGGTGTGTTAGTATTTGCTTTTGCCATATTTGTATAGGTATTTGGATAGAGGCACCACTTTATAAAGAGTTTTAAAAATTAAATTTGTTAATGAGTGAAAGCTGTGAAAGGGGATACATGTAGCATCTGACAAGACGCTGTTTAATAAAGGTATTTTTAAAAAAATCCTCCTGCACTAAGGTTCAAAAAAGGGAACTACACAAGAGCAAGAAAAGCGGTGAGCCTCTACCTTAACCAAAGTTTATGTGAGTTAGTCTGAGGGATTTCGATTAACTGTCATCTCACCATGAACCAGTAAGACAGGGCTGTGCCCTAAGCCCCAGGTTATCTTAACCACTGTAATTGAAACCTAGAGTTCGGATCAAGCGATATAACCTTTACCTTATGCATTAGACAGCAGGACCACATACTACTGCAGTGCTCGGGACATCCCATTCCCCCCACCCCAATAAACCTCTACTGAAAAATGAAGGGGGGCAGACAGGATGGTGGGGCTATAGAAAACATGACAGATGAGGAATGGCTGAAAAAATTAGGGATGATTAGGCTGGAAGAGAGTCTGTCTCAAGAAACACAATGTTCCCCTTCCAATACCTGAAGGGTTGTCATACAGCATAGATCTTTCTCTGTACTGCTCTAGAGAACAGGCGGATGAAGCACTAGGAATTACCCCTTGGCTACTGGTGAGATCACGGCTAAGCAGAGGCCAGATGCAGACCTGCTGAGGATACGGTTGCTATTTCAAGTGGGTAGGAGACAGAGCTTAGGATGTCTCATGTGCTTTATTTCCAACCCTAAGAATCTATCAGCCTTTGGACATGCTGTACTTGTTCTAAATCGGCATCCTCTCCTTTCCTTTTTAATAAAGACATTATAAAAATAATAATGTAATGTGCAGGAATTCATTTACACTGCTTATGCTACAGAAATCTTGATTTAGTAGATATCCCTTCAGGTTACGATTTCTGCTGCTGGCTGCAATATAATAAAGATGCTGACAGTTGTGAATTACTTTACTGAGTTCTACAAATTATCAACTGCAATGGTAAATAGGAGAGAACTGAAAGGTAAAGCAGGTGGCTAGGTCAACAGGGGTAATGTCTGCCTTTTTGGCATAATTTAAGACCCCCTGCAAATGATGGCGAATAGATGCCTCTTCTGAGTAAGAAGAGAAAGTATATATGGCTTTAAGTTTCAGGACATACGTAGAGGTTAATGGAAAATGGGAACGGCTTTGTTTTATGGGCCCTACTGAAGATGGATGACAGGGTAGATGGGCAAGAGGAATTATTTCTTATCTAGAAAAAGCTGAGGTTAAGAGATGAGGCAATGGCGTGTGAACGCTGCCCGGGACAATTATTAGTGGAGAGCTCTGACTAAAGGTGAATGGCCTGCTGGGAGATGGGAGACATCTGATAGGTAAAGTCAGTCTTGCCCTGAGGCCATGACCTCATTAATAGTTAAACAGCAGCACTGAAAATTAATGACCCACACCTGACTGCCCAGTGAAATGGCACTCCTCTTCACAACCATCCGGAAATCTTCACATGCACATTCCAGCAGGGAGTCTGGCCGCCATGGCTGCAGCAATCCCTGTGGGAATTATCTGGGTTAAATGAATGGTAGCTGGACAGATGAAGAAATAGCCACCATCCAGCCTCCACGATGCAACGTGGGATAGAAGCAGCCTGGAGTTTCTAAAAAGTGGAGATTAACCATATTGAAGGTATTTAGCAAGGAAAAACCATGAGCGGTCCTCTGTCGGAACTGGATGTGTGGACTGAATGGCACTAATCTGAGTAAGGAAGCCTGGACACCACAGTGACCTCCACCCCATCTGCCATATGGCTGTCTGACAAAAGTGATCCGTCAAGCTTCCTGGTTGCCAAATACGCTGGCTGGCTTTAAATCACCAGGTGGAGGGAAGAACATCTTTAAAAGAGCAATTTAAACAACCTCCTAATTTTAAATCAGAAGACTTTTCTTCTCCCCAACCACAAGTTCACCTAAGGTGTTCCGTTCATACCACCTTTAAGGTCTGAGAAAGCAAAGACCGCCCCCACCCAGTCTCCAGGTTGCCTTTCTGCTTTGTGCAAAGGTTTTTGAAAATAGAGTCCAATAAATTCCATGCACGACAGCTTACTGCAGTTAAAGAGGGAGCTCCTGAGATGCACCTTTTTATTTATTGGGGTTGGGGAAGGGAGGTGGTAATGTTTCCTGTATTGGATGCCTTATACTTTGCAGACCTTTGGGGACTCATCTCTGCTGAATTCTTTAACAGCTGAGATGACAGGGATGTCCATTACCCAAATGGACAGCACTCTCTATTGATCAGGGCTCCACTTAGCCATCTCATTTGTCATCCTATTGTCTCTCATCTTCCTTGCTCTCCATATGAAGGGGGAATCTTTTTTCAGGCATTAGAGAGTTAATCTACATTCCAGGCACAACTGAGCAATTAAAACATATAATGAGCAGAACACTTCAGCGCTTTACCTAAAGAGAAGCCTAAACTGGGCCTCTCCCTATCTCCCCTACACAGGCCATAGGAAGTTAAAGAAGTAATCCAGTCCTGGAAAAGCCCAGAAGAATAACTATAATACTCTTCAAACCTTAGCTGTGTCAAGTGCTTGCTTTGCCTCTATTTCTGCTTTCGGAAACTCATTTTAAAAGCTAAAAAAGGAATATTACAGGAAGAAAGCCCAAATCCCAACAAAACAAAGGAAGGTCTACCTAATCTTGCCAGTTAATCATTTGGGGAAAGTCTTGCTCTGCATCTAATTAGATCTACGCAGTTAAACATCCGTCAAGAACTCTCCTATAAAGAGTATGTTTTATGTAGTTCTTGTATGAGGAATTAAATTGGGTATGTGGAAAGCAATGTTGATCCATTTAATGGACTCCCCCAAATACGCATCTATATCAGCATCCTTGTCACGGAGCTGGGCAGCTTCTTTATCCTTTCGCTAAAATGCAATAACAGAAATAATTAAACATCTTTCAGACCTGAACTGCACAGTCATTAGGCAACTGTCAATGACTGGAACGGCCATCAGAGCCTGAATCGCTCTTTACCAGGGCTTTTCTGGCCATTTCTATTCGGAAGGCTTTCCATATCCAGATTTCCCCTGAGAACCAGTTTATGATGCTATAAAGACTGTCAACCAGAGGCAGGAGCTCCCCAACACCTGAGCCACACACAGAACTATCAAATATCATTTAATTGCTAGATGACACTGTGCGTCTGGGCTTGAATTCTGATCTCCAAATATTATCCACACAACTTTCTTCAGAGATAAGATTATGATAACAGCAGATAAAACTAATTAAACCTGGGAGCAGCAAACACTTCAAGATCTTGACTTTCACCATAAATAGTTTGAGGGTATATAAACTGTAAGAGATTTGATGCTATCTTCCTTTTCTAAGAAACATTATTTGAGGCTTCTTTCCTTTTGTGTTTGTGGTTATTTCCACGTGAACACATGAGCTAAGAGACAGCAACACATACAATTGGCATGAGCTGTTAATTACTTTTACATTTAGTGTTGAAGAGCAAATGACAAAGAGTATAAATCTAGTTCATTTTTAATACATAACACTATTTGTGCTTTCATTGATAAACTCAAGCTCGCTATCATAAATACACTCAGCACAATTTTTTCCTTTTCACATTTCAGAGGCTTACTACTTTCTAGCTGACAAGATACTACTAGGGTCTCTATCTGTTTGTACACATATTATGTCTGCTTTGTGATATGTTTGCAGCACAAAAGCCAAAACACCAGGAGGAAGTGCCAAACCTTAACCCCAAGTTACTTCTGGTAGACCACAGATAAGGACAACAGCACTGAATCGGGGTGAAATTAACAGTGTTTGTGAGCTCCCCAGAAAGCTTATCAATATCTAACAGCTAAACAGAATACTAGGAAATTTATCAACCAAATGATGTTCTAAAGGAAAACAAAATTAATAGAAAGGGGAGTAGTATAGCTTCAAAGGGAGCCTGATTCTATACAGCATGACATTCTTTCACGAAAAAAATAAAATAAAAGCATAATGAAAGTTTGTCACTATGGAAAATACTCCATTTTCTTTGTAAAAATGACGTTCTATACTTTTCATGAAAAAATATGATATACCCTCCTACATGTATGCTTTTCTCAGAAAAAGGGATAAAAAAAATTAGAACCTATTTATTTCTATTTAGCTATTTAGGTCTCTGTCATACCCGGGGTATAAATAGAGGGTCATAACCTGTATTGTCCAAGAGAAAGGGGGGATAGCAGAATACCACTACATAGTGGTGGGTAGGCAGGTAGACAGAGGCCTGCAGACCTAGAAAGCAAAAATAAGTGTCACATATACCAAGTGAACAATGACTATTTGTAGATACAGGAGAAAAGAGATTGGAGGGTTTATGACCCCACCTAAAAAACCATACAGTGTGCAGTTTAAAAAGTAAGTTATTTACCAGTAATAACAGATGATACAGAATACTGAAAAACTTTCGTGTAATCATCTTACAATATTTGGGCCTGATTACACCCTATTAAAACTATGATGACCCTAAAGAAAAAATACAGAAAAAATCGAGTCAGGAGTAAAATTTTAAAATTTGTAGAAAATAAAACTGATTAGTAAAATTATGATTAAGTTTGAAAAGAAAAAATATACTGATCTTTATTATATGAAAGAAGGAATATTTTATAGAGAGCTGAAGCTAGGCATTCTTAAATTTAGGATAAAGTATAGAGTTCTCACAAAGCAGCATAAATAATTTTTACTAGCTATAAGAAGGAATTTCCAGATTTGGAAAAGTCATATGCAAAGCATGCATTATCTGATCCATTTTCTTACTCAATGACCATTATCTTTTGAGGTCCTTTTGAACTAAAGAGGGAGCAATTAATTTTTGTCATGAAGATCATCATGATCATTACTCACAATTAATATTTACAGAACAGCCACTGTGGGCAAGGTCTAGAGGAAATGCTAGCTAGCATCCCTTGTTTTGAAAATAGCTAGAATTCCTCACCCACCATCTAGTCTACACTTCCTATTTCATCCTCTAAAAAGCATTTCCTTACTCTTTCAAGCCACACTGCACCCTATCCTCTCCTCTAATTCCATAGCATCTTCTACATTCCCTCTTCCTACTAGCCAAACACTTGTCAATGGCAAGGACCACTGCTTGAGCAAGTTTGCACACTTAGCACAGAGCACCTCCTAACAGAGGAGGTATTCACTGAACTTCTAACACCATACAGCATTTCAGCTCTCCTTGTTCTAGTCCTTTACAACATCCCTACTGCAACATCCCTACTGCCAGAGAAGCAGCTAAGTTTAGTAAGACATTGAATGATAGCACATGGAAGTCTTCAACTATTCTGCTCATTTGATACCATTTACCTGTAGCAACAATGGGCTTTCCATCTACACAAAAAAGACAAATCCTAATTGGGGCAGAGGCCAAGAAACTAAATTTTTCTAGGCAATTCAGGTGGTTGTGATCTGTAACTAGGGTAGACAAATACTGACAAAGAGTTATAACTTCTTTCAAATCCTTTCCTTCATTTCCTACCACGAGCCATGCAATTGCATCTTTATATCGCCTGTGGTCATGTATATTGTTAATAAAAAGTATTCAATATTTTAAAATTTTCTCCCAAGCACACTTTAAACATGGTTTATAATCTATTATTTCTAATGAATGGTCAACATACCTACCTTGAAATGAATAGACAGCATGCCCAAATTCTTAAGTCAGACAGCATTTCATATTAATATGTAAAAATATGTAAAATGGAAGCTCAGAAATCTTTCAATCAGCCTGCTAATATGTCAAGGGGGAAAAATACATTTTTTCAGCACTATGTACCTGACATGATTCTCAGTTTGGAGATAGAGAAAACACAGATAGTTTCCTCAAGGAGCTTATAATCAGTGTGATAAAGATTTTTTTTGGTAAAGTTAACAAGCAACAACAATTTTTTTTCCATTAGTGTGTTGGTTTACAATTTTAAAACATTTGCTCATCCGTAATCTTATTTAATCTTCATGATAATTCTATGAGAAATTTTTCAGATGACAAAACTTAGGTTCAGAGAGGTAGAGTGATTTGTTCAGCTCACACAGTTATTAGGTAAAAGAGTCACGGCAAACCAAATTTCTGAATGCTTTCCCCTAAATCCAGGGGCAAACATTACGCTAATTACTGTGTGTATGCAAAAGGATTAAATTGTGGTCCTGAGACCTCGAAGGAGGCTACAATCTGGTTATGGAAGAAAGCCAGATACACACGGATGATCAGAATATACTTTAGTATTTGCAAATAATAAAATGATGGGGGAAGAGTCCGCCGTACTCCAGGGTTACAAAGAAGGAGCAGATGGAGATTTAGAAAGGTGGAGAAGGCTTTTTTATAGGGTTGGACACTGGGCTTAGTCTTAAAAGGATGGGTAAAGCTACATAAAGAGGGGAGGCAGAAGCTCTACAGATAATGTGTCTCATTACAATCAATTTGGAAAGTTCAGGCTAAAAATAATTCCACAAAGTATGCATCAATTTTCATTTACTATATAATTTGAGGCCAAGAAAATGTCACCACTTATAGTCAAATTTAGTCCAATATAAGGGAGGCATCTGTACTCGTCTCTCAGACTTATCCATTCAAATCCATTTTCTTCAAGAAAAAAAATAATGAATTAATCATTGAGGTATTTACTGAGCCTCTCTACTATGTATAGAGCACTATGCTTAACACTCGGAGAAGAAGTACTATCTTTACTCTGTAATAGTTTACAATCTCACTGAGCACAGACACAAAATGTTAGATGCTCAAATTAAGTATCAGGTGACTGAAGAAAATCATAATGGTCAGACCAGTAAGTGCAATGAATGTTAGAGGAGCGAGATTTAGATGAACTGGATGCTGGGATGGTAGTTAAGAGAACAAGCAAAGGTGACAGGGATGGGGTGAAGAAAATGCATTCAGTCAACTCATCTGACGGACCGTGTCGGGTCTACTGTGTGTAGGAACTGTGTTAGGCCAGAGATACAAATTTTACCAAAACATAGAGCAGGCATAGAAGGTTCAAGAAGAGATGAAATTGTCACTCTATGCTATGTTAATAATTCTGTATTCCATCAGGAAAGGCCTGACTCAGTGGCCGTGACATCATAGCAGCATCTGGGTCTGTGTGTAGGGGTTAAGGGGAGAATGCACACTTTTCTATTAGTGGTTCCTTTGAGGCACTCAGCATTTGTCTTTTGTTAAGGCTGCCTTCTTTTGATATGGTTTCTGCATTACGGGCTTACACAATTAACAACTGCATACCTGGGAACAACAGCCACTGTGACAACATTCACACAGAATGTACACTGGTATCCTAACGAAAAGGCAGACTTTAAAATCCCATTCACGCCCGGAAAGGTCATACCATACCAACATGTCTTTGGAAGCTGCCCGGGAGGCACTGGTTTCTTTGAATGCGGCCCTGATCATTTTCTCAGCAAGATAATCCTGCCTTCATGCCTGGACTGTTTTAAGGCCACACGTGCTAATTTAATTTATGGTGTTAAGAAGAGCTGCACCATTTGCGAGGGTTGTGGAATGGGAAGGGCTACCCCCAGCTTTGTATCCACAAGGAATTCCCCTGCTCCTCTGAACATGAGAGAAGACAGAGCAGTGGAAAACACTAACCAAACTCTGACCGCAGCCTGGCTGCTGGTAATGTACTTAATCCATGACCACCACAGGCATGGAGACTAACTAAGCTTGGAAGGAAGTGAGATTTAATGGGGAAGACTTGGAATCACCTGACTTTGAAAGCTCTGAAAAGGATTCAAGCTAGTCAGCATACCATTGGAAGAAAACTCTGGTTAAAAGGACAAAGGCCGGGAGGGACATCACTGAAAGGCATTCGTGCCAGAGCTGCAGGTCAGAAGAGGCTTCTGGATGTGGTTTTCGAAATCACACCTTAGCCAATGGCTTCCTGCCTCAGACTACACATAGCGATTGTTAAGGTGTGAAGTCTGCCTTTCATGGAGAAACGCCCATCAGCTTTTCTTTAGCCATGGACTATTTGTTCTGGATGATTCTGAGAGGGCGAGGGAATGCTAACTCCTAAGACAGATGACCTGACAGATAGATGGACTCAAGGGAGGCCAGGATCTCTCCTGGGGCTAAAGTGGGCGAGGAGGCAAGTCAAAAAGCAGACAAGAACAACACAAGAGCAGGCTACTCTTTAGGCTTTATAAACACACATAAGTATGCCTATGACTAAAATACAGAGTCAAGACAAAAGAAGCACAATGGATTTATTCTAATGTATAATCTAAAACCAGATTGAGAAAGCATGACAAAACCCATTTATGTAAGTTTGCTACTATAAAAAGAATCTGATTCTCTCACATATCTAAGAAAGGAGAAGTCTTATTGAAACGAAAATGATGTCACTGAAGAAAGTTGATTATACACAACCTTTTTGCCCTAACTTTATGAAAACATCATTGCAAAGATTATGAGCAGACTGAAGAAATAATGCAAGTGTATAATACACATGAAAATGCCCCCCCTTATCACTGAAGTCATCAAAGATGTGACAAGTTAGTCATTTTTGCTATAAATAATTAAAGCTAATGAAAAGATCACTCAGTACTTTCAGACACTTTAAGACTATAAATCTGTAAGAGCTTTATTAAAAGCAATTAGACAATATACCTTCAAAATCTTCAAGTGTTAATAGATCTTGACCAAAAAAAAGTCTAATTTCCAGGAGTCTAGCCTAAGGAAATCATTAAAATATGGATGAAGATTTCTGTTTAAAAGTTTTAATTAAAAAAAAAAAGAAACTTTATAAAGATTTTATTTTTATTTTTCCTCAATAATTTACTGGGCTTGAGGTTGAGTTTCCTGCTTTAATCTGTGTGTGTGTTGGTGTGTGTGTGTGTGTGTGTAAAAACAGTTATAATATTAGTGAGAAAAATTAAGTCACATACTTCTATCATATGTAGACAGAAAGAATACTGAAAGTTAATGCACCGAAACTCTAACAGCAATTATCAATGGATTCTTATTTTACTTGTAACTCATTATAATTTTACAAATGTTACAAATGATAAGTATTATAATCAGAAAAGTGTAATCAAAGTCTACAACTGCAAAAGTAGAAATAAAAAATTACCAAAGCTACTCCACGAATTATTTATGAAGGAATACCAAAAATATTGGATTACAGCTGATATGGTCAATTTTCTCTGACTCATATAACATGGACCTGAAACTTGTATTGGTTTATAGATTGTATAGAAAGGGCCAGATGGTTATATCTGATCTTTTGTGTACACACACACACACACACACACACACACGCACACCTCAACCTCAAGCCCTATAAACTGTAATGAGTAAAAAGAAATAATTTTCTAAGTAGCCAGAAGCCAACTCTATAGATTTTGTACTTGATAAGAGGATAAGGAAACAATTAGAGCTATCTTTTAGGAACCTGACTGAATGACACACGGGGAATTTTCATGGCTCACCTGTAGAAACAGGCCAGCCAACATTTTAATTTTTCCTCTCTGACCTATTGATATCTTAAGACACCTAAATTAGTTTTTTATTTTAAGTGTTTGGTAGATAGACTACAGTTTTACTTCACATATATGTACATATATATGTTTGTTACAGTATACAGCAAACATCCTTTAAAGTCACATATTCTCAAGCAGATAAAAAAATAACACTGAAAATTCTTCAAGAAAAATCATCTTTCTAAGAAAATGCTGACATTCTATTAAAATCTGATTATTTGCAACCTTTCTATTTCCCATATACTCAAAGAGTTGAGCACACAATGGGGACCACACTAAGGAAAAAAATACATTGTCACAGAATGTATTCTTAAATCTGGCCTGGTTTAAAAGTTTTTCATGTCATAAGACTGCTTATAAAATGTTAAAATCTCAAAGAGCAAGACATAAGAACCCCCTTACCCCCAAAACTGCACAGAAAGGAAACTGCCAAAGAGAACACCAAGTAAACTCAGATAAGAGCTCCATTTTCTCTAGTCTTACGGGCACACGGAGAATTTCCTGTGGCAAGGACAAGTACAGCTGGTGTCAAATTAGTAAAAGATGGCAATGAGAGGATGTAATTACTTAGGGTCTGTTCTTTGAAAATAAAAATGATGAACTCTGATTTTCAAGTATAATGAGTCTGCTGCTTGCACACAGGCTGCTCATAAACTACCTTTTCACTTTCCTTTTTAAATCTGTGTTCTTATGGGATAAGGGCAGGGGCGGGGGTGGAGATGGGGGTAGGAGGGTGGAGGTGGTGGTGGGAGATACAGGGTCATGCCTTCTCTGTTGGGAAATATGACTAATGTGTGTACTGGAAGGAGGAGGAAAACACTCACCTAGTTATCAGCCAGCCTGACTCATGTCTCTCTGGATTTTAGAACACCAAGTATCTAGAAACGCTGGTTGGTAATTTAAAGAGATTTCTATCAGCTTTCACAACATCTGAGCCATGAATGTGCTTCTAACCTCACTTGTAATAAATATTAGTTCACTTATTGAAAGTGATTTTAATCACCTCAGAAAAATTAAAGTAGTACACAGGCTTGCCTCACTCACAGCCTAACAGGAAGCACATTCGTGACTTCGTTCTGTCTGTCCCGAATGGCGAGGCGAGACTCAAATGATCAGAGGTGAGATGGACTGTCACAAGTGAAAAATCAAAGCGATGGTGTGATACCAGCCCACTTCTGTACTTCAAACTATTGCTACACAGCCTGGCAGCACCAGGAACCAGTGCGCCCGAGAGCTGGATGAGGCCGGCAGGGAGGCAGCCAAAGGCCTGCCAAGCCCTTCCTGGGCAGGGCTGCCCGGCAGAGCTGCACAACACTTGGCACTTGTGGTGCACATTCCCGGAGCTTCTACTCTGAGAAAAGCCCAATTCACCTTTCACCTATTAGTCTGAAAGAACACAGTAGAAGGAAAAAGAAATTGAGGACTCCAGGTTAAGAGAGAGAGAGAGAGATTTCAAAGTAATTTCTTCAAAGACCCTTTTATATGTCTTTTAAGGAAAAATTTGAATTTAAGTGACGCTGTCAATCATTTGCTTTTTGAAATATGACAGTGCTGTTCTAACCCTAACTCTTTCTCCTGGCTTGATGGAAATGGGGGGGCGGGGGAGTTATTTTCCATACCCAGAAATTCACACAAGGACTATCTCAGCAGGGGCAAGTAATTACAATGTTTTATTTTCGGTGTTCTTTTTAACTTAGCTCTTTTTCATTTACTCATGATTAAACAAACTTTTACATAGAGAGTGTGCAAATTTTTCTGAGGCTATCATTTGGGAATACCACAGACTAAAAGAAGGAAAGAACACAGATTGAAGAGAGAGTAACAAAATGGTGAATACTCCTAAGTATAACTAAACATTTTTTCTTATGACTTCCAACTTTTCAGAAGCTATGAAGCCAAAATGTAAACCACCACGATAACTTTCATATCCTAAATGCGCTATCCTTTGTGAGATTATTACTTAGGTTTTAATATTTGTTTCGAAAATGGTATTAAAAATGCCTACCAGATAAGCATTCCGTTCATTCCACAGATTCAGAAAACTAAAACAAAAATCAAAAGGTACAGGGAGGCAGCTCTGGCTCCCTAACCCCAGAGAGGGCAAGAAATCAGGGGACAGTCCAGGAGTCTGTGCATTGTGGGCAGTGCAGGTATTTGAGAGAGAAGAAGCTTGTCAGGTGGGCCCTGGAGGGAATCCCATTATATCTGTGGGGGTCCTGACATTTGGGGTAATCTAAACCTTGTTATTGTGTGAATCACCCCTGGTGGGATGGGGATTTAGAATGGATGCCTCTTTACCCAAGCAATTAAGATCATTTAGGAAACAGAAAATGGGCAATAAGGACCTCCCTCCTAGAGAGCACTTGCTGGTGTTCAATCAGACAGTTCCAATGACAGCTGGGTAGTAGAAATGCAGCATTTGCTGAATAGCACACCGGAGTAAATGCCGGGGCTCAGTCCCCCAGAGGGCTTTGAAAATCTCTTCAGGGGCACAGCACAGACATCGGAGAGCTGTACCTTCGTGTCCATGGGGTCCCTGAGCACCTAAGAACCAGGCAGAACAAGGATGGTTTTTCTGTGAGTGACCTTTGAATGTGTCAAACACAGGGCCTCCTTGCAGACAGGGAACAAGCTGGTACTTGGAGTGAGGTCATGTTCTGTGAATGACTATAAAATTCTGAACTTCAAATGACACATAAGCAGTACTTGGAAAAAGCAAATAATGAATGGTTGTAAGCTCTAAAAAATTATCTTCAGAGCTTACTTAAACAATTTGAAGGGGGAAGAGCAAGCAGTTCAGGGGCAGGTCCCACAGAATTAACAACTCCCTCCTCATGGCTCTTGGAATATTATTCTTCAGTTACAGCTCTCTCACCATTGAGTACTATAATTACTTATTTACTTGTAATGCTCCCTAAATGCCTTGAGAGCAGAGAATGTCTTATTCGCATCGTGACTTTAATGTTCAGCACAATGCCTGGCACATTTTAGTTGCTAAATATATGGTAAGGACTCATCTGAACAAAACTTCCTCAGATGTGTGGTCAACAAACCCCGCAAGACGACCATCATCTCTGATCATTTTTCATCTCACAACATGTCTACACCTCCTTCAGTGGTCACTGTCCACTCTCTATTCTTGATGTTGTCTTTGAAGCCATGTGACTCGTAAAAAATCATGGATAACAAGCACAGCTGAGAACTTCTAAAAGGTGAGTGACAAGCGAAAACATGTCCTCTGGGCTCCTGAAGCCCTCCCCAGGTCTCAGGTAATTGAGGAAATAAAAGTCACACATCAAACCTCTTACTTTCCTTAATTCATCAAAGCCACATCTTTCACAAACATTACCTGCCTGCCATGGTTATCAGAGCTTGGCTGAAGGCCTGGGTGTTGATTCAGTAAAACTGGCTGCAAGCCAGCTGTGTCCAGGGCGATGGGCCACATTTTCAAAAGCACATGCAATATTTCTAATGGTCTTCTACATCAGGTATCTTGAGTGCAAAATCCTATTTCTACCACTCTGATTAAAAAGAAATAACTGGAAGAAAAATATTCACTGAGAGACAGTAGAAGCAAAACAGAGGTCATGAAAATATTTCAGCACCACTTGGGTTTTAGGATGTCAGTCCTATCCGTTTCAGAAGTTAGCTCTGCTTCTACACTTGCATCCATTCATTAAGGATGAGGATGCATTTTCCTCCAAGATGCCCTTAGAGGACTATGTGGCTCCTAGACAGTTAATTACTTCAGGCCAGGGTCAAGAACCTGCGGTCAGAAAGCCACATGGAGCTCCTCGGCAGCTTCTGTTCAGCTCTTCAATCTGCTGGCATCAGACGGCAATTTTCAACAGTACCCAAGTAAGTGCAAAGGAGTTTTGTTGCTAAGGGCCTTTGATGGCTCTGTAATCAACTCGTCTTCAATAGGCCTTTTGCACGAACTGAAAGCAAGTCAAACTTTTGGAAAGCCATTAGCTTTCTCCAAGTGAAACACTATCTCTTGCCTCCTACTGTTGTTCCTGTGGAAAGGATTTCTATGAACTAAGAGAAAATTTTGTCCACAGCAATTTGAAAACAGAGCAAACAACCCTTCTACAATCCTGTCATTAGTGTTTTGTTTTTAATTGAAACTCAACATCAAACAACATATTTATAATCAGGAGAGGAGAGAGAGTAAACTTAGAAAAATGGATTTTCAAGTAGATTTTGCTACACAGCGAGACTGAGGTTGTTTTCCATTTCCATTAAGCTATCCTAAAGTGGTTATATTTTCAAATGCATAAGTGAAAAAGTAGAAAAAGGCAGCCTTCCTTCTTGTCCCACAATATAGAAAAGAGCTAGTAGACAACAGTCTCAAAAGATAATACAATTTGTAGGGCTGCCCTCTAGCACTGGCGCTGCTGCTCTGCTCATCCTCACGGATCAATCTGGTTGTCTCCAGCCCATCTGCTCGAGCGCTGACAAATGATGAATTCCATCTCTGAATCCGTAAGCAGAAAGAAGCAGCTGATAAACAGCTATAAGCGGAAACGTATGCACCTTTCATACGCAAGACAAATCACTCATTCTCACCAAACGCTTCCAATAGGAACACTAATTTTGTGTTTATTTGCACAGCATATGTACTGTGTCCGAAGCAGTGCATTAAAAAAGATCTCAGGCAGCCAATTGCTTTGATTACATTTATTCATCACAGTATTACAAGGGCTCAATGGTACAGGAATGAAATAGGAAGCTAGTGAAGACTGAAACACATCAATGGCTTGTCAGGGTTGGAGATTTTTGTGGTGCATTAACATACACACACACACACACACTCATCCCTGATGTAGGGAAAAATTTTAATTTTTTTTTAAACAAAATAATGTGGTCATGTATCTTAAATCTGCCATATGCCTTTCCTGTCAACCAGCAGTTATTTTTATTAATAACTCCAAGAACATATTGTGGAATTCTTTTTGTTTTCAGATCCGGTCATGTGACTCCTGTGGCACCAGGGAACACTGGGTAAATTGTAACGTTCTAACATGCCAATGAATGGTCCCTTTTAAAGTCAAGTTGGTGATGAATTGATATTTGCTAAGGCCTAAGCAAGCACAAGGCACTATATATACTCCTTCTTCTGTGCTCTCTGAAATGATGGATGGAAGTGAGAGGCAGAGAAGAAGTCACAGAGACGAGCTCAAGCTAACAACCCAGCAACTACAAGTGGATTGTTTTAATCAAGCTGCAACAGAAGTGGCTTTCTGTATTACTTACTGTGGTTTCATTCTCCTACTGTACACATAGATCATGGATATACTGTACCACATTGGCCTGGCTGAAAATTGGATTGTAGTCAAAAAGCAGAAAAGATACAGCTTCCTTCGGGCCTCTCTTAGAGGAAGGTCATTTTAAGCAAGACATTTTCACAGAGATGCCAGAACTGGAGATTCATACTCATCTTCCTCAGCGATCTAGAGGACAATCAAGGTGGGTTTGCTGTCCTTTAATAACACTGGTTCCTTCCTACAACAGAAACCTCTGGGACAACGATACAGGGGTAATGGTGTCACACAGCATCCTCCAAGCCATCTAACAACAAAGCTCCCTTGGTCAGGGGTTTTCAATGTGCAGTTTGTAATGTTGGGGCAAGAAACTGATGTTGTTCAAAAAAATAGAAGCCTCCCTCCTGAAACTAGTGCATGCTGTGTAAATAAATACAGAATTAGTGTTCACCCTTGGCAGGGCATTTTTGGCTAAATTGGCTACAGAACATTAAAAAAGACATTCAGTGGATTATATAGTCACATCAAGTCCCTTGTGATTTTTAACCGTTAAAAAAAAAATCAAACAAAGAACATTTTCCTTTTTGATGACATATACTAATTGTGAATATTACAAGAGGTGATTGTATAATTGTGCACTTTCCCCCCAGAAATTCCGTGGTAATATAACTTTGGCAAAATAGTTTAAAAGAATTCATTATTAAAATAAGTGTTTTGGCGTAGATGGAATCACCAGTTTTTTGAACCAAAAAAATCATACCCTAAAACAGCATTCCATTTCAGGGACGGTGATTAGTTCTTTATGTAGTAAGCTTCGAGTTCCTACTGTGTTTCACCCAAAATAAGACCTAACCGGAAAATAAGCTCTATCATGATTTTTCAGGATGACATACCCTGAACCTAAGTCCTAATGCATCTTTGGAACAAAACTTAATATAAGACCCGGTTTTATTTTGGGGGAAACACGGTAAGAAAGTCTCTATAAAGTTCTGTGATGGTTGCCTAATTTAGGAGACAAAAAAAAAAAAAAAAATCAAGTGGTCTAAACTTTGACCTTAGAACAAGGAAAATGAAAAGAGAGATAAACTAATCTACCCATGGAAGCAAGCTAGCATAACTGAAATTAGACACAAAGTTAAACCTCAGAATCCAATTCATTATTTAAGTTGGGATAGAGTGGGGGAAAGCTAGCCATGTTTTCTTTTAAATTCTTTGAAGTTTAGATTCAACATAAACCTTATGAAACAATGAACTTCTAAAATAATCTCTTCTTTTCCCACACTTGGACTGTAGGGAAGAATTGGATATCACATGCACAAGGCTACCACAAATGATCAAAATCTATTTTCCCACAATTTAGCCACACACATTTAACATAAGATGATTATTTTTACAAGGGTAGCAACCAAATT
The DNA here is from genome assembly GCF_057876585.1 of Rhinolophus sinicus. Taxonomy (NCBI): domain Eukaryota; kingdom Metazoa; phylum Chordata; class Mammalia; order Chiroptera; family Rhinolophidae; genus Rhinolophus; species Rhinolophus sinicus. The sequence goes on from NC_142503.1 coordinate 72,354,352, forward strand.
AAAGGAATGGAGAAGATATACCTGCAGAGCTCTCTCTCTCTCTCTCTTTCTTTCTTTTTTTTTTTTTGGTAGGGAGAATAAGTTTCTGAAAAGACCAACAGGTGAAGCTTGAAATTTGGGAAATACTTGTTTTGATTCCTGTTATACAATGGGCAACAAGACTCTGCCTGTCACAGAAATGAACCAGTGCTGAGGAGGACAGCTGACGTGAGATGTGAGTAGAAGTCTCTAGAACAGGTCAAAAGACTGATGCTGAGTATCTGTTGCACCGGCCCTTTGTTTTAAAACCAGATATGCAAAATGTGAGACCATCTGTGTTTCCTCCTCTGTAGGAAGCAACCTTTCCAAAGTGTGTTGGCTTTAGTGGATTATGGTGGTAGGACTAACACTCTAAATTTGATAGTGCTGCAAAGTGGAATATGGCTGAGATTTAGCCAACAAAAGTGTTTGAGAGAATTTACTCCAGACAAGATAAAGATCTCGAAGACCGCCAGTGTCTCAATTAAGAATGACATAATTCACATATTGAGTGGAAAAACTACACAAAACATACACACTTCCACATACACATTTATGCAGGCTGGATATTTCTTTCTTATACAATGAAACTCAAGGAGAGTACAAAATTTATTTAAAGTTTTCCAAGAGCCTTGTTTCCTAAAATAGTGATTCTAATACATTTTAGAGTAATAATAATAATAATAATTTTTAAAAAATTAAGTCCAAATTGTACTTGCTTTACATGCAGTTTTAAGAACACTTATTTTCTTATTGATTAACAATTAATAGTGGTCAAAAGTGCTGAGGCTTTCCAATATGTGGGCACCTCAACAATCTCAGTTCTGCCTGGTAATTAATCAAGAAAACATTATATAAGGGTATTGTAATAGCTATATATGGTATCAGAGGGGTAGTAGATTAGGAGAGGGGGGTTATCATTTTGTGAAGGGTGTAAATGTCTAACTATTACATTGTTTTGTACACCTGAAACTAATTAAAAAAAAAGAATTATATGACATAATCCTTCTACTTAGGTGAAACAGATGTTATTTCATTTGATCCTGATCAAGTTTAAGACAGCTAAGGCAGAACCATCCTCATTTTACAGATAAGGAAATGTATGCTTATAGTTTGCCAAACTCGGAGCTAATAAGTGGCAGCTTTCCAGTCTCCTTGAGGAGATGGAAAGTAAGTGATAAAAATCTAGTCCCTAACATAAAACTGAGGTGATTTTTGTGTGTGTGTGAACAGATGGACCTGGACTATCATATTCTGTGCTCATCCAAATTGAGCAGCCCCCCTTTTCAGTATATCTCACACCAAATTCAATCTTTTCAGACATCATCTGAAACATGATGCATCCCAGGTTTCTCACAGTGGCAAGAGGAAAAGGGGTGTCCCTGTGTGCTTTCTTGCAGTGGCCCTGGGCTAAGGTGTGGTTTCCTGAGTCCTGTTCTCTCTACTCACGATCAGTCAGATTTCTAGGCCTCCTATACTGTCAAGATTCTCACCACCCACAGGGCTGCCTGATCCAGACAAAAAGTGCCTATCTCAAACATAATCAGGGATTGGCAAGTATGCAGGACCCAATAAAAATGGAAGTCATTCCTTATGAGGGATATACCTACCTTTCAGCTTTCAGACTTCTGCCATTTAGATCCATTGTTAGGATGGCAAGCTGTACTCAAGTAGTAGACTGCTGGTTACAGGGCCTTCTTACAGCCAAAAAGACATTAGCAGAGAAGACTCTAAAATAGCTCTCATCATGGGTCAAGTGCTCTCATAGGGTTCTACTAAATACAGAGATACTTTTAGATGTACTCTGGTTTCTGATAGGTACACAAAACTGCTAGTCCTTACACATAAGCAATAACTCTTGTCAGCAATATTCTCAGAGATGTCAAATATCAATTTAACATAGAACTATATCAATTTAATATAGAAATATTATCACAACCCAATAATCTAGAATGTTTATTTTAATATGATTGAATTACACAATACCCACAATAAATTACCATTTATATAATCTATCAGTGTTTCCTCATGTTTATATGCAGGAGAGGCAGTGTCGGGACTTGAATACAGGAGACTGAAGTTTATTCCTCTTTGATTATGCTGTGGAGGACAGTGATTATGTGCTTATTGCCTACTCTGTAGGTAAACTCGTTCATCTTTCTGAGCTTCAATTCCCCCCGACCCCATTTCTCAAAAGGGATAAAAAACACACAGCTTGCAGTTCTGGCATGAGGGCTACATAATAAAATGTATGTGATATACCTTAATTATAAGGCACTTACAACTTTTGTTCCTATTTTGCATATTGAAATAAAATTTATGCATTTTATTAAACATTCCGACTCACCACATTTTTCAGTTTTATTTCAATTAGTCTACCATCATGAGGGAGCCCAGTCTCAGCTGAAGCCACCTCAAATGCCATTACTTGATAATCTACAATGTAACTTCCTAGACTATTTCTAGGCCAGACCAGTATTCTGGTATTTTAGGTAGACTATTATATTTTAGTAATAGTCCTGCTAAGTACAATGGAGAATATATAATCAGCTTCCATAACTGTCAACTTAGCAACCTTAAAAAGCTTTAGCGTACAAATATCAAATGCTATAGAATCCGAAGCCTATAAAAACTGTCATTTAATCCAATAGCACCCTGCATTCACAAGGGACTTTAATAAATATCACGTAAACCTTATATATAGCATGCCCTAAGAGCTCTTTACATGTGTAATTATGTGTATTAACTCATTTCATAGTCTTTGCCACCCTATAGCATTGGTACTAACCAAATCTTCATTTTAAAGAGATTGAACTATAGAGAGGTTAATTCATCAGCCCAAGCACTCGAAGTGGCAGAGCTAAGATTCAAATGCAGGACACCTGGCATGAGGGTCCATGCTCTAAACCAGGAGTCTGCCAGCTTGTTTTTGAAAGGCCAGAGAGTAATATTTCAGGCTTTGTGGGCCACGTGGTGTCTGCCATAGACAGTCCATAACATGTACTTTGCCAACTCCTGCTCGAAACCATTACACTCTTCTGCCTGTCAAGTGCTTTATAATTTCCTAAGTAGTTTTACATGTAACCCATTTGATCTTCACTACAATCAGTAATGACATGTCCTACTGTTTCCCTTTAGTCGGCAAGAAAACCAACCACAGTGTGGATCTCCGTTAAAGCAGCAGCAGAGACTAGCTGAGACCTACATGCCTGGACTCTGGATTTAGAGATCCACCCACGGACTCTTTCTGATCTCCTACAGCAACTTCCTACAAACCTCCACATTCTTCTCCACCGTTCTTACAAAACAAGAGTATCAAAGTGGAAATGATGACAGCCAATTTACCCCTCTCTGCAGTACTGATGCATTCCATCTCTCTCCGATCCCACAGAAGAACTGATGCCTCTGAACATTTATTCTTAACTTTCCCTACATACTTTTAATACACAACATGGACTGATAAATCTCCTAAGACATGATCATTCTTTTAACTCTGAGAAGGAACTACAAGCAAAATATGTAAGCTTAAAAAAAAAAAGTGCTAGATTTTACAAAGCTAAAAGAATCCCCACTACTCCCTCCCTATGACCAACACTTTTAGCTAAAAGTGTACTTTTGTGACAATCTTTCTCTTTTTTCTTTCTTCTTTTAATTGAGATCCAAATTGTTTAAAAACATTGTCAAATACATATACTATAAAATGATTTTATTTGATTATTTATTTATATTTTACTGTGGCTCTTTGGCAGACGTACACAATCCTGGCCACTCATTGTGGCCCAAACACTGTACAACATGACCAGTGTTCTCATGGTCTCTGATAAGTTCTGCAGGGAAATGTGGAAAAATACCTAAGAAATACCTAAGAGCCTATCATAGCTTTATGATAAATGGTAGTAGCAAAACACGAGGGAAAAGAATAACAGTTAAAATACAATGAATGATAATAACAATAACTACCAATATTAACTGAAGGCTGATTAAGAGGTAGGCGTTGTTCTATATATACCTGAGAACACCTAATCCTCACGCAACCCCTGCAGGAGGTACTTGGATCATTCCCACCAAACAGGTGAGAAAGTTAATGCAGAGAAAGGTGAGATAACTTACGAGAGAGAAGAAAGCTGGGAGTGATAGACTTGGCTATGAGTGCTGGCTCCAAGGTCTATGTTTCAACCATTCTAACTGTTTCACTAATGCAGTAATATCTGGGGTCCACATAGAGCAAGATACTATTGAAAATGCTGATAACTCAAACTATATCAGTCCAAAAACCATGTATATGAATGGGCTTCATCTTACCGCGGAACTCTATACAGTCCTAACACTCTCTACTTTACAAAACCAAGGGAATATATTTTTTTAATCCAGAAAAGACTATGTTTTGATGTTGTCTACGTGCACCAGAAGTTGCAAACAGCCATCAGTGGCATGGTGAAGTGGAAAAGACTAGCCCATGCCACAGAACTGGATTTTTGGGTCCAGTTCCTGGCTCTGCCCCTTTGAGCCAACCTTTCTATAAGTTGTAGCATGGGGACAATAATAATTGACCTCTGAGAGTTAGTTTGGGGCATAAAAAAGGATATGTGTGAGGACACTTTGAGGACCGTGAAAGGATAAAGAAATGCAACTTGTTATTTTATTTTTACATCTCTCCTCTAAGGAATTAGGTATTAGATATAAATTTCCCTCCAGAGAGGAAATCCTGACCATGAAGCAATATAAATACACCAAAAAAGACAGAGTGATGAAGATAGGAAAATTATTGCTACTGATCCACTAAATACCCTAGAACTTAAGGTATTATTTGGCTTCCCCGGGGACCATATGAAACTGTGGCTAGGGAGCAGCCACCCCTAGGGTGGGGTGAGTACTAATGCCTGCTCTGTAATAACTGGTGGCCCTGCTATAGTTTTAGAGAAAAAGAGTTTGCTACACAAGGAGGGGAAAGATGGGAGCCAGGAAAGATCTCGTCCCTACTCCACCAATGCCCTGCTGCTTCCTGCTTTCAAAGCTTGGTGAGAGTAATCTACTCCAAAAGGTCAAGGTCATAGTAACCCCAGGGAAGATAACCCATCCATTAGATTTATATCCCTAAAGGGGAGAAACCATCTCCATTTCACGTCTCCCGGAGGTATAGCTGTTTTAACAGACAGAGGAGACCTTGACCCTGAACAGAATCTTTGGCTGGCCTAACACAGACTGCCTTCTCCTAGTGGTAGAGCAATTATCTGGCAGGACACTATGCTTTGTGGCCACTGCTATTGACATTAATGTATCTTCTTCAACATCCAATGGGAATTCTACAGAATTCACTAAGTAGATAACAGAGGTGAGGAATGGATTCCATTTATAATTTTCTTGTACTAAATGAAGTATATTGAATAAGGATTTTTTTCTAAATTATATGTACATTATAATCATTCTGTGGTATTAATTCATTATAGAATTAGTGACAATGTATTTACTTAAAAAAAAAACACACCTTACACCTCCTAGGTTCTTCCACACATCATGATATGTCCTATCTATCTTTGCAGCTGTTTTTTTGATTATTATTTAATCTGGGATGCAAAAATCTTTTATGATACTTTATAAAAACAAATTAATACCTAGAGTTCAGAAATAATTACTTTAAAAAGTAGAACGCTGTATTCAGAATATAGTTATTTCAAAGAACAGGCAAGCTGTGACTGATGTACTGAAAGCTAGGTGATCACCTTATGATCGATCTGTTAGCCCTGCTTTTAAAATGGTACTGACAATAACAGCTCATTTACTGAAGCATGTATTTTTCTCCTATATTTCAAAGCTAACAAATTTTAAAAAGGAGGAATTAATTACTCTGGAATATAAACAGATGTATGTTAAAAGCACACATCTAATACGTATTAGAAAGAAAACCGATTAAAGCTTCGAGCACCTTTTTAAGAATCCTCCCATTTTGATGTTCCAATTAAATCCTGTATCCAAAATAAAGGAAGTATTACTGCCAGTGATTTTTCTCTGTCACTGATATGGGTACAATTAGTATTTGCATAATACACATAAGATCCTAATAAAACAAAAAACTACTAATAGTAATTTTGAGGTCTCTCTACTTATCCTCATGGAAACATTAAGTGAAAGATGGAAACAATTATAATCATCCCCTCCCCCCAAAAAAAGAAGGTGGTGGGAAGAAACTAATTGATAGGCAAAGAAAAATACCAGTGATGTACACAGAGTTCTCTCTTTAATCCTTTATACCTACCAATAATTGTGTGCCCAATACTGTGAGATGAACTTTAATCCCAACAACCCTACGAATTAGGCACCATTATCTGCACTTTGCAGACAGGAAAACTGAGTCTTGGGAAGGTTATGTATCTAGGCCAACGTCAAAGTGCTACTATGTGCAGAGCCAAGATTCAAAGGCCTACACTGCACACCTTTGGAGGAACACTTGCTATTAGATTCTGCAACAGCAGCTTCTCTGCCATTTGGGAGGTATTGAGATCACTGGGCTGTCTCTGTACATTTCTCCAACTGAGCTCTGAACAACAGACATGTTTGACTCAACTTAGAGTGGGGTCTCAGCCACTGTCTGTAACCTGGGCCCTCTCACAGTTTCCCACCTCTCGCTCTCTGCTGGACACTTTTTTTGACACATCCTGCAGAGACAAGTGTAGAGAGTAGAACAACTTAAAAAATGAAAATGAGTCTTGGCAAACTCTCGGCTTATTAGCCCACACGCCAGTTCACAGATGATTGGAATTCTCAAATCAGATTACCTGACAGGCAATTTCATTATCTTTCTCTGGTACACCTTCAGAACAGCGAGATAGCCAGATATACATCACCCATTAATCTGTTTGGTCAGTCAACATGCAGCTCTGTAATCCTGTTTGTGCAGTTACCCAAGTTCAAGGTTTTCTTAGTGCCTCTGTGTCTGTTGTTATATATTATTTTGTGTAAAGAAAGAATGGAGATTTTCTTATATTTTTTTGACCTATTTAAATTCATCATTTTATTCTACAATTGAATCTGAAAATCATTGAATTCCTACCCCTTTACTTCTCACCTAGTCATCGAAAACTGAATATTAAACATTCTGCCACATAAACTGACCACAACATGAGTTTAATTAACCTGTAACAGAAGAAAGGAATGCAAAGAATGGCTAATAGCTTAAAGTTAGATATAAGATACACACATTCTTTTATAATGGGAGTATATGCAGCTAATCTGATTTTCCTACAAGTCTTCATTAAATCTCAAGCTAAAAATAATGGAAAGGAACTTCTTTATAAGATACCAACTTAGTGCAAAGTTCCATTTCAAAAATGGAGTAAAAAAGACATTCTCTCTACTTCTTTCTCATCTTACATCCAGGAAGCTGAGCACAAAGGGAAAGCTTCCTTTGGGGTACAGGGTAAAATGTCCTGGTACGTATTAAATGTTACCATCCAGCTCACCAGTCAATCCTTCCCAATGAAGATCTGGCATTCCAGGAAACTGGACAACTTAGTCTATGCTTCTGGATACACCTACGTTTTCACTTCCCCACACTTTTGTTCCCCTCTAGAATATTCCACTCCTGAACTCCTGAATCCCTACCCCACTTACTGCCCAGTTGGTAAGTCAACCCAGTAGCCGTTCTTTGGCCTCCATACATCATAAACTGCCCTTTTGTGTGGATAAACATAGTATCTCTATCAAGACTGTCCATACCTGGCATAGCCAGTGTCTTACCTACCTTTGGTTTCTCCCACACCAACTAATAGCAAGGAGAACTAAATTTAATCAGTACTTAACTATGTGCCAAGCATGTAGGAACTATTACAGGTACACATTCTGTATTTATTGTCACAAGAGTCCTGTTAGATTTTACAAACAACAAATAAGTTATCTGGTGACAAAGTACAAAGTAAAATTCACTTTTTCTATCCTTCAACCTTGGACTTCATTCCCTTCCCCCACAATAGTCTTAAATTTCTCAAATCCAGTTGTCTGAAGCAAGAGGAAGTTACCCGAACCAATGCCCTAATGGAGCCAATTCATCACTCTATTTCACATTCTACTAATGAAAATCCACAGGAAGACATTTTTTTTATCAAAATTTTGATCTTATTCAGATCGCTTCAGCATATCTCATCTGCCCTAAATTATCCACTATGTGGGAAACTGTCCCCATCGAGGTTGGGCCACTTAAGAAGAAATTAAATGACTGCTTGAGCCCAAACCTCAAGGCTCCTCTCCCAAATATCCCTCCTGTCACCACCTACACCTCTCTCCTTTATTACTTTCAGTATGCTTATAATGGCATGTCCCTTTGTGTGATTATTTCCTAATGGTCACCTCCCCACTGAACCGTAAGCTACATAAGGGCAGCAGCCATGGTTGTTATCGGTCCCAATTTAGCCCTGGTGTCTGGCATGTGGTAGGGACCCGGTAACTATTTGTCAAAAGAGAAGGGGTGAGAGAGAGACGGATGGAGGACAGGCAGTGGGCATCCTAGTAGGAATCTGGACCAAGTGATACCTTCAAAATTATGCAGTCCAGTGGCCAATGCTGAGGGCTGACAGATTTTCGGAGGCTTTGGTGTCTACAGCAATGTGGCAGAAGTTATTTTTGCTTTCTCATGTCTAAATGATGGCATATGTCAGCTGGCCTACACAGAAGTGAATTCAGTCCTGGTTAGTTGTGGGATTCTCCTACATTCTGCCAGAACTACTTTCCTCTCCATGCGTGCTGTGGTTCTCCGCTATACTATGGGGATATTTTTTTTTTAAGTCTCTTTTTACTACTAATATGAAATATTTTGCTTAATAATAAATGACCTTTCACAGAGTTCCTTAAAAGACCAAACAGTTTTATATCAAAATGTTACCACTGTATATGTTTAGAAATGTATTCAGCTTTGAATAACTGAAATATTTGGCCTCTTATAATAATGATGTAACTAACGAGGCTGTCAAGCATAGTGGTTCAGAGCACAGATTTACAATCAAAGAGACTTAGGTTCAAATAATTGACTTGCAATGTTAGGCAAGATAAAGCAAGAACTACACTGCAATCATATGATAGTAGCTACCCTACAGTGTTGTTGGGAGGATTAGGCAGTCAAATGTGAAGGGTTTAGAATAGTGCCTGACACACTGTCAATATAAATGCTTATTATTATTATTATTATTATTATTATTATTATTATTTATTTTGCACTAAAAAGTCTGGCCCCCAAAAGATTAAATGATTCACCCAAGAGTACATGGCAAGATTCAAAGATAAGGCTAAAATTCAGGTCTCAACTCCCACCCACCCTTGACTTCATCACTCCATGACACACAGGTTATGCTATTGAAAAAAAAAATGTAGCTGGCTTTTTTCTTTTTCTTTTTCCTTTTTCTTTTGCATATTACACTGAGCAAATAATTCCCTAGCTTTCAGGAAATAGTAATTTTTAAATGCTTACTACCTGATTATATTCATTAAAGATTTCCAAATGGTCCCGAGTCTAGCAAAGTAGAAATCATACCATTATATTATTACAGAGGTGAAAGAAGAGAATATACATTTCTCTTCCAAAACTTCTATGAGAGTCAATATAATTCTCATTATACTTTCCCGGCTATTTTATTATCCCTTTCTTTATTAGAGGTTTAGATTTGAAGCTGCTCTTACTTAGAAAAAGAATAGGAAAGGAAAGAGACTTAAATTGCTCTTTGTCCATATTGAGGCCAAAGCTTTAGCAGATAAGGGCAAAGGGAAGGTTAAGTCACAATGGTCAAATGCTGTGACCTAATTACATCTTGACTTACTTATTTTCTTGGCCTTTCATTAATGAGAATCATCCAACGTAGACCAGTTATTATGCAACAATGAAAGCTGTATATATGTTAAATGTACAGCTTTCTCTTGATGCAATTTCTCTCTAAATGGGAAATATTTACTGAACAGAAGAATCTAGGCTGAATGTAAGGAAAGAGAACAAAAGAAAGCTGGCTTATATGAGATATTTTTTCCCTTGTATATGTTCTGGTACTTTTATGCTTAAGCAAAAAAACTGATGGTAGAAATGAAGAGAACTCTGTAACTAGATGCGTGCTTAGATGACAGAATGGCAAGAAGAGATGGTAGCGATAATCTTGTGTTTGAAAGAACGGACACAGAAAAGGGTTCAGTAAATCACTGAGATCAGGAATGGCCACGGCTGGGCCACATGCCCTGACTCCATTGCCTCAGCCCCAACCAGGTGCCCTCTCCCAACACTTACCATCTTTGCAGCCGCACTCAGTTCCACTTCCTCCAAAACCCTACCTCCTAGCAATTTCTGCTGCCTGGGAATTTATTTTTTGATTATGCATTTTGACTCTTCTTAAACCATCATTTAACTCGTTCATATATGTCTGTCTTACCAAATAGAAAAAGAAAACTATACATTTATTGAGGGTATCTTATTTATTTGCAACTTTCTTGGGATATAGTAGAGTAGAAAGCCCATAATGAGCATTTACTGACCGAATGAATGAATTCCTCTTGACAATAATAATGTTTGTATACAGGACTCTCTAAAGGCCCCCTCGTACTTTTTTTTCTCCCACAATATAATTCATGACAGAATGATAACTTTAAATTTAACAAAGACAAGATTACATCTGTTTTTAAATTCACTTCACTACACAGATCAAGTTTTTAAGGAATACGTACAATCCAAAGAATACTTATATTCTCTCTGAAGGAAAATATGGTCTCAAATAGAAACATTTAAAGGTCATTCATTACATCCCTGGAAGGAGTCCTCCTGCAGCCATCCTGGTGCTCGGAGTAAAATTACTAAAAGAAAACAGAATTGTACTACACTGCAAAGATAACTATTGAAACATACATTGATGCCTCTAGAAGAGGAATTATCCTTTAGGGAGTTTGTTTGCTTTAAAAAACACTCTTTTCTAAATGCTTCCCCCACCCCAAATCTGAGAACATTGAATATGCTTTGAAACTATTGTGCATATATATTGCTTTGCTGAATATGTGTTCTGAAATTGACTAAAGGAACAGGTTTGCTGTGAGGATAATATATTCATATTGGATCCTATCTCAAACTTGTTACTGTAAAACACTTTGGTGTTCTAAGAGTATTAGAGTAGTTATATAAAACTAGATAGATACTCTATTTTCTCAAATGCTCCAACCCTGAAGATTCAAGTGTCTTATGCTAAAAGTTTATTTTTTAAAAGATTGCTTTTACATTGAAAAGCTAAAGAATGAATTACTTCCAACTTCAAATTTTATATAATGCTTATCAGCCAATATATGAAGATTTTCAATTTTTACTTAAAATACAGTCATTCTTCTTTTGTTTAGGTATAGTATAGTATAGTGACTTGTAAGAAAAATATACATTTGGTCATTCAGACAACCAAAATATATCCCTAATACATATTTGGTCTTCCTCCACGGTTCCTGTCTCAGCGCTCCCCAAACATTTGAAGTTTCCTAAGTGTTAAGAGCAATAAAAAGTATCTTTTTTATGTTAATGAGGTGACTTTGGGAAAGCACCTAAAGATGGAGACTAGTTGCCAGTGGAGACAACTATATGATCAGAGGGTTAGAATTCTCAGTCCTTTCCCACAGCTCCTGGGATGTGAGAAGAGCTGGAGGTTGAGTTCAACTACCAATGGCAAATGACTTTAACAATCATGCCTTTGTAATGAAGCCTCCATAAAAACCCAAAAGGATGGGGAGAAGGTTGGTGAAAATATGGAGGTTTAGGGGAGAATGATGTGCCCAGAGAGCTTGGAAGCTTCCCACCCTTTCCCCTTACCTTGCCCTGCACATCTCTTCCATCTGGCTGTTCCTGAGTTATACCCATTTATAATAAACTGGTGATTTAGTAAGTAACATGTTACTCTGAGTTCTGTGGAACACTCTAGCAAACTAATTGAACCTGAGGAGGGGGTCACCGGAACCTCTGATTTATAGCCAGGCAATCAGAAGTACAGGTAATAATCTGGGCTTGTAACTGGCATCAGAGGTGGTAATAAGTCTTGTGGGACTGAACCCTTAACCCGTGGAATCTGACGCTATCTCTGGGTAGATAGTGTCAGAACTGTGTTGAATTGTAGGACACCCAGGTGGTGTCTATGAATTGCTTATTGTAGGTGTGGGGGAACCACCACCACCCAAAGATACACTGGAATTAGGTCCAGGAACCCAAAAGATGTAGTGTCAACCATAAAGAGCAGGTGAATTTGGCTTTTTGTATAAAAACATGTGAAAATACCCTGTTCCTAAATTTTTGATTAATCTAATATTCCTACCTTTAGTATTACCCACTTGTTCTTTCTACGGAACTACTTGTCATCTCCTACCTGCATCTTGAAGGGGGCTCACCTTTTGGCTGGTACAAATGTTAAGTCAAGCTATTTGTTTTTATACATTCTAGTTTCATATATGCTACTACCTAGATGGGCGACACAGCTGTGGGGCTTAATGCCTTTGAATATCAGATTCTTCATCTGTCAAAAGGGATTAGATGAGAATTGGGCTCTTCTCCTTGCCTGGTCACCAATCACCCTCCCTCCGTATGATACTGGGGGGACAGACTTCATCTTTTCCTAGAGGGAGACTCCTGGAGATCAGAATCTTAAAGATGAATCAGACCCAGGAATCACCTTGAGGCCTACCTCTGAGGAGCATTGTTGGGTCAGGAGTTCTGTATGTGAGGGCTAATTCTACATCAGGTTTCTAATCTCAACCAATAGAGAATAAATGCTTTAAACACCTATGAAGATTTAACTGGCAATTAACTACTCCTTGGTGAAGCATTAGATAGTAGACAGACGCAATATAAAGGTTATAATCTGTGTTTACTCTTCTAGGTTCCCTAAACTCTATCCCTTTTAGGGCCAAAAGATCAAATTAAGCATATCTGGACAATCTCAGTGCACAAAAAAACTGCAACCTACCTTTCCTGTTGAAATGTGTTCTCTGAGTTAGGATTCAAAGACATGCATTTGGTCTTCAGAGGGTCATTAATAAGATACAGCCATAAAATGCAATTTATAAAACTCAAAGTAAACTCGGCTGTCCTACCTGGTACCATGTATATTAAGAGTCATGTGACAAACACCTTTTGGTCATGAGACTATGACAACTATGTATACAATCAGGTTGCTCTTTTACCATAACCAGTAGGAAACTAAAAGCCAAATTTAATGCTTGACTGGATATTCTGGATTTCTCCTAAATTCTCCCTAAAATATTCTCATCTAAATTTCTGACCTCTTTTATAATCTTTATTTCAACTGAATTTTTTTTAAAAAGATGTATCTTTTTCATCTATAGCTTCAAAATATACTTGGAAGGAAGTGAAGATATATAATACATATATACCAATACCTCAGCCAATCCTCTCCCCAGGGTGAAGACATATGTCACAAGGGCCAGAATGGTGGTAAAGAGAAACACAAGGAACCCAAGGCAATGGGGACCCCGCAGCCTCCTTCCCACCCAAGTCTATGTGTCCTACCACCTGTGGCAGCGGTGACCCAGCCAGTGGTGATGGAAGGGTTCCCCACATCAGGAAACAGTCATGTGGATTCACTACTGAATGTCAACCGCACCAATGCTTCATACCTAACTCTATTCAGCTAGGAATTTTCTTTGAGCTCAGCAATATTGCTTCTTGATCCCTTGACAAAATTAATGATGTAGAAATTCATTACTGACAGGGCAAAAATTTTTGCCACAATGTTTATAAGCTCTAATAAATTATGGATAATTTACCAAATCAATACCAGTGAAATGAAGCCCGCTTTTTCAGATTTTCATTTATCATTCTATCTAGTTCCCCTTTCTGTCTCTCACTTCTCATTCTCTCATTTCCCTCTCATTTCTTTCCTCTCTCTCTCTTTCTCTCTCTTACACACGTGCGTGCGCGCACGCATGCACACACACACACACACACACTTTCCATAACAGAATTTGACTTGAAATAAAAATTGCATTATATATAATTGTTGTGTTCTACTCTGGTCTCAGGGCTAATAAAGAGCTGGAATTAGACAAAGTAATGAATGAATTCTATAGAAAGTAAGTGAGCATCAGTATTTAAACAAACAAACCATTTTCAAAATCCATAGCAGACTCACCAGACCACAGCGAGTAACAACAACCTTTGTTGAGGACCCACTATGCAGAAGACTGCCTCCTCCATCAAAAAAATTGTAATCTAGTCCACGAAATAAAATTGAAAGAGCTTCCCTTTCTATATTTTATGTTTTGGTTTGCAAAGAATAAATTGGTGTATGACCTTATAATGCCGAATTATTCTTAGCATCCAGATAATTTCTTGTGGTAATAATGGGAAATTATACTCATAATGTAATATTTATATTGGAAAAACCAGCATTAAATTACTGGGCTGACTGTTTGTGTTGTAAAATGTGAGAGGAAAGGCCTCATTTTCAGTGGATTCACAAAACCAACATGAAAGTCAGTGGGATACAAAAACAATCGCCCTCTGGCTCTGCAACCAAATGATGTAGTCATGAGATCAATGCAAATGTTTTCTTAAAGAGGTACCAGAGTCTTTGTGAAACAAAACAAAAAACAACAACAAAAATTTAAACCCCTTTGAAGAAGCAGGGCTAAATTAATAATTCCTTCATTGTAATGATGAAATCTTTTAGAGAGATCACTCTTATTTTCTCTTTTTGAATAATTCCATACTAATGACTCTATCTGAAGTAGTCTGACATTTTCCGAACAACCCCCCTGCCATCCCATCGTTAAAATGTGGGTTATCATCACCCACTCCTTTTGTTCCCCACCTGTGGCCACAAGCCTTCTCTTCCAAGTCTTGGGACACATACTTTTTTCTCCTTTCCCAGAGTCTCCTTGTATCCACACTCATGTCCCTTTCTTGCACTATTGCAGCAGCCTCCTAACTAGTTTTTTACATCTAGTTTCTCCCTGCAAGATTGCTCTTTCTAAATCACAATTCTCAAATATGACAGTCCTGCCCAAAAGTCATCAGAGCTCCCTCCCCACTATGTTCCTGGTACAAAAACTTCTCAGTCTACTGTTTGAGGACTTCCGCAGTGGGCGGGCCAATGTTTACCTCCACCCTGCTTCACTCAAAGCATCTTCACCACTGTGCTCCACACAGATTATACTTCTGGAGAGAGATTTCTCTCTTCAGCTAAGGAGAACGGGTGGGACAGGGCCTGAGAGGCCCCTGGGGGGTTGCAGAGGGATACTCTGCAGCACCTGTTACTTCCCAGCCTTGAACAACTGGGTCTATTTACTCAAGTGTCCTGCATAAATTATATTCTGGAAGATGCTCCTGGCAAAGTGGCCTGAACACTTACCGACAGAACTTCAGAACACTTACCATTACAGACAGAACTTCATGGCTCTCTCAGTCTTGACTCCTAACCTCCCCTTTATTCTGCCTTTCAAAATCCTAACACTTCACATCCATCTCTGCTGAGAAATCCTTTCTACCTCACCAGCATATGAGACTTCTCCTTTCTTTAAATCTCAACAGAATGTGACATATACTTGATGGCATTAATTATATTAGTCCTGCTATTAATGAATGATAGTCTACTTGCCCTGTTCCCATTATTAGGATGTTAAACTGCATTGGGGTCCCAAAAGCACCCAACTTAAACTATAGGCACCCAGCGCATGTTACACTATTGAAGAAAAGACGGTTAAAAACCACAGGTGGGATACTCATACTTTATTTGCTTTGATTAGTTTTCTGATCTGATACCCTTCATCACATAACAGTGCAATCTAGTTTCCTAATAGAACCATCGGTAATGATCTGGGAAGGCTCCTGCAGGGCCTCTCGTCCTGATCCTCTTCCTCTTCTAGTTTTCTCGAGGGTCCTTTCTCAGATTTAGAATTATTGCTAAGGGTGGACTATAAATGTCTAGCATTAATTCACTGTCCAAGAAGTCTTTAGCTGGAGTTTCATAAACTTTGACTCTAAGAACTAAACATGACAAGCCCAAACTTTTCACTCCCAGTCGCCTTCCCAAGAAACCATACATGCCTCAGCATGTGTGTTTGGCCATTTGGTAAGTTGTATGTGACCTTTTCAGGGATGTGATGCTAAAAGATGGAAAAGTAGAACTATTCTGGCAAATGTGAAGCCTGATAATATGATATTATTCCAATACAAAGTTCACACTGGAACTCATTGGCACCGACCAGGAAGTGTGATACAATACTCTTTCTTCCACGAAAACCTTCTGTGGTTTCAGGGTGAGGACAAAGAGAATGAAGAAAAATAAACACATTATGAAACTTAAACCACACCAGGAACAAAAAATAGGGATTGAAAGACCACAGAGTAGTATTTTTATGGGTAACTTTCAATTTTATCAAGATAGTCAGGAAAATAGTATGCATAGCTATGTTATGTGGCTTAAGTGCCAAGTTTTCATTTTGTTTTTACATTAATATTACGACTTCTCATATTTCATCTGTTTATGTTTACATAAATTACACTTATATCAAATCCAGATTTGGAGCATCTCAGAATAAATACTTGGGTAATTCTTGTTAATATTTTCAGAATTCAATTTTTGATTTTTAATGTTTGTCTGGGAAATAATACCTATGTGTATAAATTTAAATTTCTCACATTACTATATTGCTACATCATGTTTTCATCCTTTGCACCAAAAACTTTCTGTATCTAATATAAAATGTATGTCCATCTAGAAACACATATTTTTTCCAATTTATAGAAGCTGAATAATGCTAGATATGTTAAACACACACACACACACCCCTACCTCAAGGGAGCTTTTCTTTTTCATATTCTTTTCTAAGTGTTAAAGGGGGCATAAATCTTAAAACTTATGTGGCTAAATGATTAAAATTCTGTAAATCACAACATAGGTGAGTGACACCAGAAAAGAGCAGAATCAATCAACTTTCCATTCTAAGAAAGAGGAGGGAGGCAAAAAAGGTTAATTTTACATGATGCTGCATAATTTTAATTTAACTGCTGTTTCATTCAGTGCCTAAAAACAGTGTTTGGGAATATCCTTTTGTCATATGTACTGAAGGGCTTTGCTATTGTCCCTCAGGAAGGCTGGCAGCTGGCCCTGCACTTTGACCTCCAACCCTGCCTCAGCAAGGGGTTCATTGATATTCCCAGAAGCTTCCCTCAATGGAAAAGGACCATTTAAAAAAGAAAGCCCCACCTCACGGGCTGGTGGTCCTCCCGCTCCCACCCTCTGCTCCTGCCCCCCTAAGTGGTGACATGCAGGTCCAGTCAAGCCCAACAATTCCTGGGCCTTCATAAACGCACTATTTTTCATGTATCGTTGATGGGTCCTTTCCCGCTCATTCAAAGCGGCTTTCACAGTCATGTTAGTGGGTGAGAGACTTCTATTCTGGACTTAGATTTGATTAATTTGTGCCATTCATGTGTCTAATTCTCTACACACAAAGGGAATGAACTAGCTTGGACTCTATCGACAAGCCATTTCTGCCAGGAAAGTTCAAAAGTAAAGGAAAAGACTGTGTCAGTGGAGGTGGTTTCCAGCTTGCTAAAAGCAGCTTGGAATAAAACAAAATAAAACAGTCTAGCTTAAAAAAAACAACAACAACAAAACACAGCTAACATCTCCAATGCTTTTGTTGATGATATTTTAAAACACGTAAGCAAATTCCTAGATGCTGCATTCCTTGTCACGCATGTGTAGATCTTTACAAGTGGGAGCACCCAAAACGACTGCAGCTTTACAGAAATCACACACATACCAAAAAAAAAAAAAAAGAGACTCCTGGCTTCCTTTCAAATCCCATCAGTCAACTTTTATCAAACATGGGGGAAGCAGAAGATGATAAACACTGCCTGCAATACAGTTTGGTTTTAAGCTTTAGGTTTCCAATGATATGTACAAAAGTGTGAAAGTATTAAGGAAGAGAATATTGATCCAATTTTCTATTCTTACTATGTAATAAATACTTTCAAATATGTCCCTAAATGCATTCCTTTGTGATTCCGTTAATTGATCTTGGCTAATCCTTACAAAATAAGGACAGCAAAATTTTAGTGCCCGCAATAACCTTCCTTCTACAGTTTCCCTTTTTATTAATAAGTCCTCATTTAAATTTGACAACATTAAAATATTTACTGAAAAAATCCATAAAATTCTATTCAAGAGCTACTTGAGCTTTTACATAACATTTCAAAGAACTTAAAACTAGACCTGAATTATTTGAAGTCAACGGGACGAGAGCGAGCTGTCCTATGTGTAGCACAGCCCTGCATGCGTCCTTTGATAAAAAGCAGGACCCTGCTCCTTCCATGATGTCACGGATATTCTGTACCAAAAAAAGTCCCCACAGACCAAATTCCACTTCCTTTCTGTATTGCCAAAGATGAAATAAATCTTTAAAATGCAGGGGAGAAAAAAAATGTATATGAATTCTTCAAGAATATATGAGCGAGCCTGCAGGGAATAACATTAAAAAAAATCAACAACACTGGCTTCCACTTTTGCCGATTTATTTCTATGACCTTGGGTTTACCCTCCTGCCAGAAGTGGAAGATGTGTGTGCACGTGTGTGTGCATATACTCAGACAGACTCTGGGACCGGAACATGTCATGTTTCTACTCTGGAAAGGTACGAGAACACCACACCAGGTCACTGGAGTTTGAGACAAAGCACCCCACTCCCGTGTGTCCCAGGCTGGGATGCCTGAAACCAAGACAAAAGAGGTCCCTAAGACAGGGAGGACAAAGGGTACACATTCCCATGCAGAGTTCTAGCAACAGTCCATCCAATCTCACAAGGACAACAGGACCTTAAAATACCAATAACGGGGTTCTCTGAAGAACATGGAGAGAAAATACCTAGGTTGAGATCTCTGTGTAATTTCTAGGCTACACTAGGAAATTGAGGTGTGTGGCACTGAGCACTGGAAGTGTAAACCCCTAGGCCAGGCAGCGTGCAGCTTGGATAAAGAGTGTGTTTCTAGTATTTACATTCAAGTTTTATACAAACATACACATGCCCCTCTGCATATATCCATATATACCCATGGATAACAATATTTACATCTACCTTCCTATAGGGAAGAGGAAGAGAAGGGGGAGATGAGGGATGAAAGATAAAGACCTTGGGGGAGAGAACAACTTGTGGGAGAGCCAAGAAAGAACTGAGAGATGCCTGGACTGGGACAAAGCCTGCAAAGTCCTACTGAGGTAGGTAGTGAGGGAAAAGAATGGTGAAACAACATGTATAGAAGCTCTGCAGTGATACAACAATTAAAGGGTGAAAACTAAGAAAAGAAGGAGACCACAGAGCACCTGACAGCTGTAGTCCTTAACTGCCCCAACTTGGAGATGCAATCACTCCTTCCATCGCCCATCCGCAAACTCCAGTCAGGAATGTGCCTGAGTGCCTCTGAGCAAGTTCTCCTGGACAGAAAACTTACAAATAATTGTGAAAGGTACATGAAAGAATTTGAAGTGGTAACATAAACAAAACGTAAGAGTCTGTTAGTTGTCTGAGTGTTGTGATGAAAGCAATTCACTGAAAAATGTTTTTTTAAAACTCGATAATAGAGTACCTCATATATATATATGTGTGTGTGTGTGTGTGTGTGTATATATATATATAGTAATAAAATTTCAGTTCTGTAACATTATTACAAGCCCTCCATATTCTTAAAACTCCATCTTAGTTTCCAGATTCAACAAAAGATCTATGATGGAAGCTGGTTCTGAAAAGTCCTTAAAAAGGACAAAGTCAGGAGAGTCAAAAAGTTAACTTTTGTTTTAAAAAAAAATCTTTTTAATACTAGAGGAAATAGTCTGCTAGAAAAGGCCAGTGAACTATTAAAATTCCTCTCCCTAGTCAAGTATATACTAATTTTCACTATGAATTGAAATGTTAGAAGATCTCTGGCAGGGAGAAAAGTAGGCCAGAATTATCTGGATTATTGCCCTAAGTCCAGAAACTTGACGTAGCATAACCAAGGCCTACTTAAAAGCTGGTTCTATCTGTTTAACACCGAACTCTGAGCGGGGAGTTACTTCCTAATGGTGAAAGAAACTGTTTCCACATTTTGAGAGGCAAGGCCCGTAAAGCAAGGGCCTCTAATTTCTAGTAATTACCCTGGTACCTTAAAGTCAGTAATTACATAGAGAACCATGCCCTGAACAGGCCTTCAGTTTCTTCCAAACCCAGTGCGTGTAATTAGCCTTGATTAATATCCCACATTTCACATCAACAGAAACAGTGCATCCAAATGATCCCCACATTCTGCTACCTCAGGAAAGCTCACTGTTTGAATTCTGTGCCTTTATCAAGGGAACATGCTAAGCCAATGGGATCAAATGATGCCTTGGCACCCACCTTGGTCTAACTATTCAGAGGGAAGCAGCAATGCCTTTCATGTAATCATCTTAATCCCTTGTATCAACTAATTAATACACAGGGAAAGCTTTTACTTGCATGTGAGCAATTATAGCAAGTTCCTGGTCGGTGTCCAAATGGATTCACAATATAATTCACGAACAATGAGGGTCTGGGAAAGACAGCTTCCAAAGATGACTTTTCAAATGAAAAGGAGTTTGGGGAAGTGGCAGGAATGAAATGATTTTGTTAATAGGAGAGAGAGAAAACAAAAAAAAATAAACATCAGTTTCTCCAAAAAACAAATGAATTTCAATTTCAGAACCCTATCTTGCACATGACTTGCTGAAACAGGTCTATTTATGTACGCAAAAATGAGACCCAACAGATAACAAGAGCTTTGAGTCTATGTCCTTATATAGCTGAAATGCCACCGAGTTACTTACAAGGGGCATGAAAACAAAGAAAACTGATACCACTAAATAATTAGTTTCTATTAAAGATAAACCAAAAGAGAATCACTGCCCACAGCCTTCTGAGAGCCAACTAAGATTTGAGCTCAGTGATTTCACATTCCTCCCTGGGAAAGGGGGGAGTACCTGTTGCACAGGCTTTTTTAATTTTAATTTTTTAATGCAGGAGACAATGCATCAGTATTTGCAGCTGCTTGAGAACTAATCCCAGAATCGGGAGCAGGGGCCACAGGGGCTGGGGGTCTGTGAGCGACTGGGGAAGACATCTTAGGGGCCTGCACAAAAGTATATCCGAAGCACCAGCACCTGCTGAGGGGTTTCTGCTCTCCAGTTGCCCCAGCCAGAATGGGAATCGCTCCAGCGGCTGGGCAGCTTGTAATCCAACATGGGGCAGAGGGCACAGGAACCTAGTGGCTCAGGCATTCAAGAAAAGGCTGTCCGTCATAAAGCACCACATTGTGGAAACAAGCTCCGGGTATGTACCGTGACCGTTCCCTGCACAGATGGCTCACTGTCTGGGGAAAGCATTACCCAGCACAGTCCACTCAGCGAGTACACTGAATCCAAGTTTCAAGGAACAAAACGCTTCCTCAAGTCACCCCCTCCCATCAGACTATGCTAAAGCGACTTGAAAATTGCCAAGGGTTGTCTTTTTTTTTTTTCTTTCCAAGAATAAAATGCTAATCACATAGGTTTGGGCCCTCTGAATTAAATACTGTACTGAGCCACCCTGGGAACCAGACGGTATCCTCCCGTCTATAAGACTAAAGAATGAGCAATCACCAGCCCATGGAATTTTCATGATCCAGTTTCCCCACCTTCCCATCGCATACCCACTGGCAGGAACCAAAGGGCTGTCACCCTGATGAGAGAAAACAAAGCTCTGCTCTGCGTTATGAAACAGGTTTTTCCTTTCCCATAGACATTCCTTTATGGCTAGGTCATGTAAAACAGCCAAATGCTCAATGAACACACTCGGTCCTGTTCCCTGCAGGTGACTGTGCCCTTCAGCTTGACCTGAGATACAGGGAGAGGGAAAGAAAACCTCTCTCCAATTTCTAAGTAAAAGGTGACTAAACAGCAGCTATGCCAAAGCAGAGCCTACTGCTAACAACAGAAAGAAACTGAAAAGAGCAATGTGGACAGCTGAGCGATACAGGTGTGGACTGGGACCTGAGAGGGCAAAATTAAATGCTTCTGGGGTTGAACGTGGAGCCACATTGATAAAAAGGGCAGACTGGCAGAAAACGTGATTTGAGCTGCTCTGGCTTCGAGAAACCTGTTCTTATCTGGCAAGGGCACCCCCTGCTGGCCGCGGTGCTGAACGCCGCTTCTTGGTCCAGCTCCAGACAGGCCGCAGATATCTTTGGATACGGCCGGCAAGGGGCAAAGAGCTCTAGCCGAGCGAGCCCCTTGTAAAGCACACAATGGGAGCAAAAGGTCCCGTCATAGCAGTCACCGCCCAAAGCCACAATCTTTGTCCAGTCATGGTTCTCAGCAGTCAGATAAATCCCAAGCAGGCTGAAAAGAAAGCATATGACCCTGATTGCTGTTTTGCCTGTGAGTTTAGAAAGTCGGGGAGGATGGGGGACACAAAAGAGGTCCCACCAAAAAACGATTTAAGTCACTTGCTCATACAGTGCTTGATCACTGAAGGAAATCTTGACTATCCCTTTAAAGGCAAGAGTTTATTATAACATTCTTAATAGTAATTATTTAAATCCTGAGCACATGTCACTGCAGCACTGGATTCAAATACATTCAAACATTAGGGCAGAACTTATCGCCAGCAAAATGTAAGACTAAAATCACTTTTGCATTCCCATTGTTTCTCTTTTACATGATGCTACTTCACACACACAGAGATATTTTCATGTTCCTTCCAAGTTTTCACCCCCCCATTTCCTTTTCACCTAGTTCTTGTACATTTCTTTTGCTGCTGGGTTCTTACAAAATCATCCTGATGTGTTGTAATGCCAGCCCACTGTCCCCTATAATGATTCCCCGCAGAATCATAGCTCTCAATGTCTTTGGCAGGAACCCCATGTAACACGGGCTTGTGTGTAAGCTCATCCCTACTGTCATCAATTGGGGACACTTACTTACGGGAAACTGCCAAGACATTCAGCTAGGCTCCATCCACTAAGACAAGCAGAGAGGAACCTGTTTGTAAAGGCCCAGTAGGTCTCTCCCACACTGGCACAAATGTCACACTTGAGTATCTTTAGTTTACTTTATCTGTCCTTAGTCTTAGTGAGTTCACCAGTTCAGGCTGAACTTGGCTTCTCTCTGGGACCTCAATCTCAGGTCTGTTCCTAGCTCTCAACTTCAAACACAGGGGACAGAGAAGGCAAGGCATCTAGGCGTGAGCAGAGAAATATAATGGGCAAAACAAACATGTTTCATCTCCTTTGGGTCAGTTGGTCTGGTTTTCATTTTCTAGTTTACATGTGAAACCACAGGGGTAAGAAGTGCCAGTGGAATACAAGCCCCAAGGACAAATGTTCTCATTTCAAAATTTAAAAAGAATTTCCAAAAAGCTGGAAATCTCGATGCTCATCCTTTATTTAATCATCCTTGCTGAATTTTTTTTTTAATTCCGTTTTTTCACTGTCCAGGTGAAAAAAAAAAGGGTCTGTAGTCATTATTTATTTGTTCAATGAACATTTATTGAATGTTAGACCTGTTTTTGCCAAAATATCCTATGTGGACAATATATACTATAGCAGTGGCTTTTCTTCACTTCTGTTAGCTTGTACTATAGATGTCTAACCCCAGGAATAACATGATTATTTGGGCTTCCATGCTGTGGTGTAGAGAGCTCAACCTTTACGTATCAAAAATGTCTAAAAGTGAGTGTGTGGGTCTATTTTTACTTATAAAAGGGAGAGCAGAACAGTTTTAGAATGAACAAAATGAATTGGTACCAGTTTAGGGAATAAGCTTCTGCTTTGAATAGAGCTGTCAAGACATTCACAAGCTGTTTGGCTCTGTGTCCACAGGAGGCTAAAGGTTTCATAATCAAAAAGTAAGGATTTTTATTCTTTACCACTCCAATAGCAAAGCCTCATAATACTTGGGGTGATTTTAGTGTTTCTATTATTACCGTAAAGCACGTAAATACATATTCATATTTATACTCCCATACACATACTATGTGCAAAATAATCTATAAGAGAAACAGAATCTTAGGATCATTATTGCTTTATTTTAAGTGTAGGGATAAGCATGATAGCTACCAATAGCCCTTCTTAGTGAATTTAAGATGTATTCAAATTTTCTTCAATAAGGTCAGGTAGAAAAGAGTTTCTTGGAAGAACTCTGAGGATTTGTACTCATGGTTTCAAACATCACTAAATGGTAAGCAGAGTGTTAAGTAGGAAGAAAAGTCCTTCATGAATCAAAACCGCTTTTTTGGATACTAAGTATATTTTTCTCATATTATAACAATACTAAGGCCCCTCCATTGCCCAAAAAAAAAAAAAAAAATCAATAAATAAGCTCTGACTGATACCAAACCCCTTTAGATTAAGCTCAATATGCCATTAATATGAAAAGAATTTGACAGTTTACATAAGGGATGTGACCTGGTGCCAACCACCTCTGGCTTCTCCATTCTCCAGATGGTAGCAGATTAGTAGGCAGCCTTTATTCCCATAAGAAGATTTTTTTCCCCCCCATGGAAAAACTATAAAGGCCAATTCTGTTCCGAACTTCAAGTCTCCTTCACAAACGTCTACTCAATTCTGGGCCTTAACTAATGCCTATTAAAAGAAGCCCTTGGGCCTGAAGCTGTGGAAGGGGGGAAAAAAGACTAAGGCAAACTTAACTCTAATGCCGGCCTTTAAAAGATCTATTGACAGAAGCAGTGGGGAGAGTTTGAACTAATGTTAACTTAAAGAAAAAGGCTGGTGAGATTCAATTGTGGATGTGAATGCTTGCTTGGGTTTGATCTTGAGGGGGCTTAAGATAAGGGAGATAAAACCCTAAGCCTACTTACATATTAAAAAATGCAGTTGTGCTAAATTCACTCCATACCACTGTTCTCAATTTGATTTATGCCCATCATCACCAAAGACTTTGAAGGGCATCCCTGTCTAATATGGTAAAAAGCCACAGCAGAGGGCACTTGCTCTGCTAATGCAAACATGAAAAATCATTTCCTGACAATGCATGATGTTCTTTCACATTAATTCTTCAAATATAACAAAGAATAAAAGCAGAATTTCTCTTTGGTCCTTTTCTCGAGGTATAAATATAACAAGCGGTTAATCAAAAAGATCTGAGAGGTTAAAAACAGACCTGAATCTGTACGAAAGTCTTCCCCCAATGGACGGGAAGTAATCTTTGAATAATCAGGGGGGAAAAATCATATTTTATAACCAAATTGACCGTAGTAAAAATTTTGAAAACATTCAGCCGCATTAAAAATCCAGAAAGCTAAGTAGATACCTCCCTAAATGTTTTGCTTGTTCTGTGGTCATCTGGATACATATTATTTTTTCTGAAGAGGAAAAACTGTTTTCTAGGAATCTTTTGAACACATGTAGACTTCTTTTTGTTCCAATTAGTTCATAAAATGTTAGAGATACTTTTTAAATATTTCTATTCATATTTTCACAATGAAAACAAGACATATAGCACTCGGTCCCTACCCTCAAGGACTTTACATCCCACTAGGAACACTGGACCAAAGAAATGAAAAGTTTTAGTAAAACTTCAAGATATTAGGAAGAAAGAGATCAAAAAAAAAAAAAAAAAGATACACAGGGTCAAAGATTCCAACTATTTATTTAGCATGACTTACTTCGAAGAACATCAGCATTTGCTGATAGCAAATAAATGTTTTCATGGAAATCTCAAAGGCAATTAAAAAAAAAAGCAGGATTTATTTTATTCCATTCTTTTCTGCAAACTGCCTCATTTCCTTAAAAAGGAAATGCCGAGCAAACAGTAACTTAATTGGTCAAGTTAAGCACTCACACAAGGAAACCTACCCTGTAATGATGGCAACGCAGAACTCCTCTAAGTTAAATGTTTAATTTTCCAAAGTCATTGGCGTGGTACGAAATGGACTGTTTTCAAGCCTTCAATTCTTACTGCAGTGTTCTCACAAAATGTCCATTTTCACTGTCAGTATCAAATTCTTTTTCACTGAGAAAAGTTACCTCCAGTAAAAGAACTATCCCCCAATCCAATAAGAGGGACCATCCTGGCAATCAGATAACAAGTTTAGGAAACGGCTTAAGGAAATGAGCTAATAACTTGACTGCACACCAGCAGATTATCTCTGATTGCTACAAAGAATGCTATTAGGGGGCACTATGTTTTCAAGTGATCATTTTTCCAGCCTGTTACAGAAAGGTTAATCTGCAGCCTTGTTCACAAAATCAATTTTGCATCATGCCAAATACAAAAGAATTGCATTAAAAATCAGGAACTATGCTGACGTTTCATTCAATTGTCTTGAAGGAGACTAATTCAGAAATTTTCCTGTTCATAAACTTAGTCATGAAAACAAAGGCAATGCAACCATAGTTGTTTATAAAGAAAGGCTTTTTTTAAAGCTGTTAATCTCAACATTCTTTAGTTCATGAAGATGAGGGAACGTGATCAGAGAAGCTTGCCTTAACTATTATTTAACTCCAAAAGTACTAAAACCTCCTTCCTTTAGGACCTCAGGAGAATTGCTTAGATTGTATTATACAACACCAAAATATGATGAAACCCTTTCTCTAAGCCACAATCGGGCAGTTAAATCATTACACACACACAGACGCCCCTCATCTCATAGGTTAACATTCCAGGGTTACCTCTGGTCCCAAACAGAAATCTGTCTCAACCTGCCCACTACCTCAGCTTTAGTTGGAGATTTTTTACCTGAATAGTAAGTGTATACATAGTTCACTCTTAGTTCAAAACAATCTAGTGGCCAATTTTACCAGTTTTTCACCCTTGGCTGGCAGCAGATCAGACTGTGAAATGTTAATCAGAATACCTTTTACCTGCAAAATGACTAACATAAATGCCAATACAGATTTCCTCAGGCCCTAAGGGGGTTTTCAGAGGCACTCTGGCCACCTGGTCACTCTGAAACAAGTTGATTGTGAACATAAAACTCAAACCTTGCTTGTGAAAGGAGCCTGGGAAAACGGGAAATCTGCCATTCCCAGATGAAGTCAGTTTTTCGGCTGGGCTGTTGTGTCTATGAACAACATTTTGTAGTTCCTATGAAATCTAAATATCAGATATTACTGCAGGCCAAAAAAAAAAAAAGAGGAGCCATGTGCCCTTTTCTGATACAGAAAACCCAGTGAATGTTTCGCGATCAGGGTTACATCCAAAGGGCACACCGAAATGGGGAAATTTTAGGATGCCTCACTCCAGCTGGATTACATCCTACACCCACTTATCGGAGATAGAATTAGACCAAATGTCAAGAGGAAAGAATGGGCAAGCTTACCCCTTCGTGTATAGGGAAGAGCCAGTCTTAGTGTTTTGCTGACATTTTAAGCATAAAAGGGTCTTATTGTAAACCCTGGACCCCCAGACGTGCTGCTTCTAGAGAACTCTGAAAGGAGAGATTAGTTGGGGGAGCTTCAGCATGGGAGCCTACCTTTCAATCATGTTAGACACAGAGCTTTAGCCACTTTTTTGCTTAAAGTCATGCATGTGGTCAAAAGTTTAATTATATCACTGGCTGCATCAGCAAGCATATTGTCTGCAGTCCACAGGAGGCATACAACCTTTCTGGCGCACTGGACTTCAGACATTGCTGTGGAATACTTCCTGAAATCTTGGGTCATGCCTGACAGTTGGCATTTTTTTCCTTAACTGATCAAAGAACATAGCCGGGATCCTGATAAGATTATAGGAGGTTTCTCTCAAATCGTAAACTTTGGAGAGAGAGAGTAGGAGCCTCACCAAAGCAGCTGAGTTTTTAATGGATGGAGTCTAAATATAATGCAAACAAATTGGAATCGTTGACATAACTGACTGGTTCTTTGCCAGCCTCTCATTCCTGCGTTCAATCAACAAGAATTCATTAAATGCTTAGGTGTTGAGAAGATGCAAATAGTGCCTCTCCTAGAGAAGTTTACAAACTAAGCCAGCCAAAAACACCAAGTAATTAAACCAGTTATGAGTCAATCAGACTGGTTATGCATGTAGATTGGGCCCAGATCTATGAAGTCTGAGGTAACCACGAGTTTCATTCTGAAAGTTGAGCAATGCTGATGGTAATCAGTTTGGGGCTGTGGATTTGAGGGGTACAAGGCAAGAAGCTGCTGCCCTGGAAACCAGCTTTCAACCCAGAGAGGACCGGGAAGGGGCCCAATGGGGCCAAACCCAGCTGCCAGTTCCAATCGGGAGAGGATTAAAAAAAAAGTGAAAAACTATTCCAGACCTTTCCATAAATAGATTTCAGTATGAATCTGAGTGGTCTGAAAGTTCTAAGATATGTCAAATACCAGAAAAAATAAATGCTAAATGGCATAAGCCAGGCTAATCAGTCAAGAGCCATCCTGATAAGCACCCATTGTTGGGAACATCTGTCCAGCTAATTCCAATGATGACAGACACTGGTTCCACACAAATACACACACACACATACACCTGCCGAGAGGAATTCATATTTCAGTTAAAGGACATAAGAGCACTGTGACACATACAAGAAAAGGCCACTGCTCTGACACTGATAGTGTGTCCATGAAGATACAGGCTGACTCATAATTGAGCAGAGCAGGCCGGGTGCTTAGGCCCTACAGGATGTTTTATTATTTTTTTTAATAAAAGAAAAAAAATGATTAAAATCAGCCTTAATTATATTAATCTTTCTACCAACACAGTCATAAAACGGAATTTTTAATAATATATATATATATATATTTTAATGGAGGCGAGGGTCCATGTAGACGAAAGTGCTGGGGGCCTACACAAATCGTACTGTGGCTCTGATCAAAACTGCAACTTTCATTATGCCTACTGGATACCATGACCTCTACATAACCTCTCTATTCTTCCCAACAGAAGGATTGGCATGGTCCTCATTTTAGATATGTGGACACTGTAGTGCAAAAAGCTTAAGTCATATTGATACAGAAGACTGAGCACAGATTTCAGAAACAAACACAGCTGAATTGGAATTCTGGCTCCTCCATTAACCCATTGTGTGACACTGAGCAAGGTGCAACTTTCTAAGGCTGAGCATTAGACAAAAATGTATGCAAAGAGCCTCGTGTGAAATAGGTAAAAAATAGTGGTTATTACTATAATCATTTTACTATAATCATATCACTGCCAAAGATGAAATAGCTAGTGGCTGAACCAACTCGGGTCTGCTGCTGAGGTCTTTTCTTCACGCTGTGTGCTCTTTGGACCTATACGACAGACAAAAAACCCTAAGAATTCCATAGTTGTGTGACCCAGCCTTTCAAAAACGAGAGACCATCTCCTTGAATAAAATCATTCCATGCAGAATAGAAAAAATTTTAAAAACCGCAGTTAACAGCACCACAATCGTTCTTTTGCCTCTTACTAACAGAAATCGGCAATGTGACTTGGTAATCTCAGTTCAGAAAAAAAACAAAACAAAACAATGCAGGATGAATGAATTGTTTGGTTACAATGATTTCCTCCACCAGAGAGGGTGCACCCTTGGTTCACTCCCAGCAGAACTTTATATGCCCTACCTCCTCCATCTGAGCTGCACTTCTGGCCTGCGTCATTCAGCGATTTCACTTATTAGTCAACCACACTTTCCACAGTTGTTTACAGTATTTCAACTATCTAAGAAAGAGGTGGAATGTTTAATCAACCACAATTCCAAATACTTCTAAAAAAATTCTTTATTCATAAATCTCTTAACAGTTTGCAGTCGTCCGTAGCGTTTCCTGGACATTTCAAGGCTGATTTTTATATGCTTTTGATGAGGACTTTAACAATAATTCAGCCCCTCAGAAAGGTTTATTAGAGGACTAGATAATCGTGCTTCTGAAAGTACTCGACATGTCTATACGGCTCCACACAAATTACAATTTAAAGAGTTCTTTTCAGTTACCAGCTGCCATTGCAATTGAAAATACTTAATTCTAAAAGTTAAATCTCTGACCAGACCTCATGAACACTGTGAGGAATGTTCCATTCAGAGACAATTCTGATAATATATCAAATTCTGTGTTCGAATTTAAAAAATTAGGGGCATTTGCATGAGAACAGGGTCTATACCTTAACACACTCATTTTCTCCTGCTATTTATTCCCCTTTGCATGGATCATTTCTTCCTGGTTATCTGAAATGATGATAAATTGGGGTGAGCAAATGCAAAGCAAAAAGAGAGGCAAACTCATACCTTTTCACAGGAAAAAAAAAAAAAAAGGTGGGGAGAGAGAGAAAGAAAAGAAACAATGAAAAACAAGCACGCACACATATTGTATAGTACCACTTCATGAGCTGTGTCCATGTGAAAAGCTTGGCTGGTTTGGTCAATTTGTTGCCCTCCAAATAGTAGGAATCTCTGATCTTGAAATCAGCATGTTCCAAGAAAGTAAGCTTAGGGAATTTCCTGATCTCAGCACTGAGCTAGTAGTATGAGAATAATTTTTACTGTAAGTTTGTGCTTGGGGTGAAACTGGGATATGACTTGGAACAAGACATTTTTAAGACGTGTGCGTGCGTGTGTGTGTGTGTGTGTGTATAAAAAATGTATCATAGCACAGTTGTAGCAAGATCTAGTTAAAGTTGAGCAATTCAGGCTGTGATCAACATAGCCAGCCAACCCACGTAATTCAGATCCAACTCCTTCCTCCCCACATGCTCATCTGCCAAAATTTCATTAATCACTTCCAGAAATATCATATTTTTCACCTTGGAACAAACGAATCCAGGGTGAATTGTTTTATTAACACAATACTGAAGAGACTTTAGAAATAATGCAGTGTGCCTCTTTCCCCCACTTGCTTAAGTTTCATCCCCCTGTGATATGATCCTGAGAGATTAATCATTATCATAGTCCTTCACCCTTGAGACATATGAAGAAATAACAAAAAGCAACAGAGACGCACTGTGCCTTTAGGGATGGAAACAGCCAAAAACAATTAAAAAAAAAAAATCCACTGGTCGAGAGCATCTCGAATATCTGATTAAGCTGCAGGCCAGATTTATATTTCAGTTCCAATGAAAAGTGTTTAAAATCAGTTCCAAAGCCACCTATACTGGTGACCCAGTGCTGCTGGAGCCTCTACCACCAGGCCCAAGGCTAGGATTGAATTTCCCCAGACAGCTCACTACTGCAGACAATAACAGTTGCCACATTCAAGTTTCATATGTTATAACACCCTGTGATTTAGACTCAAGTTCCACTTGTACAGCTGCCTGACTTCGTGAGTAAATGGGAACAGAGGGTAGAGTCTAGGTCCCCAGTGTAGGGAAAACAGATCCTTTTATATCTTAAGAGACAAATTGGCCGTCCCAGGACATCCTGAGCACCAAACCTCCTATATATCATTTTAGCAGCCAGCATAGCTCTGCTCAATATTCAGAAGAGGATGTGAGCTGCATGTGGTAGATTCTCCTCAGATCACTGGTATCAATTGAGGTCAATGTCAACAAGTAAAAGAGAATCAGAGAAAGAACCTCAAATCCTATGTCTTCAAAGACAGGGAGAAAAAGAACCACTTTTCTGCATTGTAGCTGGAAAACAAACCCTAGGGGACAAAAGTCTCATTCTAAGTACGAGAGTATAAATGAATTGTATGTAAGTGGGAAATGAGTGTGAAGAAGACTGCACACTTTAACAAACATAAGTTGGCAGTAGCTCTAATAGAGTGATACAATATTAAAGTCAGTTTTCACTTTGTAATTAGTTTAGTGGTGTGTGTTTTTGACATGCTAAGGCATCCACCTGGTGCCTGGCATATAGCAGGTAGTCAATAAATATTGGTGGATTGAACAGATATTTTTTAACTACTCGTATTTATAATCTGTCAACATATCTGCATAAGAATTAAGTTCCTTTGGGGCTAGGTTATGTTTTGTTCACTTTAGCACACATAAACAGAACATTACAAGTAATAAATGACTTAATGTTTAAAAAACAGAATACGGGCCTTCTGAAGACGAAAAGACTTGTACATTACCTATTTTTTGCTAGTTTAGGAAGCTAAGCTGAAAATGTTTTGGTGTTGCTTAACCTAAGCAACCAGAAATAATTTTCCACTGAATTTTGCTACAGGCCCCAGAGTATAAAATACTTGGGAACAAAAAGTGACTCTTCCGTTATTGTCCACATTATATTCCTTTGAGATAAGTTTTTGATGTTATTTTTATTTTCATCCAGCCCCATAAAATGAATGGTTGAGAATGAAACTAAGCATAATTTCTGAGGAATTTCTGAAGATCTTGTATGAAGAAAAAAAAGTAAAAATAAATGGAACTCATTCTCTTTTTCTCTTTCTGTTCCCTCTCCTTCTCTCCTCTCTGGCCAGATCGATGTCAATAAATTCCACATTCCACCTCGAACAACAGATGAATAGAAGATTAGCTTCTCGCGGAAACAGCTGTAAATAACTATAATCTAGTTAGTAGGATTCCTTTATGACTAGATAGGTTATAATAACAGGAGTCCTAACTTTCCCCGATCAAAAACTTTAATTCCCTCCTATAGAGAAACAACAGGACATCTTCTAAAGTTCAAAACCAAGGTCATGTGCATAACATTTATATATGTGAACTAGCAATAAAGAACCAAGATAAAGAATTTTAATCCTATATAATCTAGGTACACAAAGATCCAAAGGTCTCGTAACTAAATATTTTTCTGAGAAAAAGTGAGAAACTAGCTTAATATGAACTAGTACTCCTTGTCCTAAGAGTGACCCTCCCCCTACAAAAATGTACAAATAACTTTGGCTAAGTTTAAAACAACTCAGAATGAAGTAGGAATAATTTATTTGGCCAAAAATTCTGGTTCAGACTGAAGTACCTTTTTAAAAAGAAAAATATGAAATATCAGGTTTTAAGGGACCACTAATAATTTAGATATTAAAAATATTAATTGTGCACTATTTACTATGCACCGGCAAGGCAATGGGAATATGAGGGGTATAATGTCCTCATGTTTTAATGTGAACTCGCTTCATCAGACGTCTTTCCAGTGAATGAGGGTTTCGATGGAAATGCCTGTTGCCTGGCAACAACAGAGAGGGCACTGTGTAGGATCAGATCCACCCCGGAAGGCCAGCGTGGGTCATACCATGGCTAGCGAGCAAAGGCACAGTGGACACAAGAGAGAAAGGGTCTGTATTACGGGACATCAGCACTGCCATGGAACATCAGTTTGTACCCTAGAAGAGAGACATGAAATTTGTTTGTTTCCAACAAGTATTTTATTTGGAAGAAGACAGCTCTTATCCAGTAAGAACGTAGAATGTCTTTTATTTGAAGGTTAAGTGAGGCACTAATAAATTGAGTATATTTATTCCTTTAACCACTGAGTCTAGAAACCAGATATGATAAATGCAGGTCAACTACAGGTAGACTATCTGGTGACCACTGGCCTGCATACTTAATCGACACCTCAGAGCAGAGCGGGGGCCCTACCCCCAGTCATGGTTCCAAGAGAGCCCATCACGGACCTAGGCAGCCTCGATGTCCATGGGGCTTACACATCTCTAGGGAAAGGCCACATGCAAACACTCCCAAAGGTTCCAATTAACTCCATGGGAATACTAAGAGGTCCAGGATGCTCTGGGAATATCAGGATTTTCCCTACAGAACCAATCAGAATCCCCTTAGGAAGGCCACAAAGCAGAACTCGGTCCTAAGGAGATCAATGAAGTGGGCAGTACGCCAACAACACTGCTTGAGTTATCCTCTGAAGCAACCTCAAACTTTCAAGGTGACTGGAATCCAGCATTCAACACATTCACCTAAACCAGAGGCCTCTAAACACTAGGGAGTCAAGCTCACGGAAGACGAACCCCTTTTTGATGTCCTTATAGCAAACCTGGCTGTCGAAAATTCAGTCCTTTCAGGAAAAGGAGCACAGCCAAGACAGAGGCCAGGCAGCTGGCTGCAGCATTTTCCCTGAGATTTATATATTCCCTAATCTTTTTAAATTTAAGCATTAGTAACCTTTAAATGCAATAAGTGGACATTTCTATTTCAAATATTCTTTGAGTCTTTCATCACCTTCTCAACATCACCCGTCTCTCTCTCTTAGTATAAAACTCAACCATTAAAAAATGTAATGGGCACAATTAATATCTCTGATTTGTTTTCCTTCTCAACTGACAGCATTTTCTAGCAGTTATTGCTGATAAGCAATTTGCTAGCAATTTCCATAGCAATTTTCTTGTTTGCTAGTGACGGGATCTTTTGTGAATTTCCTAGTTTATAGTAGTTAGTCAATAAATATTTGTGGAATGAATGAATGAATGAATGAATGAACGAACGGACCAATGAACTGGGTGCTATCAGAATACTACTGTGAGGTTCCACATGAAGAATGTAAGAAGGAGACTGACACATCGCTGGCATTCAACTATTGTGAGGCCAGAGCAGAAGTGGTGCTCATGCTGGAAGGTGTCAGAGTGGTCGCATAATGAGAGCGAGTCTTCTGGTATTCCACTGTAGGAAAAAAAAGGCACATCAGATGGAGAATAGTCAGGAGGAAAAGTCATCCTCCAACAGATGTGGACAAACACAGGATAGGATCTAAAGAACAGTTTTGTGCAATATCCATGGCAATAGGCAGTGGGTATAATTTCCTGTTTCTCATTTGTAAGAAGAGCGACTGAATGGAAATTCTAAATTAACGTCTATAAAATACGAAAGCCAAAGACTGTCTCACTGACACGCAAGCAGCTGGCTCATTCCTCTTGCAGCACATAAGGGCCCAAAGGGGTTCTTCTCATACCCCCAATGTCTTGCCATTTCTAATAGCAGTGACAGCCAATTCATAGCAAGAAGACAAGTGGTTTGCGGATCTGGAAAGATAAATTCTTCCAAGAGTGACTGGTAGTTCAGTGACCAAGTTAGGGTACTGATAAATTCTAAATGCTATTAGGCCCTATGTAGAAATGGAGAAAAATAGGTGAATAGCAACCTTTTCTCCCCTGAAAATTGAAAATAAAGAAACAGAGTGCTCCTAATAAACCTGAGACGACTCAAACAATGACACTAGGGCAGATATTACATCCACTATCCAAGACAGGTGACAAGTAACCACAAAACCAAAGGGAGGGGGCCTTTATTGAGTTAGTGAATCCTTTAAAATAAAGTCAATCTCCAAATATGAAAAAGATAATTCTCTTTCCATGACAGAAGTTGAGACAGTGCCATAGCAGAAATTAGCACTGTTTCAGAACTGTGGTTAGACGTTAAGTTACATAAGAACATCTGGATGGTAATAAATCAGTGGAAGACATTAGTATATGGTATAAAATGAAATTACATTTTGGGGACAGTTTAGTTCACTGGTATGTTTAATGCTTTGAATAGCACGGTAAGTAAAACTGCTGAAATGAAGATTACTACGTAAAGTAGATCACTCAAAGAGAAAAATCAGACTGACATCAAAATCCCTACCAAACTAATGCTGGAGTGGGTGTGATTTTAAAAAAGTGTCTTCTCATGCCACTGGACTGAAAAATACTATGTTTGCAATATTTTCCTTTGTTTCTGAATTATTTGGTTGATTCATGAATTGCTCAAATTCAAGTATCTCTGTTTTATTCAATCATGTTCAGTGAAGAATTGAGCCTGCCAAAATAAAACTCACTACATGAAGATCTGCAATTATGGAAATAATTGCTCACAGTATAGATTTTTACAGGCACTTCACACCTACCGTGTTTCCCCGAAAATAAGACCTAGCCAGACCATCAGCTCTAATGCATCCTTTGGAGCAAAAATTAATATAAGACCAGGTCTTATTTTAATATAACATAAGACTGGGTCTTACATAAGATCGGGTCTTTCTTTAATATAATACAATATGTGGGTTTTATATTAATTTTTGCTCCAAAGGACGCATTAGAGGTGATGGTGCAGCTAGGTCTTATTTTCGGGGAAATACGGTAGAAATCAGGGAACGGGAAGCTAGGGGCTAGCCTTTCCTATAGAGAACTAAAGAAAAGATGGTAAACAGATACATCTCCAGCCCTAATTAGGGCTACTGAGTAAACAACTGGAATAGCAGACCTCACAAATCCACTTTTAGGAAGAACAGCAGGAGGTTGAGGAAGGACTTAGAGCCATAAATAGAATGTAAAAATGTAGGACATGCTGCTCTATCCAGGCACCTAGATGAGAGGATGGACCTTGTGCTACTGTATCCCAGGAATCACTGAAGGGTTTTCACCTGACTACTTTTTTATTATCCCTCTCCCACAAATAATTAGAATCCATTAATGTATACATTGCAAATGCAGGGGCTAGTTTAAATGTCGTTCTCAATTTTATGACACAAAGCAAGGGGACAGTAGCTCCGATGGTCTTGTATTTATAGCAAGATGCCAATCTTAAAAGGGACACAGCTACTCTATAAAGGATAAGGGAAACCAACACTCCTTCAAAAATTAGTTATTTTAAGGGAAGATTTTTGGTTTAAAATTAAGAGACAATTTTGATTTTAAAAGTCTTTAAGCATATTAGTGCATCACCAAAGAATACTGCAGAGTCTCTATATCTGGAAAAAATAACTGCAGAAGGTAACTGCCTTTCAGATATGACTAAATGTAATCTTACAAGGACACAGGAGGATCAAGTAGATTCTTTCTTCCCCAAACTCCCCAGACCTGGATGTCAACGCAGACTAAATGGACACACCAAATCTCTTAGAAAGAACATTTATTTTCACCTGTATCTGAGCAAAATGTTGAAGGGGATATAAGTTAATTTTCTAAGCAAAATCATAATTGCCATTCAAGAGACACTTAAATGATTAACATGTATGACACAGAAAAATACTTGAGAGCATGCTTAACCAAACCACACACTGGTCTTCCTTTTCTCTGTCTATCCTTATTGCCTCCTTCTTTTGATGGAAAATTAGGGAAGTACTGAAAGGGGAAACCTCTTGGCCTCCCAAGAAACCCGAAAGTTATTTCAGGACTCTCAGAGGACTTCTTGACCTACTTGCATGCTGGGGGGAAAAAGGGAGGGGGCCGGAGAAGTGGCAGAAATAATATGTAAGATTTTTAAGAGGCATGAACATTAAGCATTTACACTTGAAACTGTATAGATAACAGTGATTATGCTCTACACCCATATGACTATATCTACGTGACTAAGACAAGGTCATTGGTTTTCTCCTTGTCTTTGCCACCTACAGTTTTAAGACAAGACGACTGTTCCTCCCTTCTGGGGTTGCCACTCTCTAACAACTAGGAAAATAATCCAGGCAGCAGAAGATGCTAGAAAACAGGTGGTCTCACAGTGCCCTAAATGAACGACTGCAGGCCCCACGGTCCCAGGCATCAGGCTGCAAACCAACATGCACCATATAAAGTAATAAAAGCCAGACAAATGAGGAGAGCTACAGAACTTCACATGTGCAAAGATGACACTTAAAACTCCCAATGACCTTCTTCCTTGGCTCATGCAATCATTCATTTTAAAATACGGGTTGGCAAGAAATTAGTCAGGGAAACCAAACCCCTGTCTGGGAAGACTGTTCAAGTTCTACGTGCTGCTTATGGGGTCAGAGTTAGTCTTCAAAACAACCAGATTTTATTTTCATTAAAAACCAAAACCATAGAGGCAGCCACCAGGCATTCTGTCATATTGCTCCCCGGTTAGAATACAGAACTGGGAAGGCCATTCTGATCACCCCAATTATATCCTTATGTCCTGGAAGATCGTCTCATGATTTTTCTTTTCTTCAAGTGATGTTCATCGCCTATTTATCCTGGTCTCTCTGCACTGACACTAATCTGCCTTGAAATTGGCTGATTCCGCTCAAGCCATGTTTACAGGGAAGCGAGTTTCATCAGGCCGTTCTTGTCCATAGACCCGTTTATGCTCTACAGCAGAGAGATTATTAAAAACTATATATTACGTGCATACACTTTTAAATGACTCAACTTGGGGAAGATAACTGTGTCATATCTGCATTTCATTGCCTGGGCTGTAGAAAGGAGCCAGGTAGCATTACAATCTTGAATGAAAATTGTTTCCTAAATATATTATCCTCCATATGAAACACTTAGCAACTGTTAGTGCCCAGGAGACCAAGGCTAAAGGGGAAAAAATGTGTGTAATAGAACGCAGAGAGGGAAGGGAAAAGAGGGGCAAGACTCATTTAAATCATCAAGCTGAGCAATATCCACAAGGAGAGAAAAACAAATGTTCTATGTTTTGCACAAACATAAATTACATCTAGCAATTTAGCTAATTCCTCTTACTGAACAGGTGCTCTGGCTGCAGTGCAACGTGAAAAGCGTGCACGCCACTCTGGCTTCTCGAAAAGGTACCAAGGGTCCTCAACTTACTCTGAAAAAGATTTTCCACATTCGCTAGCACTGCCATTACCGACCGTTTTTCCAGAGCCCGTACCAGGTATGTGGCAGTGTGAGAGTGAAACCTACCCTACACACATGCCATTTCAAGAGGCTGCAACTTTGGGGCAAAGAGAAAAAACTCCAAGAAGTTATGTAGCTAAATGGTCGTGAGTCCAGGCATGTTAAGCCAACTGAATTATGTTCGACAAGAAGGATCAAGACAAATGCATTAAGTCTACAGATAGCCACAAACTCTAAATATAAGTAAGAGATTTAACTTTCTCATAAACTGAGCCCAAAACCGCTTAAAGAACCAGAGTCAGTCATTTAATTTCCAGATGCTCTTCTATTCAGGCTGTAAAAGCAAAGTAACTGCAAGATTTAAGAAAGCTGGGGGTGGGGTGGGGTGGATATAATCTAGGAGCCTGCTAAAATCCAAGTGACTTAAGTAGCCTCCAAAAACTGAAACTAATTATAAACAAACAGACACATAGACACACACGTGCACACACACACACACACACACACACCAGTAAAAAGAAAAAAATACTACTTTTTTTCACAATAAATATTTTAAAACTATGTGATGAAGTTAAACTACATGGAGTTTCTTTTGCAAAGAGGTACAAAGCTAGTAAGTGGAACATCTCCCAAATGAGACTTGAAATCAATAAGAGGTAATTTGCCTGTATCTTTGTTATTTTATCATCATCGTTTTGTGTTTTTTTAAAAAAGTCTAGAAGAGACCATCCTTTAACACTCTTTGTATCTCTACCTTGGCTATTGATGTTGATCCCAAAACAGAAGAGTGGTTTCTTCTGTAAAAGCAATCATCTTAGGTACTAAAGTATCTGTTGGCTTGAGCATTACCCCTTGCTAAGTAAACTAAAATGACTTGTGTTGTTCTGTCTTTGCTTACAGTTCCTAATTCCTAAATTTCTCCTCTATAAACCCTGTCAGGAAAGAATTCCCTCAGTACTCCTGGCTTCTCTTGACAATGAATGGCTATGTTCCCTTGTCTTATGTAAATACATGACCAACACAATATTTACATAGGACCAGGAAACACAGCCATGCCTTCTCCTGCCTTGGATACCTCACAACTCTGAACACACCAGGTTACACATCTCAGCATGAGTCTGCTCCAACAGGAGGGGGACCCAGACAAGGTGACCCAGAAATACCTTAATGGATGTTAATTTTGGCTCTCATTGGAGATGGTGATCTTGGATAGACCAGTTCGGTTTCTATACCTTGGTTTCCTCTCCTGTACAAGAATGCCGTCTACCAAAGCAGTTTAGAAGATAACTGTAAATGACTTAGGAAGACTGTCAAGACTTTTATAAACATGCTAAAAGAAAACAGGCATACCCCTTCTCCTCTCCTGTGGGGGGTCATTCCTTCTTATATCCTCAACTCTACCCTCCAAACCACAACTTTAGGAAGAATGACATTCTTGAAATGCTTCCAACTACGTTCCATCCAGAGGGAGGAGAATGTATAGTTCTGGGTCAAACAGCAGTGATCTGGGATCTCTAGTGACCAGCATGGTTTTATCCTAAAGGGAAACGGAATTCACACACAGGCAAGAACGTCATATGCTCCAGTGCCATAAGGCTGAATCAGGCTCAGTGCAACCACAGCTGCTTTCAGAAACTGTTTTGACAAATAATGTGACCAGAACTCATTTAGATAGTCATTTGGATAGTTTATGTGCCCATACTTATGAGCATTTTCCACACCAATAACCATAGACGCTTGTAACCCGTTTGGTTCTTAATGCAAAAATTTTAACAGTTGTGTGGGTGGGACAAGAGGGGAGTGTATGTGTGAAGTGAATCTATCATTGTACACATTTTATTACCATCTGTTATTTCAATGACTTTTAATTACTCAACATGCAATACTCAGTGCTGAGAATATATTTAAAAGCAAGCTACCCCATTCAGATAGTTCCTATGGGTTTGGGTAGGTGGGGAGCAACAAACAGAGCTATAAAAATCAGCGATAACAAAGTCTTCAACCTACATTCATGCTTTACTTGGGTGGAACAGAATTTTTTTTTTTTTAACTTGAGCCAAGACTTAAAAGTCAGTGTAGAATTGACCAAAAAATCTAGATTACCAGCTTCTCATAAAAATATGGTAACATTGGGCAACACCATTCATATTAGTATTCATGCCCAGCCACAGAGCTGAGCAGCAGCCACCCCACAGGAGGCCTAGACTCTCCAGATGACCGCAGTCCCCGTCTCCTTCAACAGCACCCGGTCTGCCTCACTCACATGTGCTACCCACTCAGCCTTATTGGCGTTGGAGTTGGAGACACCTGATGTACCTCAAGGAGTTTCACACGTGGCATGTGCTTAATGAAGATCGACTGAATGAGCCAATGAAGAATCAAACTTTAAGAACATCAGAGTAGACAAGCCCCAAATATTAATAGATAGTAATCCAGTTCTCAAAGCAGTTACTTTTTCTACTGCCAATTTTGTAGAAGTATTAAGGTTTATTTGCAAATAGATTGCCAATTTTTAAAAAGGAGTTTGTCGTGTGGAGAAAACTTCAAGTATACCAATGTTCACTCGGCACTAAACCACAGTACACAGCTGGTACACAAACTTGACCTTGAAGTCAACTGATGGACTGGCAACGACAACCTCCATTCTTGAACAAAGCTAAGCCAAATACTGCGTGGTTGTTTGGAACAGAGACAGGCTGTAAATACTCTATGAATTCTGTTTCTTTTTCTTCTCTGAAAAACAGACCATACCCAAACCTGCTGCTTTAAAAATTATTTAAAACTGGCCTTGAGAAAATGAGGCAGACCAACAACATGATTTCTTTGAGATGGTTTTAAACGTATTCCATGGAGGTTAGGGGAGCGCCAGATCCCAGTCACAACACGACTACCAAAGTCTGCAGAGACAAGTTCGTGCAGACCAGGACCTCGTTAGAAGGGGAGGACCTCCGAGAAGGGATGGGGCCCTTTCAACATGAACAAGTCGGCAGTGGCGAGCAGGACTGGCTGATGCCGTCCACAGCTAAGGAGGTAAAATGAGATCTGTGACTGTGACCAAACCATCACAATTCCTAATTTCTCCACCAAAACGACAAACCAGGGAGTCCTGTGCCATGTTTTTCTGTGGATGAGTTTAGCTCACAAGCCAGAGTTAAAACAAGGGAAAAAAAAAAAAAAGCTTCTTTTGACTCATTTTTCTGACTAGCCCCAAGAAAGCATCAATGAAGCAAACTCGGTCAAATTTAATGTTTCACAAAAGCCAACGGTGATAAATACGAAAAGGGATGTGAGAAACTAACCTGCAGAAGAAGTTGTAGCAGGTGATCTCTGTTCATGCTCCTAGTTAGCAGTTTCTGTGTAAGTCTTTGCTGTCCAAGGATGTGCATTAGCACCTGTTTTGAAACAGCTCTGAAAGCAGCTGAGAGCTCATGACTCGGAGAAGACAGTCATCAGATACAGCTACTCGACCACTATGAGCACTCCTAGCTGTCCATCATCCATCCAGGACTCTCAAAACGAGACCCTGCTGTTTCCAGGAGGCAGCGTGTCCCCAGTGGAGGACTGGACTTCAGTGTTGAGCCATTGTGTGGCTGTGCACCAGAAGAACAAACCTGTTCTCTCTGGAAGGTGAGGGATTTCCAGGCAATCTGCTTCATTCCTCTAATGTGGTTGATAGTGCGAAGACTACGACGGGGAAATGGCACTGCTCTTGACTTAACATCCAACCTCTTCCACGATTCCTAGGGCATGCCCAGTTTTGTCAGAGTTTTTAAACCTCCACAGCAGAGGCTCTTAGTTCTGACTACACGTTAGAATCACCTGGGGGAACTTTTAAACCCACCAACACTCAGCTCTCACCTGACTCAAATTAAATCGGACGCTCTCCCTCCCCCCAAGGTGATTCTAAGTATGCAGTCAGTGTTGTTGAGAACCACAGATGCAGGAGGATTAAAGTGAAAAATGAAACAGAACTAGAAAGGAAATGCTAACTCAAAAGAACAAAGCAGAGTAAAACATGGAATGTTGCTATAAAAGTGCCCCTTCCCCTCCTAAATTTGTAGGGTATTACAAATTTACCCTACATCTCCCAGGACAGCTCCGATCTATTAATTCCTCTCCTGACCCAGCTATCATCCTCTTTCCACCTGAAAATCCTTCAGTTGTTTATAATCCCCTTTTTTAAAGCTACTAAATTAGAATTACATTCAACCTTCTGGAGAATCCTTGCTTCTAATAAAATGGTTATTTGATTAGTAAAAAAAAAAAAAAAAAAAGGTAAGACAAAATAAGACACGTGCTCGCCTCTCATTCTTATTACTGGCTCTTTGAAAAATTAAACTTGAATGGAAAAAAAAAGGCATCTTGTTTCAAATAATACTGTAAGCTTGGGTATACTGGCCTCCTTGATACAATCAGCTTCATCTGTACTAAAAATGCCAACATCTGAGATAGTACTAATGATTGGGAGGATCTTTTATCAAAAATGAATTTTGAAGGTAAGATGGATTGTTCAAGATCATGTATGCGGACCCATTCATAATTACCTTCTAAATGATGTTGTAATTGGATGAGTCACCAAAGCTACCTTAGGCCAATACTGAGGCAAAAAGGGCTACCTGGTGGTGGTCCTGAGAGGCTCAGGGCCAGGAAAAGGGAAGCAGGAGGGCAGGCAGGGGTGGAGGGGCCACGAGGAGAAAGGAAAAAATGAGTAGTGTCCCTCCCTGCAGGGTGTGACAGTAAGGGGTTTGGCTAATGTGCCTGCTGCTGTAATCACCACCATCCGCCAGCCAAACCCTTACACATAAGCTCAGAGATTCAACTTTTTTCAAAAGTTAATTTTTTAACGCAAAACCCAAGTTAATAAAATGTTCCAGTAATCCCCTATCATCAAATTTTACTCAATTTGTGGGATGGAACTTCATTTATTCATATTTTTAGCTACCAAGTCAGTGCCTGCTTCCTTCCAACCATTTTCTCATCCTTCCCCCGACACAGGGTATCCCACAGATGTGCCCTGTTGTTGGCCTCGGCAAATGGGGCCCCTGGCTCTGTTCCAGATGCCGTGGCACTCCGCTTGAAATTAGAACACAAGAATGGAACACAAATCAATGCTCCCCAATACAGATGACACTGAGGCCTTTCCATTGCTCATTTTCATGACCTGGATACCAAAGGAAACTTTTGGCCCAAACGGCGGCTGAGTGGGTGTGCCATTTCTTTTATTACTGTATCTCATATCAGATAGTTTAATTTTGTGTAATTTGTGGCATATGGCTGGATTACAAGAAGAAACAAAATGGAATCAAAGAAAATATGGAAGAAGAAGGAAGTGGAGTCATTGGTCCCCCCTGCAGAGGCCAAAAAGTACATTATAAAACCAAGATTGAAACTTTGGTTAAAAAAAAAAAAAAAAAATTTAACTTTGATTACACAGCTGGGTTGGTTTGTGAATATGGTAATAAGTATAACCTTTAGACTGGAAGGCAGAATAAGCAGATGGAACCTAATTAATAGTGAAAAATTATTAATCTGTCTTCCTAAGAGGAAGAAAAGTCAGTCATACTTTACAAAGGAATTTCTCTGTACAATTTAATAAGGGCAGGACTCACTATACCACTGGGGGCTCATTATGAAATAGAC
Organism: Rhinolophus sinicus; assembly: GCF_057876585.1. Lineage (NCBI taxonomy): Eukaryota > Metazoa > Chordata > Mammalia > Chiroptera > Rhinolophidae > Rhinolophus > Rhinolophus sinicus. The sequence goes on from NC_142503.1 coordinate 72,398,387, forward strand.
ATGTTTGATGTAAGCCTGCACCAAACCCCAATAATTAAAATCATCTCACCCTATCCTATAAAGCTTAAATGTACCATTAACATGAAGCCCAATTGTTATATGTTGCCACGCACCCTTTTAAATCCATTATTCAATAAATATCCGTTATAGAAAGAGAAGCAATAACATTTTTTGTTTTAGGAAGCTGAGAAAGGGAAAGATAAAATTAATTTACTATGAACTCAACTTTATTATTTATCAGAAATTATAACACTTCTTTAGAGAAGGGTTCACCTTTTGGTAGCCTCCCTACAATGCCACCAGAAAGATCCGTTCCATTCTGGGTCGACACTACACTACAACAGGGGGATTAGAAGCACACAGTTCCAAATCAGACAGTTCATCCCCAGCTCTGCTACCGTGTTTCCCTGAAAATAAGACCTAGCTGGACCATCAGCTCTAATGCGTCTTCTGGAGCAAAAATTAATATAAGACCCGGTATTATACTATATTAATTATGTTATATTATTATATTGTATTAGACCCAGTCTTATATTAAAATATTCTTATATTATATGAAATTTTTATAATATAAATTCTTATATTAAATTCTTATATTATATTAAAATAACATCGGGTCTTATATTAATTTTTGCTCCAGAAGACGCATTAGAGCTGATGGTCTGGCGAGGTCTTATTTTGGGGGAAACACAGTACTACTAGCTGTGTGCCACAGGCCAAGTGAATTAAGCATTCCAATCCTCAATTCCCTCATCTCTAAAATGGGGGAAAAATACGTACTTCAAAATGTCTGGCACATACGTATTAAATAAATGTTACCTATTGCAAGAAAATGATACCTACACCTTAGAAAGTAAAAGTGAAAAACAAGGAGCACTTATATCACTAGGTGGTGATAAGCAAAAAGACTTATTATACTCCTAGCAGGTGATAATCAAAAGACTCCAAATATTTATTTTTCTTAAGTTGTCCAGGGAAAAATACATCCTGCTTTCTATTTTACCATTTTTCAAAACAAGATTAAAAAAAAAAAAAATTCAAGGGTACTGAAGTAAAGCTACAATTTTATTTAAAACTATTTTGATGTAAAAAAAAGTGTAATTTTCTTAATAGAAAGTGATTAACAAATGTTTCCTTTTCTATTAATTATCAATAATAATTTTGAGGTTTTGGAAGGGAGCCCAAATTTATCTTTGGCCTCAAAATGTTTGAAAAGTTATTTAACATGCATAACTTTGAAATTTCTCTCTCTCCTGGCAGCAGGAGGCACATGGCAGTAGCAGGTTTGGGCCCAAGTCCTCCATCCCTCCCCTGTCCAAAGCAGACAAGGGGGAAATACTGAGGACTCTATTTTTGTCAACACCGACATTTTATATTTAAGAAAGTCAACAAAAAGTGATCCCTAAAGTGAAATCTCACTGGCATTTCACTAAACACACCAAAACAATCCACCAAAAATTGGATCAAGGTAGATCAGGACCCCAGGACTCAAAGACCCACATAGTTCTGGCACTTAAGGAACTGTGTGGACTTGAGTAAGTTATATAACTTCTCTGAGCTTATTTCATCATCTGTAAATTGGGGTTAATAATCCTTTCCGGACTGATGCAATGATTAAATGAGATAATATAGTTAAACTGCTACGCACATACAATTATTTTAGAAAATAGCTTGTTATTTTAAATTTTGATTAAAACACCCACCAAGAAAGAATTCAGTAAGGGCAATGAAAGCTACTATTTTAATCCTTTAAACATAAAATGTACTACCAAAATGAAATTATATCCTATATACATCCATAGCATAAGGTATACATGAGTAGGCAAAGACAGATAACATATATAGCCTTGTCTTGGTCAAATTTGGTTTCTGTCAGACATCCTAACAAATTCCAATGTAAGCTGCTTCTCAGCCAACATTACTTGGAAATGGATTCATCTTCCACAAAATTATTTCCTTCCACTGGCACTGACCCATCACCACAAACATCATCTAGTTTTTTCAGAGAACTGAATTAGTAGCTGGATGCAAAAGCTGAAGAACATCTTGAAACATGGCCATATTGTATCACACAGAATATAGCTTGGAAAAATATTACTTTTCACAAACAAAAAAAGTGGCTAGAGAAAAGGAAAAGAGAAGATTAAAACAAAATATCTCTAAGTAAAAAGTGTAAAAAAGGAATGGAAACAAAAACACTGAGAATTAAGTGCACTCAAGCCTGTGCATTGTTGCTGCTTCCAGGAGATGCATTTTGAATATAACAAGATGAATTTCAACAGACCATGAACCAGAGATTTTCAACATGATAAAGGGGAAACGATATATATTCAATTTTTACAAGCACTGAGTGAGCAGAAAACTGAAAATTCTTCAGCTACTGATAATATGCTGATAGAAGTGCATCTCCCAACAGAATTCCTAATGAACTGCTAGAAAAATGGAGAACTGTTAAATAAACTAGAGAGAACAAATGATATATAAAGCACACTGACAATAGGTTAAATTATATATAAGCGCACTAACATAGATCTCTAATAACTTCTATAGTCATTTCCTATTTTTGAATGAGAAAATCATTAGATCATTTGAATAATTTATTCAACCATTTACAATAACTTTTACGAGCCTTCAAAGACAACAGAAACTCATAAAGTAATACATATGTAAGAGGTAATGTAGAACAGCTACTATTTCTACTGTTTAATGAGTGCCCACCACAAGCCAGACATCAAGCTAGCGACCCGCCATCCCCACTACCCATCTCTCAGTAACATGGCGGGGGAGACAGTGTTATTACCCACATCTCACGTATGAGGAGGAAGAGGAGTTAAGCAATGCTCCTTACCTGGGGTCCTGCCCTGGCTTCTGTATTGTTTTTAACATATTATCTATCCATAATGAGTGGCTCAGACAGCAAATTGAGTAAAATAGTAAATACTCCAAAAGGATAAATGATAAGCAATAAACTGAATTTATCTACGAATGGAGAAAATTCAATTCTGGGAAAAGACTAGTTATACTTAAATATAGAAAAAGCAAGTTCATAATGGATCACAGATTCTCTGTGCAAAACCAGATGTGATGGGAAATACAAGAAAAAAGAAAGCCTGGAGAATAAAACGGAATTATTCACTTGAAACGTTTGTATTTCCCTTTCCCCTTCTGCTCCCCTTTCCTTCCTTTCAAAAAAAAATCTATGTGGTATAAATGTACCCACAAAGCAACTTCTGAACACATAAATAGACATCAACATGTAAAAGTTCTATAAAAGTCAGAATTCAGACTCAGAATTATGAACCCTGCCATGACACTGATTTGTTGCTCATCCAGTTACATTTAAATTCTCTACTCTTAAACTTCAATATAACATGTTTCATTCTTTTTGTTTAAAGTAGCCAATAACCTAATTAAAATTTTAATATTTCATTGTATGACAAAATATCACAAAGCTTAATTCTTTAGCTACATCTGAATATGGAATACTTCTTCTGAATTATATTCACTGTCTCTTAGCTGAATTTACTGAGCTAAAGATGTTCAAAGAGGCCAGAATAGAGACTCAAATGAAACACAAGAAGTCTGGGTCGGGGATATCCTGCAGTTCAAGACATTGATTCCTTAGTCAGGAAGCATTGTGGATATATTAAAGCAGATAAAAACATGATGCTTACTCGGTTTTACAGTGGCTTACATGGTCTACAAGGAAATGGGTAAGGAAACAAGATAAAGATCAGTAGGCATATATTTGAAATGATGTGTGTACAAGGTTATTTATTACAGCATTATTTATATAGCAAAATACTGCAAACAATCCAAAGGTCCATCACTAGGGACCACCTAAGTAAACTATGACACATCCACACAATAAAATGGTATGAAGTTATAAAGAATAATGAGGAAGTTCTCTATGTGCTGATGTGGAAAGCTCTCCAATTCCAAAAGCGAGGTATAGAACAGAGTATATATGTTCTGAGTATAAAAATGCCTTCAGTAAAAAATTAGGGTTTATAAAATGTATATTTGTAGGTGCTTATATTTGCACAAAAAATTAGAATACTCAAAAAACTAATAAAACAGGTTCTCTATAGGGGATAGTGGGAAACAGGGATGAAGACAGGAGTGAAAGGCAAGACTTCAATGTATATCGTTTTATATCATGTCGATTTTTTAACCTCTTGAAAGTATTAACTATAAAAAAGTAAAATAAGATAGAAGTTCTGTTATAGACAGTTAGAAATTGATAGAAAGTTTTTGATATGTAGTAACTGATTCACCATAGCCTAGAAGGACTTAACAAATATATTATAAAAAGTAGCTACCTATAGAACATGTGACAAAACTTTGGAGATTTGATGAGGAAATTGGAGTAATTGCCAATGTATTATGTTTCCAGGACAATCTTACTGTCGTGACGTGGCTATAAAGACTCCAGTGAGAGCTCTCATTTTCAGAAACACATTTTCCAGGGTGTGCCTTGCAGGCAACTCAATGGCAGCTGCCTCTATGAACAAACCTGGTAAACCCTAAAAGTATCTGTACAGTCCAAAGCAGCAGCTTCCTGTCAGAATGCTCCCCAATCTCTAGGAAACCTTCCAAACCCAGTAAAAATAAATATGAAGTAGGCAGACTCAAGCAATGGTAATTATAACACAACCCAGAATGACAGAAGAACTTGGATGCTGAAGCTGCTCATGAGTCATCTGTATGACCGGGATGAGGGCTCAGTGTCAGGGTTAACCACAGGCTACTGCCAGAGGAAGTAAGTGTGCGCCAAGGTTTGAAAGTGACAAAAGAGAAAGAATGCCAAGTTGATAAGAGATGAATTGCAGTAAGATTTCAGAGGGCTATGTGAATAGAAGAGTGGCACAGGGCTGAAATGTGGGCAACTGTAATGGCACGCATTTCAGGAAAATGAAAATAAATTCCACTTGGAAGATGATCCTTGGGCTACAAGGCGTCAGTTACAAACCAAGAAGAGGAACTGCTGGCCACTGATGACTATTCACTAAAGATTACAAGCTAGTATACTGCTGTGGCCCAATGACCAACAATAAACTGAAGGTTATCAGCACAGTTATGAAAAATGTTGCCCTCTGAATGTACACATCTGAAGTACGTTTACAGCTGCCATTCCATCTTAAATCTGAACCCTATGCCCTAAAGAGCTGAAGACAGTCCAGAGGAGAGAAACGACATTCATCAAGCTAGGGAGAGGTCAAGAAGACCTATAAAAATTAGAATTCTTTTGTCAAAACTGGGAAAAGTGATGATCAATTTCTTACTACTTTCACACCTGGGAAACCTAAGTAAGTAAAGCAAGCAGTCTTTATAAAGTATGTGGCAAACTTGGAGAACTCATTACTCCTAGAGAAGGTATAAGCTAAATCTAAAAGTGATTTCTAAAGACATTTAGATTGTTTCATACATTCATAATATAGTGTTACTAGAAACAAAGACCATTTGTGATATATTCCAAGGCTGGGAATCCTTGACTGGCCACCATCTTTTGGCCCTGCTGACAAGCAAAGAACTCACAAGGAGCCCCACCTCTATTTCAGCTCTTAGGTCCACTGGCACAGTTGGCAGACAGAAGGGAAATCTCAAAGGAAGCTAATATAAATAGTAAAGCATATCAGGAGAGACTCACAAGGTAATTCACTACCAGTCTCTGCTCACCACTGATTTGGGCTGCGTCATCTTCTCAGGACTGTGGAAATAAACACTATTCTGAAAAATCAACTCAACTGAATCAAGTATACAAAAGCAAGCAAGGTTAGGAAATCTGTATACTTTAATCTCAAGAAGACTGCAAAATAATATGAAAAACTTCTCAGTTGATTGGGTAGATACAGCAATTATCACCTTTTTAAAGAGTCCATGAGACTTAACTCCAGAAAGGATTGCCTACAACTGACATTAAAAACATTTCCTAAGGGTGAGTGCGTAAACTGTGCTTTTACTAGCTGCTATATACTGTGCCAGGTGTTCTATGTCCTTTACCTCATGTTTTCTCCTTTTACTTTTGGTTAATACCTTTACAGAAACAAGAAGAAGAAGAAGAAAAAAAACACACGATAATTTGTGGAGATAATCTGGAGTCCTGAGAATGTGACTGCAAGATGATGACTCATTAAGAGAATAAACTATACATGCCAAAATACTCATTAAACATATTCGATGTTTTCTCAAAAACCTGTTTTTGGAGAGTAATTCACATCTATCCAGGAACGAATTATTATTCTCTTTCTAGCCTTATTGCATGTATTTAAATTTTCTTTAATTTACTGAATACTTACAATGAGCATTACTCTGAATTTAACACTCCGGTTAATCTTGAGAGAGAGATGTGAGTTCACAAGAAGCAAAACTGAAATGGGAATTTATGATTACTCAAGGAATATGCACTTATTAATGGAATCCGAAGCAAAGATGTGTCCAACACAAGCAGCCCTTTTCACTAGTCTCCAGGTGGTGCAGGAGTTAAACACGGAAAATCAACAGACACGTCACATAACTATCGAAAACCTGGCCTTTCACAAAATATTGATAATTTGGAATATTGTGGAGAGGTAGTGGGCAGGGTTTGGGGCTTCATTACTTCTAAATAGGCCTGTTCATGTACATTGATGTATAGTCCTAACAAATAACCGTCCCAAGAATGAAAAAAGGTGAAGAAACTAAGGGACAAAGACAGACGTCAGAGCCTGTTAACTGACTCTAGAAGGGAAAGTGGAATTGCTTCTCATTTGGGGGTCAAATTTAGTCAAGAAAGCCAGAATGTCAGGAACAAAACAAAGGAACATTCAAGCTAAATGAACACGACAATTACAAAGCTCACATACTTTATTTAACAGAAGAGTGGTCAGCCCTGCCCCTCCTCTCCACCAAACACCTCACTGCTTGGGGACAGGACTCATAATCTGACTTAATTACCAGGTCATTCTTATCTGGATTCAACCAGAAATCCTCCAACTGGTCCTCGGTTATAAATGGAGACAGGACAGAAAAACCAATTTGTGATTCTGGAAGTCAGGGCAGGCTCCCAGTGGTTAAAAGTGGCGAAGGAGAATAGAAATTTTCAAAAGGGAGCAAAAAGACAGAAAAAAAAATACTAATTAGAAGAGCACAGTGACCAGAGGCTGTGGGCTTTAGGATAAAAAGCCGTAGACATTGGCAGGAGGCAGGAGAACCAGCCATCTGGAAAAAATCATAAAAAGTCAGGCTAAACCTACAGACCTCAAAGGCTCCAGAGTGTATTACCAAAGAGTTCAATAACTGGTGTTCTTAATGAGCGTCCTGGTTCATTGAGAAAACTCACCATACTTTACCGGACCGCGTCTGGTAATGACTGTGACATTTTAGAACCATTTGCAAGGAAAGCAGTTATAACTGTTTCATTGTTTAAAGGATTAAGTAGATTTAGGCAGAATTCCTCTTTCCTGAACACCTTAGATAAATTAGTTACTATAAGAAAAGTTGCAGTTTTAGATGTATCGAAGAGTCACTATTCTTTTTAGTGGAATTCCACCACCACCACCCATTCTCATCTTGGCTTACAAGAGAAAGAATACACAGAATTACTTATGGATCTCCAAGAAAATATCATGGCAATTTTTGTCCCTTACTTTCACATAAATTTACAGGTTCTTCTAAGTGACAGGATAAATCGCTGTGTCTGTTGCATGAGGACTTAGCACTTAGCAGAGATTAACAGGCCACACTTCAGGAGAATAACACTCTCATTCTGAACGATGCACATGAACCAAACAACAGTAAGGTTCCGTTTTAGTCATTTACTTGCATAAAATGCAAGTTAGTCATTTCAGCCCCTGCTGAGATGCGACTCACCTACTACGTACTGGCCCCAACAACATGAAAAATAGTAAACCACCAAACCTGTCCTCAGTGTTTTTATACATTTTTGTCCATGCCTGGTAAATGTCATTTGTTAAGAGCAGAGAAACGGTACAAGTGGAAGCACACTGTAGACATAATTTGTGTCCGTCCTGCCACTCCACCCATGAGAGGTTGTGACTGCTGTTAGCAAGTGAAAACTGGTAGACATGAAATTTCTTTGACAAAAGCAAGCCAAAATAATAGAAGACATTAGCTTTATATATATGTAGATTTACAGAGCTGCAGCGTGGTTCCTGCTCATAGAGCAAAGTGAGCTAATCTACTTTGCAAGAGACAATGACCTTTTAAAGTAAGCTGTGATAGGTTTATTCCTTACATTACAAAAAAACTATCTTTAGCAGAGTCATCAGGAGAAGGTGATTTTGTAAGGACTACTTCCGGTACTCCATTTTCAAGGTGAAATACACACATTTCTCACATCTTAGAGGACGCGAGCCAGTACATTCGGCATACATGCAATAAAATTCAGATAATCAACAGATCTTGAGTAAGACATTATTTGAGAGTTAAATATCTATAAGAGAATGGCTGTTGCCTATCACTAACACTAATCTTGATATATTTTTAAACAATCCCAACTTCATTTTTTAAAAGTCACAAGAAGAGGGTTGGCTATGTAGATTTCACATCTTAATTCTCAGCAGCAATAAGAAATACACAGGAGCTGGGAAGAAGAAACAAAACACTAGTTTCAGTGTAGGAAATAATTCAGTATTCTGCCTGCCCTAGAAGCATCTGTCTTTAACTTCACTATCTTTAAAAAAATAAATAAATAAATAAGTGGAAGACAGAATGGAGACATGAGTCAAACACATAAGATAGAATAATCTAGAACTTTTTTACAAAATGAATAGTTCCAGTTGCAATCCTCTTCCCATGGAGACATGTTGTAACATAAATCAATGTAAGTCTATACTCCTCACTCTCAGGTTTATTAGAATAGAGGGAGATCATAAGGGGAAGAATTTGGGCGTGAGACTGAATTTTTTAAATGCCCTAGATGATTCCGGTATACCCCACTAGGTGAAAACCACATATCTATTCAGATCACAATAGAACACTCCGTGGCTCACAATCTCATGCATTTAGTCAACTAATTTCATAGAATGCTTAATTAAGAGATATTTTGATAAGTCACCTAAATGGGTTCAGAATTTGTCTCCCCCAATCTACAAATGGTTATCTTCTCCCTAT